>NW_006773138.1:1630048-1642546 GCF_000442215.2 Lipotes vexillifer | reverse complement strand
TCTTTCCCTTGTAGTGTAGTTTTTCATGGGTTTCAGTTTTATGAGTGTGTCTTAATTCCAATTCCTAGGTTTGGAAGGTCTACAGAAGGCTCACATACTGTTCTCATGTGGGTATTATAACCTAGGGTACCTAAGTACCAAGGTTACTAGAACCAACCCCCACCCCATCCTAGGCAGCTTCAGCATCTGCTCATAAGCTTATTACTTGGATTTTCAACTCCTTTTTTACTTCTGGTACTTGGGTATTTTTCAGTCTTTCTTGAAAATATATAATTAAATGCTTTTTATATTTTATTCAAAATTTCTAAGTCTTTGTGGTTGGAAGGATTCCAGTTATCTCAATCTGCTGTATTGCTGAGACTTAAAGTTCCTCATGGAAATCTTAATTAAATAAATTGTTAACAGGAAAAGTTCAGTCATTTTTTATTGTTATTCTTCAACTCAACGTTTTTACAAATAGAAAACTTAAGGACCAGAAAGATAACACAGCAAGCTAATGGCAGATGGGGGATAGGAATGGACTTAACTGTTCAGGCGGCAGAGTTGCAGTATCTCTAGGTTCTGCCCTATTTTTCTGCCTGCTGGAAATTATACCTGAATTAGAAAGAGGCCTTCCAAATCTGTGACTTTATAATCCCCTGCTGTCTCCAACATCAACTTGCAGGAAATTCCACCTGCAGTTCTGGTATTCTAGGTAACTGTAAGCTATTAGGAGACGGGAGCTATGTCTAGTGCGTGTTGCCATATTCCCCCCATTCAGACATTTAATATAGGACAGATCCACTGAGCTCTCATAACGTTCCAATGTCTACCTTCATTAAGATGTCTAATGCATTATGTCACAATTATTGGTTTACTTATGTGCCCCTTGATTGACTGTAAGCTCTTTAAAGGCAGGGACCACCAGGTACATTGTAAATACTCAGTAAATATTGAATAAATAAATGATTGCTTTTAATCCATTCCTCACATTGTTACCAACAGCATCTTCCTGAAAACATGACAGTCACACTCTAATTAGCTTAGCCCCTATTGCCTTTTTTTTTTGCTGTACGTGGGCCTCACACTGTTGTGGCCTCTCCCATTGTGGAGCACAGGCTCCGGACGCGCAGTCTCAGCGGCCATGGCTCACAGGCCCAGCCGCTCCGTGGCACGTGGGATCTTCCCGGACCGGGGCACGAACCCGTGTCCCCTGCATCGGCAGGCGGACTGTCAACTGCTGCGCCACCAGGGAAGCCCCCCTATTGCCTTTTTATGTTTATTTCCTGCTTCTCTTCGCCTTAGACTATAGCCACAATATACTGCTTGAACACATTCTTGCTTTTGGCTTCTGTTTCTACCATTCCCTCACCATAAAATGACCTTCATTCCAATCTCTGCTCATGGAAATTCTTTTCCTTCTTCAACGAAGGCTCATCTCAGATGGCACTTCTTCCGTGAAGCTTTCTGAGATTCTCAAGCATTCATGCCATTCTGCCCAGTGTTATAATTACTTGAGTTCATATCTCACATCTTCCCAGATTATAAATTCTTTAAATGCAAGAACACTTTATATTCTCCATGCCTAGTACATTGTCTTGTATATAATAGATGCTTAATATATTTAATTTAAATGAATTAGAGAGAAAACTTGCCTTCTTGGGTTCCAAAGGCCCTCCACTCTTTGCAGTATCATTTCCTTTCTCTACCCGTGGACTAAGGCTTTAGTGACGGTACTTATGCTCCCTGCAGGTGGCCTATGACATGGGAGATTACTACCATGCCATTCCATGGCTGGAGGAGGCTGTCAGTCTCTTCCGAGGCTCTTACGGAGAATGGAAGACAGAGGATGAGGCAAGTCTAGAGGATGCCTTGGATCACTTGGCCTTTGCGTATTTCCAGGTAGGGGAGTTAGCAGGAGGCTCACTGCTTTCATCACAGTAAGCGTAATGCTTTATATCTGCTTTACAATTTTCTAAGCATTTTCATGTCTCTTAATTTATTTCGTCTTCCCAACAGGACCAAATGTGAGTCAAGCAGGGCAGTTGTTTTGTTATTTCCCTATTTCTCATGTGAGTAAACTGAATCTCCAAAGAATTCCTAGCTTGTCACAGAGTTCACAGAGCTGGAATTAGAGCCCGAGTCTGTCTGATTCTTCATTAGTACTCTTTCCAATGTACTGACTACTTTAAAGTCATCGTCTTCCATGTAGGAGGCAGTCTCTTCCCTGTAGCAGCAGCAGCTGCATCCACAAATGTTTAATAGCTTCATAGTCAATGCAGATCGCTCTTTTGCCCCCTCAACATTTCATAACTCGTCCCAGATATTATGCCATGATACTGCCAATGTCAAGGAAGAAGTTTGATTGTTAGCCTCTCCCGTCTGCAGTCAAGTCCAGCTGTGACGTGAATAGTGTCTGGATACACAGCTGGTGCCATTGGTCCAGAGCATCAGCTCAGTACCTCCTCCAGCTGTTGGTTTTCTTTGGCACTGTTGATCTATAACCTGTTGTGCCCCTCGTGAAAGCTCGCCTACATGTGGGAGCTGCCATCCTTTGTGTAGCTAATCCCATTTCCCACCAGAGTTGTACAGTCTTCAAGAATAGGCTGGAGGGCTTCCCTGGTGGTGCAGTGGTTGAGAGTCCGCCTGCCGATGCAGGGGACACAGGTTCGTGCCCCGGTCTGGGAGGATCCCATATGCCGCTGAGCGGCTGGGCCCATGAGCCATGGCCGCTGAGCCTGCGCGTCTGGAGCCTGTGTTCTGCAACGGGAGAGGCCACAGCAGTGAGAGGCCCGCGTACCGCAAAAAAAAAAGAAAAAAAAGAATAGGCTGGAAAAATCACTACAGAGCCAATTCCCTAGAGTTTCCAAAACTAATAAACCATTTCTGCTCCATACATTCCTTTTCCTTTATCCCTTTTCCTGAGAAAAGGGAGGAGGATGTGCGTGGTCCAAACCCATGTGTTGCTGCCAAAACAGCAGTGCAGCAAATAGACCTGTTCCTCTCATGCAAATTCCTGGTAAGTGGCTCTTTGTTGTAAAACTTTCCAAGGTGCTCTTCCTAACTCTGCTGCTTAATTGCTACATACTAAAGCTGAAACAGAATCCCTGTGATGCAACAAATGGCGAGAAGTTATTGAATTTTAATAGAAGAAGAAAATGGAGAATTGATGTGGAGACTCAGAGAAGATAAACTAAAGCAGCTCACCCTGAAAGACAGAATTTTAAATACAGTGTCTGACTAATTGTTTTGGTATTTTTCCCCTATGATGACTTAGATTTCTCCTCTTCTCACTTGTAGACTCTCCCTTTCCACAATCATGCTTTGGTACATTTTATTCATCTTACTAGGTGTAGCTCAAATGTCACCTATTTCGTGAAGTCTTCCTTAATTCTCCTCAGACTCTCCTTCTTTGTGCTCTCATAGTACATTTTTTTTTATCCCACAGTAATAGAACACATTGGCATCATCTTATGGACAATTTCTGGTCCCCTTTTTACCCTTAGTAAATTAGGGATAAATGTCCCTCCATGGGCCTTACATTATCATATAAAATTATATATCTATATATACCATGAAAAGTATAATATATATAATATTATATATAGTACTATTATTATTTAATTCTTTTTCATGATAAATTTTAGTGAAAAATCATTTCAGTAACTACTAATAATGAGAGACAGTAGAGTGTAGTAATTAAACCATAGGCTCTGAAGTCAGGCAGACCTGTGTTCAAATTCTGTGAAAACTTGCGCAACTTACTTAACCTCCCTGGACCTTAATTTTCTTATCTTTAAAGGGAGATAATAATGATGCTGTAAGAGTGTGGAAATAATTTTCTGAATAACCTTCTGAGTTTTTGTCTGAGACCTGTAATGTAAGACAGATTAACAAAAGGAACAATAAACATAAGTTAACTAACAGGAGACACCCTCACAAATGGAGATTTCCTTTATAAATGTAAATTTGCCTTACAAAAGGGCAACTTCTACTCTGGTTTGAAAAACTTCTCCCTTATCTGTTGTTTCTCAAAATAATTAGCTCAAAATAATCTTTATGCCAAAGAGGCATATTTTAGGGTGGCATATTCTGCTACCCTTCAATGCTTACCTCAGAGGGTTGTCATGAGGATTAAATGAGCTAATACATGTAAAGCCCTTAACACAATTTATGACACATGCACTCAATAAATGTAATCTATTTTTATATTATACACAGTATATATTCTCTTTTTTCATTTAACATTAGTGTACACATTTCCAAAGGAATTTAACTGGGACATCAAAAGTAACTCTTTGTTCTTGATAAAATATTTTACCTTGTGATAAAGCCCTTGAGTTTTAAAAATATGTAAAATTGTATTTTAGTTCTCTTCATCTCATAAGGGCTTGAAAATCTATAACCCTGAATTAATATCTGACATTATAAGATATTAGATTACTTAACTATCCCTGTGTTAAGTACATAACAGAATAATTCATGATATTAAATAATTAGAAACAATCTATATGCCCAAACAATAGCAGAATGGTTAGATTGTTTGTGATGGAGCTTCTAAATGGAATAAGATGCAGCCATTGAAAATGCTGTCTTGGGGCTTCCCTGGTGGCGCAGTGGTTGGGACTTGAGCTCCCAATGCAGGGGGCCTGGGTTCGATCCCTGGTCAGAGAACTGGATCCCACATGCATGCTGCAACTGAGAGATCGCATGCCACAACTAAGGAGGCTGCGTGCTGCAACTAAGGAGCCCACCTGCCAAGGCTAAGACCCGGTGCAACCAAATAAATAATTTAAAAAATGGGGCTTCCCTGGTGGCGCAGTGGTTGAGAGTCTGCCTGCCGATGCAGGGGACACGGGTTCGTGCCCCAGTCCGGGAAGATCCCACATGCCGCGGAGTGGCTGGGCCCGTGAGCCATGGCCGCTGAGCCTGCGCGTCCAGAGCGATGGTAAATTAAAAAAAAAAAAGTGTCTCTCTTGTACACCCATGTTCATAGCAGCACTGTTCACAACAGCCAATAGGTAGGAAGCTATCCAAGTATCCATTAACGGATGAACGGATAAGCAAAATGTAGTGTATACATACAATGGAATAATACTGAGTCTTTAAAAAGAAGGAAATTCTAACACATGCTACAACATAGATGAACCTTGAGGACATTATGCTAAGTGAAATAAGCCAGTCACAAAAAGACAAATACTGTTTGATTCCATTTATATGAGGTATCTAGAATAGTCAAATTTACGGAGACAGAAAGTAGAATGATGGTTACCAGGGGCTGAGAGGAGGGGAGAATTGGCAGTTGTTTTTTAATGATTAGAGTTTCAATTTTGCAAGATGAAAAGACTCTGGAGATTGGTTGCACAACAATGTGAATATATTTATTATTGATACTACTGAAACTATATACTTAGAAATGGTTAAGATGGTAAATTTATGTTTGTGTTTTTTACCACAATGAAAAATAATAATTAAAAAATGCTGTCTCTGAAGATTATGTAAAGATATAAAAAGTACTCCTGATTACACTGTAGAGGAAAACAATCAGGATATGAAAATGTATAAGAAATATGATTGTAACTATGTAAACACTATATATTACCCAAAGTGCTTGAAATGCCTGGGTTTCAGTGTAACATTTTCCCCCTATTTCTCATATGTTTTATAGTGTTCTTATTGTTACTTTTATCATTAAAAATGAATTTTTTCACATGCAAAAATAAAATGATCAGAGGGAAATACAGTTCTAGCAGCTCATCATCATTCCATGGCACTCAGAGCAGGATCACAGCCCACCCTGCCTAGGTTCTGTTCCCCAGGTTTGTCTGGAAATCCCCTGTTTACTTTTGACCACGTGTAGCCCAAGGTTGAATGGCTGCAGGGAGAGTCATTACTATGCAGTGGGAACGGTTCAGGTTTAGTTCTTCCTTTGCCTTCCTCTAACTCTGTGGACTCTCAGAAGTACTGAGCCTGGAGAGCAAATTATATTTTTAGCAGGGTTTTTATAGTTCTATATTAATTTTAATAATAAAATATACCAAAATAACAACACCCTACAATTACATGGTTTTGCATGCTTTGAAAGACTTGAGGGCATTTTAAGACAGTTTATTTTCATTTATTTTTCTCCATTCCCTGGTAAGGGTGTTAATAAGTCATTTGTAAATGAGGAAACTGAGGAGACCTGATTTGGATCAGGGCTCAAATCCTGAATTAGGACAGAGAACCTCTACATTTTAGTCTGCAGCTCATTTTAATGAGTCTTACTAGCTACTCTTGGTAAGAATATTTTATAGTTTTTTTAAAACTCCATGTAATGGTTCATCAGAGGAGATATCCTTAGTGCGGTTAACTCTTTCTTTTCCTTTTCTTTCTTTTTTATAGGTGGGAAATATTTCCTGTGCCCTCAGCCTCTCCCGAGAGTTTCTTCTGTACAGTACGTAACGATAAAAGATAACTACAGGTCTGACTTACTGGGAACTCCCTCCTGCTCTTGGCCTTTAGTCCTTGCAAATGAAACACAGCTGTCCATTTTTATTTTTCTAATTTCATAATCCAAGGCACATTTCTAATTTTTGATTAAATCTTACATATTGATTAAGAGTTTTTAAGTTAGTTAGAAAGCTAAGAAGAAGATATCAACCTGTCCCCTTCCTCCACCACCCCCATCCAGTCATATATATTAGTGTTGCTTCAGTGGAGAACAAGGCCGAGATTGGGAGCCAGTTTCTTTAGGGACATTTGAAGATCCAGGTGTCGGGAGCAGACCTGGGAACGAGTGCAATCAATGAGGGCTGTGTGTGCAAGAAGGAGAGCGACTCAGCAGGGATGTTCACTTTGGCTGCTCATAGAAAGATAGCAATTATTCTCTTTAAACCAGAGCTCACTTTGCTATGCAAGCATCCTGCCCAGTTGGCCACAGAGTTCAGCTTCAGCCCTCTTCAGGCAGCGCCTCACCAGAGTAAAACTGGGAGGGAGATTTACTAGCTTAGCTCTACTTGAATATTTATGCTTAAAATGTTGGTGGTAGATGGCGTCCCAGGTTTTCTTTTAATAAGATAGTTAGATACTAAAGTAAGATACATAATCACTATTATGTTTTAATATTTATGAAGTATTTCATGTAGGATTTCACTGTCACTTTCTAATGAATCCATTTAGTAATGTTATTCCTTCCTGATAATTTGGCAAACAGTAGGATAAGGAAGTAGCTGTGTGGTCTGGAAACACGTAGACAGTTAGTGGTACAAATTGATGACCCAACCTCTCTTTATTTCTTTGTGCTTTATCTATTAAAATCTCTGCCTCTCCCAGAGAGCCCAAATTGTGCACTATTATAGGTGGATAAGTAGGACACAGCAAATTGAGATTCCTGGTTCCATAAGTGGTTTTGCAATATTTTTGTTGGTATTTTGGGCTCATCATTTCCATTCCCCCAAACTTCATTTCTTCTCTGGTTAAAAAAGGATGGTAATTTCTGTCCCCTCCTTTGCCAGAATAATGGTGGTGGTGGCAGTGGTGGTTAGAAGGACATTGAGCTCCTCAGAGAAAGATGCTTTGTGAGCCTTACAACAAGTCAGCACCTCCTTCTGAGATGCACTGAGAATCATGCACAGAGGCTAGCAGGCCACGGGTAGCTCCAATCCATGGGGGATCTGCAGCCAAAGCGGGCACAAACAAGACACAAGACCCCTGTAGGAACCTAGGCTAGAACCAACGTCTAGAACCCCTTTGTCCCATACTGCTCTGCTATGTCTAGGCCAGTTAGGGATTTTTTGAAGGATCTGGTAGAGCTGGGAATAAATTAGCTTCCAGTTCTCTAGGGAATAGATCGGGTCTCTCTGCTATAGGCTTTGGCTCTTTGAACTTCTGTTTCATAGCACTTCCTTGTTCTGTTGTGTTGTAAGTAGTTAATGTGTCTTTTCTCCATTAGACTCTCAACTCTGGGAGGTTAGCCTCTAGCACAGTGTCTGGTACATAGTAGATGTTCACTGGAGAGTTGGTGAATGAATAAGATATTGAAGCTTCTTCCCTCTACACAGAACTGACCATCACACCATCCTACAGCCACATCCTCATGATTCCTTGGTCTAAGAGTGTTCCTTCAGATCTACCAGGCCCTACTCAGTCTTTTTTTTACTGCCAGGTACTCTCCTGGGAGTGAGGGCCTTACATCCTCCTGTGCATGGACACAGAGAGTTATTTAGGTGTCCAGTTGCTGGTCACGTGTGACAGTGAAGCTATAGGAAACCTTGGCGGCACTCTTTGGGACCACTGTTTGTTAACCTGTGTTATTCCCTGATCCGATTTCTTCCAGGCCCAGATAATAAGAGGATGGCCAGGAATGTCTTGAAATACGAAAAGCTCTTGGCAGAGAGCCCTAACCAGGCCGTAGCTGAGGCTGTCATCCAGAGGCCCAACGTACCCCACCTGCAGACCAGGGACACCTATGAGGAGTTATGTCAGACCCTGGGTTCCCAGGTAGGATTTCTCAGGGAATGAAAAATGGAACAGGCTCGGATAGAGGGAGAAAAGGTAGAATTGGGACGATGTGAGGGGAAAGGCTGGTGCACTAAAAAAAATAAATAAAGCTCACTTGGACAGCATCAGTGACTGAATTCTGAATCTCCTGCATTCCAGGCTTTTTATGCTGTAGTTCCCCTAAATCGGTTTCCGCTCCTAGACCCTTCTTCTCTTACGCTGATTCTAGTCTTTCCTTTCAGCCTACTCACTACCAGATCCCCAGTCTCTACTGCTCCTATGAGACCAGTTCCAGTCCCTACCTGCTGCTCCAGCCTGTCCGGAAAGAGGTCATCCACCTGGAACCCTATGTTGTTCTCTACCATGACTTTGTCAGTGACACTGAGGCTCAGAAAATTAGAGGCCTTGCAGAACCATGGGTGAGTGTCCCCAAGGCCTGCCAAGAACTTCCCTTTGTTTCTTTATATGACTGGTGTACCAAAGTGTGAGAATAGGCAGCCTGAACAACTAGATACTTCACCTGTTCAGGAGTTCAAAATACCAGCCATTCCATAAAACTAATAAATGGTGAAAAAAATCACAGTAGTGGTTGCCTCTGGAGGGTGAGGACTGGCTGAGAAAGGATACAAGGGGATTTTCTGGGGTATTGAAAATGTGCTGTCAATGTCTTGTTAGGGATGTGGAGTGCATGGCTGGATGCCTTTGTCAAAACTCAGCAAATGGTACTCCTGAGATCTGTGCATATTATCGTATATAAATTTAACCTAAAAAAATTAATGGAACCCCCCTCCCCCAATATCAGTCATTCCATATACGTGGAAGAGGTCTACAACAGCAGTAGAGGTCGGCTTCATCCTCCCATTGCCTGTCTTGCGCTGGCTGCAGCTCCGCCCCGTGCTGTCTTCCTCTGGGACCCAGCCTAACAGAGCAGCCTCTTTTTGGAACACTGCCGTCTCATGCGAGAGGGAAAAGGCAGAGATGGCAAACTACTAGCTGGTTCTTAAAGCTTCTGCTTGGGGCTTCCCTGGTGGTGCAGTGGTTGAGAGTCTGCCTGATGATGCGGGGGACACGGGTTCGTGCCCCGGTCCGGGAGGATCCCACATGCCGCGGAGCGGCTGGGCCTGTGCGTCCGGAGCCTGTGCTCCACAATGGGAGAGGCCACAACAGTGAGAGGCCCGCGTACCGGAAAAAAAAAACAAAAAAACAAACTTCTGCTTGGAAGCACCAGGCATTACTTCCATCCACGTTTCCCTGGCTAAGGCACAGCGTACAGCTCACACTGCAGTCAGCAGGGAGAGTATATCTTATTCTCCCATGGAGAAGGCTCTGCACCAAGCTTGATGTTGATGCAGAGGGGAGTTTAGTCCGTCAGGAAGTGTGGCAAATATTTAGAAAAATCATGCAGTCAACCTCACCACTATAAGCATGTTACCTCTTTACAAAGGGTACATTAAGATGGTCTCAGAACTACTGTGTCAAAGCAGACATTGTGGCCTTCACGGTGTGCCATTCACCCTGGCAGCCAGGCTGTCACTCACCTGCTGTGTACCAGACGCTGTACCGGGTGCTTGGGCTGTTACGAGGAGGTTAAATATTGCTCGCTCCCATTTAGGAGCTTCCTGCAGAATGGGGAAAACACATTTACAGTGCACTGTGATACGTGCTGTAATAGAGGTGTGTGAGGGAGTTGTGCTACGGCAGCCTAAAAAGGTGAACCGTCCTCTGAGGGAAAGGCAGGGAAAGGCAGTCGGGTGAAGAGCAATTGGGGGAAGGGGGAGAGTTAGAAACAGAGAGGGCTTCTCTGTGGACCTGAGATTCATCAGAGTGAAAGGTGGCAAAGGGTATTCCAGGGAGACAGACAATCTGTGCACGGGCCTGCTGTGTGGTGTGTCCAGAGTACGGGGAAGCTCGGGGGCTGAAGTGTGCAAGGGAGGGGGTGCAAGGTGATGGGAGAAAAGGCTGCAACGTGAGACACAATTAGAAGCGCTGGAAGTACCAAGCTGGGGAGTTTGGATTTTATCTCGAAGGCAGGCGGGGAGCTGTGGGACAGTGTGAAACAGGAGAGTGCCCTGATCAGGTCTGCAGATTTTGAGGAAGTCTCTGACAGCAGACATGGATTGGAGGGAGAAAAACAGCAATAATAATTTTATCTAAAAGCCCTTCAGAGAAATCTGGAATCTTTGTACAGAAGGTTTCTGAAGCGATTAAGCTCCCCTCCCTGGTGAATTGGAACGATGTATTTTCAATAGCTTTGGCTTCTCAGTGAGCCAGCGGGAGCGTTTGGCCGCAGCTCCTTTTTCCTCAGGGCAACACTGTTGCTGTGGTAACAGGACAGGCGGCCCACTCGGAGATGTTCATTTAATCCCTTGTAGCCAGGTCATCTGTTTGGCACGCACAGATCTTGCCACTCTCCCTTCCTCCAGAAGCGTCTCGCTGGGGTTGCTGATCCCTGTCTGGTCTTTGGCTCACCCAGGAATAAACCCGGGGTGTGTGTGGTACTGGCTGCCCCGTGGGATGCAGCCACCTCAGTGGCTTGTGTTGAATTTCTCTGCTCCTCTTCACTGTGTGTTTCTCAAAGAAGCATTTCTCTGCTCTCTCATCACTCCTCCCCCATCTGCATCCTGCGCATCCTTGAAGACTCAGCTGAAACCCTATGCCTCTCTTGGCCCCTATCCCTGACCACTTTGGCCCACTTTCATAGATTCTTTCAGGAGGAACATTTTTTCAGAGCACTTTTTGGGGCAACATTCAGTAACCTCCCTCCTCTGAACTCAGTTTTTGTCTCCACCTGTTTGGTAATTTCATTTATTCTGCCATTTACGTGTTGTCTGGAATCATGATCAGTTTCATGGGTTAGCATCCTGTCCCCCCGGCTAGACTGTAAACTAGCAGGGATCATATGTTGTCCTTGAAATGCCTGGCTCCATATTAGACTCGTTGTAGCCAGAGCAATTTGCAAAGGGTCACATCTGACTGAGTCAAACCCTCACTTAAACTCTTTAATGGGTCACTTTTTTTTTTTGCGGTATGCGGGCCTCTCACTGTTGTGGCCTCTCCCGTTGCGGAGCACGGGCTCCGGACACGCAGGCCCAGCGGCCATGGCTCACAGGCCCAGCAGCTCTGTGGCATGTGGGATCTTCCCGGACTGGGGCATGAACCCGCGTCCCCTGCATCGGCAGGCGGACTCTCAACCACTGCGCCACCAGGGAAGCCCTAATGGGTCACTTTTGCTTTCAAATGATTACAGAGCTCCTTGGCCTGGCTGCTGCCACTCCCTCTGCAGCATGTTCCCATTATACTGACACCCTAGCCACCCTGAACAACTTGCATCTCCATGAACAGGCAGTGCTCTCGCTGGCTCCTCACACACTCTTCTCTCTGCCTGAACCACTCTTCCCTTGGGTTCTTTTCACCTGTGTGATTCCAGTTGTCTTTTGGACATCCTGGGAAGCCTTCCTGTCCTTCATAAGAATGCGCTAGATGCCCCTTCTCTGTATTTCCATAGCAACCTGTACTTGTCCATTAGGGCCCCATTGGATGCCTTATGTCTGGTTTCCTATGTTGTATTTACAATGCATAGCACAGTGCTTAGCACAGAGAACGACCAGTAAGTATCTTCCCCCCAAATGAATGACTTGTAGGTGCACAGTAAATAATTCTTAAAGGAATTAAATGCAGTGTGGCTCTTTAACGGAGGGGGCGGGCAGGGTGGAGTGCAGATTCCCTAGGATTTGTTTTTAAACCATTGATGTTGTCCAAAAAGAACAGAAGGGACTATCTCTCTATGAATCTCTCCTTACTCCTCTATGAATGGCTCAGGAGAGGATGCTGGCTAGAGGACTAGAAAGAGACAATATCAGTCACATACAGATTCCCTGCATCCTAGTATTGTAGAGGGAGAGGCTGAGAAGGACTACAAGAATGTATTGTTCCCATGCTGCATTTTATAGCTGGGGAAATGGGTCCAAGCAAGGCAAGAGCCTTTTCCAAGGTTGTCTACCTGGGAACAGTTTAGTGTTAGCATACATGTTAAGGTAC
>NW_006773138.1:1628728-1629991 GCF_000442215.2 Lipotes vexillifer | reverse complement strand
AGCAGGAATAATAATATTGTAGAAGCCTCTGAGAAGGGAAAGGGTTTCTGTCACATGCCCTTTGTTGCTCCGTGCTCTGCTGTCACCACATGCGAAGTGCCGGGGCTGTGTCTTTAGCCACAGGACTCTGGTTCATTCACTCCTGGGTACATTTCACCAATATTGAGCACCTACTCCCGGCCAGGCCTTCTCTGCATCCTGGGGATACAGCACTGAAAAAAGACCAAGTCCTTGCCCTCACGGAGCTGACATTCTGATGACAAATGCAGGAGTAGACATCCTTATGTAAATAATATTTCTCTTTCTGTCCCTGGTACAGTACTTTTGCAATTAGAGGCCACTTTATTTAAAAATAATTTAAAATCTATATCTAGACATTCAGAACAAAATAGAGACATTCAGTTAAATTAGTGACTTCAAACCTGTTTGGTTGTTTTTTCCCCATAACCAAGGCAGCTGCAAACAAAACAGATTTTGATTCTCTGTAAGGAAGGGCTTTTATCAGAATTGTTCAGAAGTAGCGGGCTGCCTCTGAGGGTAGAAAGTGTCCTGTCATTGGAGGTGTTCATTTAATTTGACGAACACTAAGTCGAAGCTTAACTTACCATCAGTCAGGCCCTGCCCCAAACACTGGGATATAAAGATGAATAAGAAACAGTCCTTGTTCTTACAGAACTCACAGTCTTGCAGATGCAAAAGGGATTCAAAATCACTTGTATTTCAGTTCTACAGACCTTTTTCAGTTTTTACTATTTACCAGATATGAAGCTAAAGGTTATTTTCCACTCTGAGCTTTTATGTCACTTAAGATTGATAGCTATCACTAAATTAGTAGCATGTACAAAATATCCTTTAATTAAGGAAAAACGGGTGATTGTTAGGCTTATGCTAAGAGAGGAGTGTGTCTATGGAAGTGAGAGCCCTTCCCTTTGCATCATAACCACTTGGACTTTCTCTTACATCCTTCACACCAGCTACAGAGATCTGTGGTGGCATCAGGCGAAAAGCAGTTACCAGTGGAGTACCGCATCAGCAAAAGGTAAGAGGGGTCCTTTCTTGGCAGGGACTCTGGTCAGGCCTGCTGGCCACCCTTGGACCTGTGGCACAGGTGAATGAAGGTCAGCAACACCCATTCAGGTGCCATTAGAGATGCCACTGTAGTTCACGTTTACATCTGTACATTCTTGTTGAGAGGGAGCAATTTCCACTCCCCTTACCCAAGGGCCTTTCTCAGGTGGTTACATGGTCTGAGGACTTAACTAG
>NW_006773138.1:1566681-1628718 GCF_000442215.2 Lipotes vexillifer | reverse complement strand
AGGGAAAGACTTGAAAAAGCTCCTATGCCCTAGACCAAAAATTAAGTGTGTAGTTGTTCTCCTAACCAGGATTGCTTTACCAGGGAACAAGTCCTGTCTCTATTTGGAATTTGACTTTACCTCCTGACTCATATTCAAAGCATGACTTGCCACCACTCAGGCAAGAGGGATGGCCAGAATCTCTGGATCTGATCCCTTCTGTGGTTGAGAGCCCAGCCGTATTCCCTCCCCTCCATCCCTGCTCCCCCTCCACTGCAGCCCTTGGTCTGTGCTGTAAGGACAGGATACCGTAAGAGGAGGGTCCCCACCAGAGCCATGGGAGACGGTGATGACATCCTTGGGGAGAGGCCAGACCTCAAGCTGGGTGGATGGTTTTGTTGTCTGGGAAGCGAGGTGAGTGATGAAAGCTTGGATTCAGAATCATCTGGCTTAACTTATTTGGTCTGGTATGTTTTGGGGACCTTGTACATTAGAAGTTATTTTCTAAGTTTTGAAAGGCCCATCTAACCTCAGCTTCGTTGCTTTGCTAACCTTTCTGATATTGTAGTGTCAAGGAGAAAATTCCACCTTCTGTTTAGAGTCATTGCTTTTAGGGGAGTAGGTGATATTCTCTTTACTTTTCAGGTAAAGAAACTGAGACTCTCATTGTCTCCTCTCACTCCCCACCCTCCACCACAGTGCACCCATTTGAATTTTGGTTCTGTCCTCACAACTTCACTGGAACTGGTCCCTCAAAGGTCACCTATGGGGGCTTCCCTGGTGGCGCAGTGGTTGAGAATCTGCCTGCCAATGCAGGGGACACGGGTTCGAGCCCTGGTCTGGGAAGATCCCACATGCCGCGGAGCAACTGGGCCCGTGAGCCACAACTACTGAGCCTGCGCGTCTGGAGCCTGTGCTCTGCAACAAGAGAGGCCGCGACAGTGAGGGTCCCGCGCACCGCGATGAAGAGTGGCCCCCACTTGCCACAACTAGAGAAAGCCCTCGCACAGAAACGAAGACCCAACACAGCCAAAAATAAATAAATAATTAATAAACTCCCACCCCCAAAAAAAAAAAAAAAAAAAAAAAAAAAAAAAAAAGGTCACCTATGCACTCCAAATCACTATCCACAAAGACCAGGTTCCCGACCACAGTGTCCTCAGCTTTCTACAACATGCTCTGAGCCTACTTTGCTACCATTATTTCCCATTACTTCTCTCATAGACTAAATGCTTTCGTGCTGGCACACACTGTAGTATATCACCCCACCATGTCTGTGCTTATGCTATTTCTTCAGCCTGGAATATCCCTGTGTCTTTTCCATCTATTGAAATTTTATGCACCCTTCAAAATTTGGCCTACATGTCCATCTTACCTCAGTGCCCCAGTCAGAATTAACATCTCCTTCCTCTGTGCTCCCCAGAACTTTACTTTAAGGGCTGGTTCTTATTTTTCATTCTACCTTGATTTGTGCTCAGTTGTATTTGTGTATATTTGTGTGTCTCCTCTCATGAGCTCTTTGAACACAACAGCTTTGTCTTGGGTATCTTTGTAAACCTTAGAGCCCACAGCATAGCACCATACAAAAGAATGAACAAATTAATCCATCATTTATAGACCAAAGAAGTGGTCTTCCCAGACATGCCAAGGTGCTTCCCTCAAGAGCCTTCATCATCTCCCCAGGAGGCTCACTGGCTTTGCTTGGGGAACACTTCCTCACTTCCCAGGGACCACATTCTGATCCCAAATCCTCCACTTTATCAAAACCTCAACAAGACATTCAGGAAAAGAGACTGAACTTTGCTCTTTGGCCTTTGACCTATGCTGGTTTATCCTGGAGTAGAGCAAAAGAACAGAGATTTTTCTGTGTCTTAAAGCAATCAATAACATACAGCTTACAAAGCATCTTCATAAGCATTGTCTGTCACAATCTTCATAAGTCTGTGTAGTAGATATTATTACCATCCCCATATTATAGATGAATATACTGAACCTTAAGAGAGGTGAAAGGTTAAGGGCCTGACCAAGGGTCAAGCCGAGGATCCAGGACTGGTCTTACTCCTCTGAATTCAAAGCTTTTTCCATTGCACCCAGCTTCCTCCATTGAGATGTCTCTAAACATAGCATTTTTAAAGACAGGGTTTTGTCTTCTCTTTGTATCCCAGTGCCTGGTGATGTGAACCTTCACTCTTCACACACCTAGCACAGGGTCTGGCATACAGTAGGCCTCAGAGAATGTTTGTTGAATGAATGTGTGAATGTTAAGATAGAGCACAAAATGGACTGGGCCGACTTAACAGGAGGAGTGAGTAGGTAATTAGGTATTCGTGTCTATCTTCCTGTCCTCCTTGCCTTCCTTCCTTCCTTCTGGCAGTTGACATCATTCATTCATTCATTCACAAATATTTAGTCATTTCTGGCATCAGATCACTGATGCTGCAACCTGTGGTGTGTTTTAGTGCCTGGCTAAAGGACACCGTTGACCCAGTGCTGGTGACCCTCGACCATCGCATTGCCTCCCTTACAGGCCTTGATGTCCAGCCTCCCTACGCAGAGTATCTCCAGGTGGTAAACTACGGAATCGGAGGGCACTATGAGCCTCACTTTGACCATGCTACGGTAACCATGGGGTCGGTGACCAATCTCGTGGGGTAGGCAACGAGGGTGTTATTTATTTCTCTGAGACAGAGCTCTTATAGGGCCCCCAGAGAATACTGCATGAAATTTTAGAACAAAGGTTCTCGTTCTAGGTAGATTGAAAGCCTTGGTTTCAAGCTGATTGCTGCTGACTCATCTTCTTTTTACTAAAACTCACTGAAAAACACTCTTACAATGATTGAATTTTATGACATGTAAATTATATCAATTAAACTCTTCTATGACAAAAAAGTGTGCCTCTTTGGCAAATAATTGGGAACTCCAGTCTTATGACTTGGTATTTTTACAGAATAATTATCTGTAATATCTTATATGTTAATTTATTTCACCGAGAACCTGAAGGTGCAATCAACCCCTCACATAGTGCTTTCACTACTAACAAGCAATTTTGTTTGATTAGTAGTATACAGTTCACTTATATGAGTATCTAATAAAGTGGTAAGAGGAAAAAAGTATATTGAGTACCTGCCAGCAAAGATAGGCACATACTTGACTAGGTATAGCTCAAGGCTATATCCCATCTGTGACTCCTCCATTTTTCTCCTCCCTGTATTATGGTGGCATCCTGGCTGTTACTCTGGTGCCATCTGCATAAAATAATGATATGTTCTATTTTTGTCTCAGTCACCAACCAGCCCTCTGTACAGAATGAACTCTGGGAACCGAGTCGCAACATTTATGATCTACGTGAGTCTTGCTCTGGAGGGACCAGGGCTGCTTACTTAATGACTATTTATAGCTCTTTTATTTTATGGTTTTCAAAGCAGTATCAGATACTGATTTCATCTGAATTTCACAGCAGAAAAATCTCCAGGATGTTTGTGAATTTCATACAGCACTCTTGTTAGGCACTATAGGAGAGATAAAGAAATATCAATACAAGTCAGTTCCTTCCCTCAAAGAGCTTACATTGTGTAGACCTAAGTGTGACCTTGTCATTGTCAGTGATTAGGATGGGAAGTGGGGTTACACCAAAGGCCAAGAGATCCTGGGACCCGAACAACACAGGAAGGGGATATGAGAGTCTCTGTCTTTGAGGTCCCATAGACTAGTTGGTGTTGAAAAGCACGGACCTACAGGTGAGGTTGTGGAGCTGTGAGGGGAGAGAGGAGAGAAATGAAGCAGCTGAGATTACAAGAGGGAAGAACAGAGATGCCTACAGAGAAATCCAGTAAGTGTGGCTCTCTCATATAGGGTGAAAATTTTCTTCCTTATCTCCTCATAAATTCTTCACTAAAATCTACATTATACCCCCTTAAAAAATAAATTGCCCTCCTCTCCTAGTTCCTGACCTGATCCTATAGAATTCGGACCCAGTCTATTATCTCACCTATCCTCTTCCCTTCAGATCATGTGGGCTTACCTCCTTCTCTATGGACAAGTCATAATTTCAGGCAACTGTCACTTAAATTATAAGAGGTGTATTACTGTTAAATGAAGGAATAAACATGCCAAATATAAGTGCTCTACATAACACCCTAAGGTGAAGGCCTGGTTTCAGGCTCATTAGAATAGCAGACACCTACACCCTAGCATTCCCTCTTTCCTTAGTCCTGTTAACTGGTCTCCACAGTGTAGCCAAGAAAGGACAATCAGAGGCCAGCCCTCTGTAGTTTTAATGCTGGCAATCCCAACATGTTTCTTCATGTGGCTTGGTTTTAATTTTATGCAGAACTGGAAGGCTGCCATTGCCAATGGTGTCTGGCCTCTCATGGTCATTCTGCGCATTCTGATCAGGCAGAGGGATGGCTGACGTCAGCTCTCTGGGCAGGAGACACAGCTTGGATCAGTTGCTGGTACATCTCTGGTTGATGACTAAAGCTGGCATGGGAGGTCACAGGCAGTGAAGTGCATTGATATCAACCAAAGAATAGGACATCTAGGGGCCAATATCTCTCTGTTCTTTATCCCCCTAGTATCTTCTGTAGCTGACGCCCTGATTACAGAGGCCCAGTTACTATGGTAAGGGTACTATGGTAAGAGTAGCCCAGCAATTTTAAATGACAAATGCAAGAGTGTGTATATGTTTGGATTTTAAGCCTTTGATACACACAGTGGAATGGAAAGCGTTTTGGGTTTGGAGTCAGTTGGTCTAATTCTGGTTCTGCCACTTAACATGTGGCCTCAGCACAAATCACATCAATTCTTTGAGCTTGTTTTCTTGCTCTGCGCCTCCTCACAGGGCTGTCATGAGGATCTGATGAAATGATGTACGGGGATATCTCTCTGTGAAGTTTCATACAATACGTTTCTATCATGTATCCCAGAAAGCAAGCACAGGACCCCATAAATGGGATCGTGGGACCTAGGAAGGACTATAGGTTATGCCCCATCCTTTCATCTTCAGGTTGGTGTTAAGACCATCATAAACATTTCTGAACGTAAGAGATAAGATTTATGGAGAACATAAGAGTAATATTATATAAGGAGAAAATAATCTTTAAGAAGTATTGGGAGGATTGAGTTGAAATCAGGTTAGTGATTTTCTACTCAGACTGGACATAAGATCAGTCCCAGTACAAAACAGTGGAAGGTTTACAGAGGGAAGATTTCCCTCCCCTCCACCAATCTTATAATCCATGCCCTGCTCATGAGCTTCACAGCACACAGATCCAATTCTCTTTTCAATTTGTTGGATAAGTCCTTCCTTCCCACTATACTGTGAAACCACAGGTAGAGGAAGGCAGGAAAGTCCAGGTTCCCTCTGTTGTCTTGCTTACACCCACAGTAGCTGACAACAGGGGTCTGAACAGAATCATCCAGTTTGTTATTTGAACACAAGGAGCAAATTGTTGCTCTCATTACCCTTCCCAAAGGACTACAGGGGGAGCCAAGATGTGCTAAAAATCACCACTGCCTTTTCCAGGTTCTGAATCGCCACGTCAGTCCAGTTTCCTCTAACAAGTGCTAATATCCCAACACCCATAGCCCTTGCTCTGTAACACAGGCGAACATGGTGGGATCTGTGAATGTGCTGGTAGACAGCCAGGGCGAGGTAAGACTGGCACTCTGTGTCATGCTGCTGGTGAGAAAATAATTTAGCAGTATGTATCTAAAGTATTGAATATTTGCATATACTTTTGACCCAATAATACTAATGCTCAGACTCTTTCCTAAGAAAACAATCTAAAACGCAAAAATGATTTTACTCATTAAGATATTCACAGTGTTGTTTATAATAGTAAACAGTGGGAAATAACCTAATGTTCAAGAGTGCTTGTAGCATAATGGTTATGAGCAGGGACTTTGTAGTCAGACAGCATTGGCTCAGCTCCAGTCCTGGCTCAGTCACCAAGGAGTTATATGACCTTTTGTAAACCACTCAATCTCTCTGAGACTTGGTTTCCTCATCTGTAGAATGTAAATAATAACAATACTAACTCACAGGAATAGTGAGGATGACATATTTGTTGTGAGGAATAAGTGAGATAATATATTTGTAAGGACTTAGTGTGATGCCTAACATATGGCCAGTGCTCAATAAATGTCAACTATTACAGTTAAACCATAACAGTGCTTTTTTTCTTTTTCCAGATGGTAAGATGATGAATAATATTAAGTATTTTAAAGTATTTTCCAGTATTTTTCAAAATGTTTAGGTTATTATGTATTTCTTTGACAATCAGAAAAAACTCTTCAAGTTAAGTAAACACATCCATAATTCTAGAATATACCAGTGGTGAAACCCTTTAGCTGAGATTACCTAGAGAGGGTCTGAGTGATCTGGGAAACACACCAAAGGTGCAATCAGTATTTCCTATGATGCCCAGCTTTCAAAAATAATCATTGTAATCTAAACAGTGTTTTGTAAACCACTGGTCATGATTCATTAGTGGGCTGTGAAATCAATTTAGTGGATCTGGTCAGTATTTAAGAAATCTGAACTAGAATAGAATAAAATAAAATGGAAAATAACAGAGGGCATCTGATGTAGTTAAGAATGTTTTATGAAACTTACTTCAGGGACGTGTCTGTGTCTTGGGTTGTGACATAAACTGTATTTCTTCCTGAGGGCCTCAAAGTTTGAATCTACTTATGGTAACCCTCAATAAGGATGTTAGCTCAAAGGGTAAAGAAAGGGGGCATTTCTAAACGTTGTCCTCTTGTGGCCCTGCAGGCAAATACTGATGCCACTGAGTAGGCTCTCTCAATTCCTAAATTGGGTGATTGTATTTCCATAAGTATTTCTCCCAGAGTTGGAAGAGGGGCACACAAGAGGGAATTTATGCAGAAATGACATTAGATGTCACGTGAGGCAGAGTAGGGCAGTCGGGCTATTTCAACCCTGCCTCTTCCTCTGGCCTTGCAGCTGAGCTCGGTGGAAGCTGGAGGAGCCACAGCCTTCATCTACGGCAACTTTAGCGTGCCTGTGGTCAAGGTGAGTGGGGGTCTGACCCCAACAGGTGGTTTTAGCAGTGCAGAAGTAACACCCTAGCGTTCATGCTGCCTGTGCTTGCAAGCTTATTCCTGGGAGAGGGAATGAAAAGAGGTCTCCCCTGATTCCCAGAATCAAAGATAATCCCTCAATTTTCTTGACTCCTGCATTTACTTGTGCCTCTATTTTTTATTTTATTTACACTTATATTACAAGAGGATGATTACATGTGTGCCTTCCCATTACAATAGAGCTCCTCAAAGGTGAGAGTCCCCTTCCGATCCTTGACAACAACTGGTCCCTTCAGTCATTCATTTAGTAAACACTGGGGGCTGGAGGCACTGAGTACCGAGGAGTAGTCCTTGCCTCCAGAAGTCAACATAACGTATTGCAATAGGAGCTATAAGGTCAAGTAAGGCATAGAGGGCGGCCAGTGTGGTAAGAGGTTTGTTTAATGAATTAATATCTCCCCCAAATGTCAGATCAACCAATCAGGGATGACAGCCCTTACTTCAGGAATGAAATGAAGACAAATAATTGAGATCACGCCTCATAGCACTTAGCACAGTACCCAGCACATCCTAAGCATTCAGTGGGTAAATGCTGGGTATCTATCAAAACTCAGGGGGTTGGCAAAGGTTAAAGTAAGCGTATAGGAAAAAAAGCTGGGGATGCGGGGGGAAAAGAACATATACGATTTGGAACCAAAATGCCTGGGTTTGAGTCCTGAACTTGCTTCTTCTTAGTTGCATTATTTAAAGCCCCTAAGTCTCAGCTTCCTTGCTGGTGAGGTGGGGATGATGATGACCCCTGCTTCCTGTGGGTGTTATTAGGAAGTGCCTAAGGAAGAGTCAGTGGCTCAATTAAGTTCTTAGTTGTGTGAGGAATATTTTGTTCCACCTTGTGCTTTTTGTCGAGTTTCTCTCCTCAGTGATCCTATGACACCCTGTGCTCACCTTTCCCCCAGCACTTGTCACACTGTCTCATCCTCGTTTGTTTTTATGTCTGTCTTTCCCGCAAGACTGAACTCCCTGAGAGAACTGGACATGATCTGTCTCTGTATCCTCAGGGCCTAGAGCAGAGCAGGCCCTCAATAAGGGATGCATGAGCGAATGAGTAAATGGCAGCTTATACCATTTTGTGGCATTTTATGCATGCCTTGCCCCCAATCTGCATGGACAGTTTTCTTGTTTAATGACATGCATGCCTTTGTCCTCAGTCAAGTGCTTCCTAAGGACTGAGATTCTGGGCTGACCTCCCCTGGGGCGGGGTCTGCTTGTTTTCAGAATGCAGCACTATTTTGGTGGAACCTGCATAGGAGTGGTGAAGGGGATGGTGACACACTTCATGCTGGCTGTCCTGTCCTGGTAGGAGATAAGTGGGGTAAGGCCTGCCTTTCTGGGCATGGGAATTGGGTGAGGGGTTCAGGGTAAAGTGAAATAGGGAATGGATGGAAAATAACATAGCCTTTTCATTCCAAAAGCTTAACAGTGCCACATTATATTGAGGTGATCAGATTCTGGATTAGTTGCCACCAGTACATTGGGAGCCCATAAGGCCAGGCTTTTGTCATAGAGCAGGTGTCAGTAAAAGTTTATAGGCCTGACCAGATGGGCCTTGATTCCTGAGCACAGCTAAGGAATAATATGTTGCTAAGTCCCAGTCCTCTATCCCAAGGAGAGAACCATCAGGTGCTTTCCCATGAGGAGATGGTCAAACAAGGAAGAGATAAATAAGTAGAGGATGTGTTTATGTCATATATGTGTCTAAGAGCACTTAGCTCTGAAGACAGAAAAAGAAGAGGGACTCTTGTGCTGAGGTGGACTTTGCCAGGAGAATCCATCCCTTTTCCCTCATTACCCTGGAATGGTTCCCTGGGGGAGGTGGGCTTTTAGGAGCTACATATGAAGGGTAAGTGACCACAGTACCCACAGGTTTGAAAATTAGTCTGTAGTAGCAGGACCTGTCAGGGACTTTTTCCAGGTGCCACTGTCCTTTTTGCTCTTTACTGCTGCTGAAGCAGCGCCTTGTAGTCCATAGTAGGGCTGGGACCAGGGTGAGGCAAGTGAGTTGCCAAGGGTGTGGAACTTAATGGCCCTGTGAGCAAAAGAATCGCTACTGTCTGCTCTGCTGAGCCTGTTCTTCTTCCTCCCCATTTCCCCCAGTGGCCAACAAGTGGATACACGAGTATGGACAGGAATTCCGCAGACCTTGCAGCTCAAGCCCTGAAGACTAAAATGTTGGCAGAGAGAAGCTGGAGGAGTCCTTTGGCTTTCCAGAGAAGCCAGAAGCCAAAAGCTATGGTAAGAGAGGAGAAAGGAGAGCAAAGATTCTGGAGGAAGGCCTTTGTCAGCATTGCCTATTCCTTGCAAATGGAAGACAAGGAAGTGGTCTCTAGCAGGGGACATCTGAGAACTTACAGTTTCTCCTCAAGCCATGAGTCACAGTAGTATGAACAATACAAAGGAGGGGGCAAGGAGGCTGGAGAGAAGTTTCTGGAGCTCAGACACTTTCTCTTGGGAACAGGACATATCAACAGTCTCCAGGGTTTGGTCACTGGGGCTTTTGCTACTTGAGCCTTGACCACAGGGGCCCAGAAGTGGCAGTGAGGACACCTGCAGGTGGTGCCTGACCCCCATATGCCCTTCTGCCTACTGACTTCTGCTGAAGGCTGAGCAGGGGGTGTCTCTGAATCAGGAGTGTACCTCATGTGATGATTTTTTTAAAGCAGAAAATAACTTTTTTAAAATATGATTTTTTAATACAGCCATTAAAAATGTTTTAATACAGTCATTAAAGATGTTTACAAATCATTTTTCACAACCAAGAACATTCTTACTTTGTAATATTGAGTGGAAAAGGCAGAGTATAATATTTTATTTATGTGTAATCTCATCTTGGCTCCCCTCTCACTGCATTCCAGACACAAGACATTCTTTCTATTCCTCAAAGCCAACATGGGTCCCACTCTTCAGGCCTTTTGCATTCGCTGCTGCTGCCATGGCTGCTGGTCTCACCATTCCACTCTTGGCTCAGTGCCGCTTCAGAGGCCTTCTCTGAAACCCAAACTTCCAGCCACTTTTGTTCACATTAGCCAACTTTGTTTTCTTCCTAACACTTTTCTTGAAATTACTTTATTTAATTGTGGCCAGTGGCCTTCCCTGCAGGGTGAATGCTTTAAGACCCCTCTATACTTTGTAAATGCCTCTATTGTAGCCCCCATCTCACTGAATTTCACTATTTGTTTATTTGCCTGGCTGCCTGCACTCCTTATACCTCTTGGTATCCCCAGAAAAAGGTCTGTTTGTTTCATATAAGTAGGCATTCAGCAAATATTTTTGGATAAATGAATAAGAAGGCCTCCTTTGAGTTGTACTTTGGAGGACAGGTAGAATTTTTTTATAGGCAGAGTCTAGTAAGGAGAAGCATTTCCCAGCAGAAGGACTAGCATGAGCTAAGGCTGCACTGATGAGTGACTTGTGCAAAGAGAACATTCCAGGTGACTTGGCTCAGGTTCCTCAACAGGAGCGAGGGCGTGTGCCTTGCTCACAAAGAAGCCACACAAGTAAAGGACTAGGTGCTTAGACACTATGCTGCCTCTGCCCCCTCCCTGCACCATGCACGTCAGGGTTTCTGCCTCCCAGAGCTCTGTGGGCCCCAAGGAAAAGGTTCTGGTGTGCTGATATTCGGGTTCCTGAAGAGCCTCCATGAGCACCTGGTCACATCCCCAGTATTTCCGCTGAATGCATCAGGACTCTGGAAACCCTCCTACTAAATTACTGTCATGTAGGGAAGAAAAAGTACTTTCCCCCTACCCTTCTGAGTTCTTAGCTGAAACCTGTGTAATAAAAGACATATTAACAAAAGGAAACCCACAAGCTTAGTGACATGTATATATCATGTATATACCCAGAGGAAAATGAATAACTCCCTGAGGTGGCTTAGAACTTGGGATGAAATATCATCTTAAGAGGGAAAGGGGGGATGTAGCCCTCTTAGATTCTTAGGAATGATAAATGGGCCCTTAGAGTATAGCCCATAGGTGGGAGATGTGATGGTGACAGTTTATCTAGGTGTGGTGTCCACTTGTAGTCTCTTCTCCTGTGCTAAGGGTCAGTCTTCCTTGGTTGGTGAAACTCTTGAGGAGGGGATTTCTAACAATTGAGTTCCTTTTGGAGCATCTGTCTTCAGGCAGGTGAGAGCAGTTCAGGGAAAGTGGTGTGTCTGTGGAGCCCCAAAAGCGCTTAGTAGGTAGCTATTTCTAAATAGAACTGACTGTGGCTTGGTACATAGTTTATAATTTTGTTTCTTTCTTGCACGCTTCTTCAACTGTTTTTCTAACAGCTTTCTCCAACCTGGGTTCCTGGTGTTGCACTCAGTATCTCACAAGATTCACTACAGGGAAGATTCTTTATGTTAATGACTATTATCATTGTCATTAGTAACATACTGACCATTTACCACTGGCCAGGCACTGTGATAAGAACTGAGATGTACTTGTCTCCTTCAATCCTCACGATGAATAGGTACTATTATCTCCATTTTATAGATGAGGGAAACTGAGGCAGAGAGGTTGCCTGAGGTTACATAGCTATAAAGTGGCACAGGCAGGATGCGAATACAGGTCTGCCTCCAAAGATCTTTTATTTTTTAATTTTTTTAAATTGAAGTATAGTTGATTTACAATGTTGTGTTAATTTCATGTGTACAGTGAAGTGATTCACATACAGTATATATGTGTATATATTTATTCTTTTTCAGATTCTTTTCCCTTATAGATTATTACAAGATATTGAGTATAGTTCTCTGCACTATACAGTAGGTTCTTGTTGGTTATCTATTTTATATATAGTAGTGTAGATGTGTTAATCCCAAATTCCTAATTTATCCCTCCTCCCCTTTCCCCTTTGGTAACCATAAGCTTGTTTTCTATGTCTGTGAGTCTGTTTCTATTTTGTAAATAAGTTCATCACTTATATCATTTTTTTAGATTCCACATATAAGCAATATCATGTGATATCTGTCTTTGTCTGGCTTACTTCACTTAGTATGATAATCTTTAGGTCCATCTATGGACCTAGAAAGAAACAGAAAATATGAACAGACCAATTACCAGTACCAGTACTGAAACTGAATCAGTAATTTTAAAAATCCCAACAAACCAAAGTCCAGGACCAGATAGCTTCACAGGTGAATTCTACCAAACGTTTAGAGAAGAGTTAACACCTATCCTTCTGAAATTATTCCAAAACGTTGTAGAGGAAGAAACACTTCTGAACTCATTCTATGAGGCCACCATCACCCTGATATCAAAACCAAAGAGTGGGAGGGAGACGCAAGAGGGAGGAGATATGGGAACATATGTATATGTATAGCTGATTCACTTTGTTATAAAGCAGAAACTAACACACCATTGTAAAACAATTATACTCCAATAAAGATGTTAAAAAATAAATAAATAAAAATAAATAAAAAGATACTAAAAACAAACAACCAACCAAAGATATCACAAAAAAAGGAGAATTACAGGCCAGTATCACTGATGAACATCGATGCAAAAATCCTCAATGAAATGCTAGCAAACCAACTCCAACAATACATTAAAAGGATCACACACCACGATCAAGTGGGCTTTATCACAGGATGCAAGGATTTTTCAATATCCGCAATCAATCAGTGTGATACACCACATTAACAAATTGAAGAATAAAAACCATATGATCATCTCAATAGCTGCAGAAAGAGCTTCTGATAAAATTCAACATCCATTTATGGGAAAAACTCCAGAAAGTGGGCACAGAAAGAACACACCTCAACATAATAAAGGCCATATATGACAAACCCACAGCTAACATCATACTCAATGGTGAAAAGCTGAAAGCATTTCCTCTAAGATCAGGAACAAGACAAGGATGTCCATTCTCACCACTTTTATTTAACATAGCTTTGGAAGTCCTAGCCACAGCAATCAGAGAAGAAAAAGAAATAAAAGGAATCCAAATTGGAAAAGAAGAAGTAAAACTGTCACTGTTTGCAGATGACATGATACTATACACAGAAAATCCTAAAGACACTAACAGAAAACTACTAGAGCTCATCAATGAATTTGGTAAAGCTGCAGAAAATTAACACACAGAAATCTGTTGCATTTCCATACAGTAACAGCAAAATACCAGAAAGAGAAATTAAAGAAATAATCCCATTTACCACATCAGAAAGAATAAAATACCTAGGAATAAACCTACGTAAGGAGGCAAAAGACGTATACTCTGAAAACTGTAAAATGCTTATGAAAGAAACTGAAGACGACACAATCAGATGGAAAGATATACCATGTTCTTGGACTGGAAGAACCAATATCGTTAAAATGACAGTACTACCCAAGGCAATCTACAGATTCAATACAATCCCTATCAAATTACCAATGGCATTTTTCAGAGAATTAGAGCAAAAAAATTTTAATTTGTATGGAAACACAAAAGTCTCTGAATAACCAAAGCAATATTGGGAAAGAAAAATGGAGCTTGAGGAATCAGGCTCCCTGACTTCAGACTATACTACAAAACTACAGTAATCAAAACAATATGGTACCGGCACAAAAACAGATCAATGGAAAAGCATAGAAAGCCCAGAAATAAACCCACTCACTTATGGTCAATTAATCTACAACAAAGGAGGCAAGAATATACAATGGAGAAAAGACAGTCTCTTCAATAAGTGGTGCTGGGAAAATTGGATAGCTACATGTAAAAGAATGAAATTAGAACACTCCCTAACACCATATACAAAAATAAACTCAAAATGGCTTAAAGACTTAAACATAAGATATGACACCATAAAACTCCTAGAAGAGATCATAGGCAAAAAATTATCTGACATAAATCATACCAATGTTTTCTTAGATCAGTTTCCCAAGGCAATAGAAATAAAAACAAAAAAATGGGACATAATCAAACTTACAAGCTTTCGCATAGCAAAGGAAACCATACACAAAACAAAAAGACAATCTATGGAATGGGAGAAAATATTTGCAAATGATGAGACTGACAAGGGATTAATTTCCAAAATATACAAATAGCTCAACAGCTCAGTATCAAAAAAACCCAAACAACCCAATCAAAAAATGGGCAGAAGATCTAAATAGACGTTTCTCCAAAGAAGACATACAGATGGCCAACAGGCACATGAAAAGATGCTCAACATGGCTAACTATTAGAAAAATGCAAATCAAAAGTACAGTGAGGTATCACCTCACACCAGTCAGAATGGCCATCATAAAAAAGTCTACAAATAATAAATGCTGGAAAAAGGAACCCTCCTACACTGCTGGTAGGAATGTAAATTGGTGCAGCCACTATGGAGTTTCCTTAAAAAACTAAAATTAGAGTTACCATATGATCCAGTGATCCTAATCTTGGGCATATATCCAGAGAAAACTCTAATTTGAAAAGATATATGCACCCCAACTACCCCACTGCAGCACTATTTACAATAGCCAAGACATGGAAGCAACCTAAATGTCCATCAGCAGATGAATGGATAAAGGAGGTGTGGTATATATATACAATATAATATTACTCAGCCATCAAAAAGAATGTCTGTCTCCAAAGATCTTAACTAGCCCTCTGTTGTCTGAATTACATGTTATTTTGCTGTGGTTGCTTTGCTCCCATTAGCAATTATGTCTTTTGGAGCCAACAATTTTTTTTTTTTTTTGTGGTACACGGGCCTCTCACTGTTGTGGCCTCTCCCATTGTGGAGCACAGGCTCCGGATGCACAGGCTCAGCGGCCATGGCTCACGGGCCCAGCCACTCTGCGGCATGTGGGATCTTCCCGGACCGGGGCACGAACTCGTGTCCCCTGCATCGGCAGGCGGACTCTCAACCACTGCGCCACCAGGGAAGACCTGGAGCCAACAATTTTTGAAAGGAGTCTCCAGCCTTTTCCCAGGCATTGAAAAGATCTATCTTTTGTGTCTCTAATGCCTAATGGCTAAGAGCCCTGTCAGATGTAGGTACTGAACACACGAACAAATCACCTCAATTCCACAGATGTAAAGAGAACACCTATTGTGTGACCAGCCTCATGCTTGGTGCCCCATGAGATTCCAGTAAAATGAGGAGGTCTGCTCACTGCCCTTAAAGCAAAATTAGCACATGTCCAAATATAAGAATAGAGAATTATATATAATCAAATAGAAAGCTGTGGGCTGCTCACCCTAAGGATCACAGGAGTTGGGAGAAAGGGGAGAACCCTATGGCTGAAGTGGAATGAGAGGGCTTCCACATTGGGACCCCTGGAACACAGAAAGAATGAGAATGTGCCTGAAGAGGGCGGGGAGCAGCTGCCACCTCACCTGTCCCCCATTCACGCACAAGATGGCAGGGAGAGCTGTCTGGAAGGAGGAAGTGAGAGGGTGTTGATTCTGGGGGGCCCTTATCCAGCAATGCCAAGAGGAGCCAGCACAAACTGCCCTTTCATGGAACCACTCAAAAGAGTCCCCTGCTCGGGGGCCTTGGTTGCTCAAGCTGGGAGAAGCCAAAGGAGAGGGGGTGAGGTGGGGACAGAGGGACATTTGCCTGCAGACTGCTGTATACTCAGAAAAACAAGGAAATCAGCTAAGGGCTGGGGGAGGAGACAAACATTTATGCCTGCTCTTTGCCGGCTATTTTATCTCCCTTATCTTATTCACAATTATCATCCCTTTTGGCAAGAGAGGAAAGGAGGCTCAAAGAAAAGACCTCTGCTAGAAGGAGAGACGGATTTGGAGCTAGGGAGGTCTCCCGCCATCAGCTGCTTCTAACCTCTCCTTCCTCACGTTGGGATCCCCACAACTTCCTCCCCCTGAGGAAGCAGAGCCTGCCTCTTTCTCTTCTTCCCCTCTGCCCCATCCTCTTTTATTCCCTTTCTTCATCACATGACCCTTCCCACCAAATGCTTGATAGGCCTGCTCCCCCTAAGGTCTGAGTGACAGGGTCCTGCTGTCCCTGCCAGGGGCATATTTGCATTTTAAATGGGTAGCCCATGGTGAAATCAAATATAATCTCAAAGGAATGAGGTGTCTTTTTGGTTAAGGATTTAAGGGCATGGATCAGATGGCTCCCCATAGATAACTACTGTCTCTCTCACCACATTTTGAGATGGGCATAACTAAAATAATGACCATCATGCCTCCTGTCCAACTGCTTATCATCTTATGGGACCAGAGGGCGGCAGTTACTTTCCCTGGCCCAGAAAGGTGAAGTGACTTGTCCATAGTTAAACAATGTGTCAGTGGCAGAGCCAAGACTAGAAGGCAGATTTCTGGGCTCAGAGACCCATGCCTGTCCGCTTCTTGGAACAGGAGCACAGTGGGCAGAAGATGGAATCAACCAACCCTTGATGGTGTTTTCATGGGCACAGATTTCATGTGTGGCTGTCACTCATTCATTCAACTAAGCTTTACTGATGTTGCCTCTGTGCCTGGCCCTTTACTGGGGCTGGAGACAATGACTCTGACTGTCTATCCTTGAAGAGCTCCCAGAGAAGAAAACCCACACAATGACAATACTAGTGGAAAGGGGACATGCAACACGTTACATGTCCAGAAGGGGTATCACTACATCTCTGGTGTGATGGGCTCATGTGACACTTGATTTAGGCCTTGAATGATAAGGAGGTTCGTGTGTGTGTGTGTGTGTGTGTGTGTGTGTGTGTGTGTGTGAGATGGAGATGTGGGAGCTTATCTCCCTAACTCACAAGTGTATAAAAAAACTGAAAAAATCCATACCCTTCTGATAAATCTAAAAATTTCTTTAGTCTTGAAAATTCAAACACATCATTCAGGAGAGATTTTCTCTAACTTTGTGTTCTTTAATCTGTTTCAGAAAACAGATTTTTTCCCCCCTTACCATATCAAAAATTATATTAAATATTCTTTTAAAAATTACACATTGTCACCTAGGGGATGCCATCAGCCTAGAAATTCCCACAATGCTCTCCAGGTTCTAGAGTTCTGGAATTTCTATTTTTAACCCTCTTGCAACAAAAAAGGAAATAGGAATTGTCAGTGGGCTCATCCTGGAGGAGCAAGGCAATCTATCCTGCTGCCTCTGCTCAATCAATTCTTTCTCTGGCTGCCACTGAGCCTGTTAGTCCTCTGGTGCTTGAGGCCAGAAAAAGCCATCCTCTCTATCAGCTCCCTGAGTCCCTCTGGCTCTTGGGGTTGTGGGCCTGGGGACAGGCAGGGCCAGCCTCCAGTGCCCGGGCCAGCCAGCATCAGTCCACATTCCTAATTCCAGAGCCCTCTTTATGGGGACTCTGCCCTGGGTCACCTCACTCACTCTCTCCCACATCTAGCTGTCTTGGAATACAAAAACTACAGGAGCACCACTTCACACTTACTAGTATGACTATAATTTTTTTTTTTTAAAAAAAGGAAAAATACTAAGTGTTAGAGAGGATATGGAGAAATTGGAACCTTCATGCATTGCTGACGTTGCAGCCGCTGTGGAAAATGGTTTGTCAGTTCCTCAAAAAGTTAAACATGGAACTACCATAGAACCCAGTAATACCTCTCTTAGGTATATATCCAAAAGAACTGAGAGCAGGGACTTCAAAATAAATATTTATACACCCATGCTTACAGCAGCATTATTCACAATAGCCAAACGGTGGAAACCCAAGTATGTATAACAACAGATGAATGGATAAACAAAATGTGGCATGTACATGCGATGGAATACTATTCAGCCACAAAGAGGAATGAAATTTTGATACATGATTTAACACAGATGGATCTTGAAAACATTATGCTAAGTGAAATAAACCAGACACAGAAGAACAATTATTGTATGATTCCACCTATATGAGGTACCTGGAATAGACAAACTCACAGAGACAGAAAGTAAAATAGAGTTTCCCAGGGGCTGGGGGCAGGGAGAAAGGGGGAGCTGTTGTGTGACCTTGGGAAAATCACTTTCCTTATCAGAGCTCTCATTTCCTCATCTGTAGGGTGGCATTGCTAATCTGTCTGCCTTACCCACTCCACAGAGTTGTGAGGTCTCAAAAGGCTGTAAATGTGCTCTGTAAATGGCACATACTGTATTGTGTCAATTAATATACGTTTACATTTGATTAGCCATTGATTTGTGGTATCATCATTGATCATCAGGAAAAAACTTTCTCCCCCCATTGCTCAGCTAACTACCTAGTTAACTGTTCCCTCCATCCACCTGTAAGAGGCCAGCCACTTGACTAGTCTCAGGTTCCAAGGTTTCACCTGGCTACAGGCTGGGGTTTCTAGCAAACTGCTGGGAGAGGAAGCCAGCTCTGGGAATATCGGAACCTCTTGAGTTTACATAACTTTCTGAGCCCAGGACCCAGACCGAGAATGTGTTGACTCCGGCTGCTGATGGGGCAGCCAGCTGGGGCAGAAGAGTTGGCTCGAAGATTACAAACAAAACACTGTCCCTGCAGGAAAGAGTATGATTGCTGTTTGCTTTCTCTACTCCTGTTGTAGGTGCTCTTCTTGCTTTCCCCTTGTTAAAAGTTGTGACCTTTTAACTCCCCACCCCCAGTTCTGATGGCAGGCCCTTGAATTCAGCTTAAGGGTCCTTGGCCCCTCACTGTCCAAATCAGTTTGTCTTGTTCATTCCATCTCTAAAATATCGAGCCTTTCTCCTTCTCTCACCCTGCAGCCACTGTCTAGTTAAGTATACCTTTGCCTTTTACCTAGACTACCACTGCCTCTTTACTGCTCTCCCTGCCTCTAGTCTGGTGCCTGCCAGTCCACCTACATGGATACCAGAGTGACTTTCCTTAACTTCTGGCAACTCCCCACCTTGCCACTCAAGGCCTTTATGACCTGCCTCCTGCAGCCTCTCCTGTTACAGTTTTTACTCCAGCCACAATAATCGTACTAATCTACTCAGACTGACTTTCAAGTCTCCTGGGGTTGTGTACGCTGCCCCCTCTTCCTGCAAAGTATTTCCCTTCTTTCTCCACCTCCATTTTGTGATGATGCTTCAAAGCTCAACTCAGATGCTACCTACTTTGTGAAACTATCCCTGACCTGTTTCCAAAGAGGTTTACCTGTCCCTTTCCCTTTAAACAATGTGGGCAGTGTTTCTATAATGGTCTCTCTAGACTATGAGCTCATTTGAAGGGTCTCATTATTTATTTATCTCTGTCTCCAGAGTCCACTGGAGGCTTGGCACAGAATAACTGCTCAGGTTTGCTTAATCAGCAAATAAATGTTCATAACTGCAGGTTTAGAAGAGGATAACACCACAAGTCATGCCCAACTCTCCTCATGCCTTTGAGTCTTCTCAATCTCAAGATTCTCCGCCCTCAACGTTAGATCTGTGTCTACCCATTTGCCTACCTTCTCCTTTCGGACATTTCTCCTTGGACATTCCTTAGAGTGTGTGTCTGACAGAACGGCCCCTGGTTTGACCGAAATATGTTCCTTCTGGCTCTATAGAACTCCTTCATTCAAAGGGTCCAAGGGTCTCCTTTATTTTCTTCCTGAGTATGGAGTGCTCATCTGTAGGCTTCACAAGGATGTTGTTACATCCAGAACATAGCAGGTGCTCCTTAAAGATACGTTATGTGAATATATGAATGGTTTCTTCTCTGCTGGGGTATAGTGGACCACTCAAAGATGCTGCCATCTCCTAGCCATGTATGTGCGCAAGTCATTTCACATCTCTGAAATTCAATTTCCTTGCCTTAGAGGGAGGAGATGTGGGGATATATGTATATGTATAGCTGATTCATTTTGTTACAAAGCAGAAACTAACACACCATTGTAAAGCAATTATACTCCAATAAAGATGTTAAAAAAAATTTCCTTGCCTTTAAATTGGGTAAATACTGGACACCTACATGTAAAAGATTGAAATTAGAACATTCTCTAACACCTCAAAATGGATTAAAGACCTAATAAGATAAACTCAAAATGGATTAAAGACCTAAATGTAAGACCAGATACTATAAAACTCCTGTAGGAAAACATAGAACACTCTTTGACATAAATTACAGCAATATTTTTTTGGATCTGTCTCCTAGAGTAATGGAAATAAAAGCAAAAATAAACAAATGGGGCTTCCCTCGTGGCACAGTGGTTAAGAATCCGCCTGCCAATGCAGGGGACATGGGTTTGATCCCTGCCGGGAAGATCCCACATGCCGCGGAGCAACTAAGCCTATGTGCCACAACTACTGAGCCTGCGCTCTAGAGCCTGTGAGCCAGAACTACTGAGCCTGCGTGCTGCAACTATTGAAGCCTGTGTGCAGAGAGCCCATGCTCCGCAACAAGAGAAGCCACCGCAATGAGAAGCCCACACACCTCACGAAGAGTAGCCCCCACTCATGGCAACTACAGAAAGCCCACGTGCAGCAACAAAGACCCAACGCAGCCAAAAATAAATAAATAAATAAATAAATAAATATATTAAAAATAAAATAAAATAAACAAATGGGACCTAATTAAACTTAAAAGCTTTTGCACAACAAAGGAAACCATAAACAAAACGAAAAGACAACCTATGGAATGGGGAAAATATTTGCAAACAATGCAACCGACAAGGGATTTTCAAAATATACAAACAGCTCATAGAGCTCAATATCAAAAAAACACACAACCCAATCCACAAATGGACAGAAAATCTAAATAGACATTTCTCCAAAGAAGACATACAAATGGCCAACAGGCACATGGAAAGATGCTCAAGGTCACTAAATATTCGAGAAATACAAATCAAAACTACAGTGAGGTATCACCTCACACCGGTCGGAATGGCCGTCATCAAAAAGTCTACAAATAATAAATGCTGGAGAGGGTGTGGGGAAAAAGGAACCCCCCTACACTGTTGGTAGGAATGTAAATTGGTACAGCCACTATGGAAGACAGTATGGAGGTTCCTTAAAAAACTAAAAATGGAGTTACCATATGATCCAGCGATCCACTCCTGGGCATGTATCTGGAAAAGACAAAAACTCTAATTCGAAAAGATATATGCACCCCAATGTTCACTGCAGTGCTATTTACAATAGCCAAGATATGGAAGCAACCTAAATGTCCATCAGCAGATAAATGTATAAAGATGTGGTGTGTGTGTGTGTGTGTGTGTGTGTGTGTGTGTGTGTACAATGGAATATTACTTAGCCATAAAAAAGGAATGAAGTAATGCCATTTGCAGCAACATGGATGGACCTAGATATTATCACATTAAGTCAGACAGACAAAGACAAATATCATATGATATCACTTATATGTATAATCTAAAAAAGAAAATGATACAAATGAACTTATTTACAAGACAGAAATAGACTCACAGATATAGAAAACAAATTTATGGTTACCAAAGGGGAAAGGTGGGGGTGGGGAGGGATAAATTAGGAGTTTGGGATTAACAGACACACACTACTATATGTAAAATAGAAAACAACAAGGACCTACTGCATAGCACAGGGAACTATATTCAATATCTTGTAATAACCTATCATGGAAAAGAATCTGAAAAAGAATACATATACATGTGTGTATAACCAAATTACTTTACTGTACACCTGAAACTAACACAATGCTGTAAATCAACTATACTTCAACTTAAAAATATAATTTATGTGAACTTAAAAAATAAATAAATAAATAAACTGGGGATAATGCCCATACTTCACAAGGATACAAAGGATAAAGATGTAAGTAACTAGCACAGTATCTAACACAAAGTTCAATGAACATTTCATTCAGTCTCCATCCATCAAGGCTGGTCATCATCCTCTTGCCAGTATCTGCACCAAAAAGAACTCTGACCAGGGTCCCCTATATTGTCCAAGAGGCAGCGTGAAGAGGAAACAACCTAGGTTTGAATTCTGACACCACCACTTCTGAGCTATACAAATTTGGACCTAATGCCTACCTGTAAAAGGAACATAACATCATTTACCTCATAGGGTTGCCGTGAGGATTAAATAGATATGTGTAAAGTGAATTAGCTGATGATCAACTCTGATGACTATTATGACTTGCCTGGTGAACAAGTGTCTGATGTGTGTCCCTGAAAACCGTGCATTTGAGTATGCTGCCCCCCTGTAGACAGAGTGCACACAGCCCAGCAAAGAGACCTTGGCCTGCTCCTTTCCCCACCCAACCCCCAAAGGGCTTGGTGAGAGGATGCAGATCACACACAAGGCACTTTTCTTCTCTGCTAGGGAGCTCATGCTTTACTCAGAAATATTTAGTGAACATCTAAACCAGAACTTCTCAGGATTAATGTGCCTGTTGGAATGCAGATCAGTACCGACTCAATAGGTCTGGGGTAGGGACAAAATCTTTAACAAGCTTCCAGATGATACTGATGCTACTGGCCCACAAACCACTCTGAGTAAAGAAGGTCTTAAATATAATATGGGATTGACATGACAGGAACTATTTATTCAGTGCCTACCCTGTGTCAGTTACTGAGAGCCACTTAACCTATATTAACTTGCATAGTCCTCAAGACTCTGTGGGGTAAATACTATTGATCTCCATTTTTCCGATGAGGAAACTGTAGCACAAAGAGAGAGAGTACGTAGCTATCTCGTACAGCCAGTAAGGGATGGGCCTTAGGTTCTAATTTAGGCAGCCTGGCTCCAAAGCCTACTAGGAAGAGGACTCCAAGAATATGTAGAGGATAACCAGGGGAGGGGCTGAGGCAAGGAAAGGAGATATCACAGAACAGAGAATGGACAGGGGTTGGTGGCAGACTGGATATGGATGTAAGAAAGGGTGCCATCTAGGGCACTCTGGCTGCCTGGTTTGGTCAAGTGGAGAGATGGTGGTATCTATCACTACTGAGTTAGGAAACGTGGGTGGAAGAACAAGTTTTAGGGGGAAGGTGAGTTCGGTTTTAGGAACGGTCAATGAGTGGCTTTTGGACATCTGGGAGATATGGAGAAGTAGATGGACCTAGAGTATCTAGGTATCTAGTAACTCTAGAAGTATCCAGAGTTCAGGAGATATCTAAGGTGTAGCAAAGTTTGGGTGTTGGCAGATTTAAAGCCCTGAGTGCCTGAGGTCATGTGGACGGTGTACAAACTGTCCTGTTCTGGGCCAAAGTCAACACAGCAAATAACTGGAAGAGATGGGACTGGAATATGGTGTCCCAGGCTGCAGTGGTAGCTGGTTCTGTCCATTCCACTGGGCATTATGGATCTGGGAAGCAGGCAGAGCATGAGATGTTGATAGGCTACAGGAAAGAGGTTTTTCTGGTGCTCTATGGTGACTAAATCCAGTGAAATGTTCCCTGCCCCCAGATCAACAGAAATAAGGACAACTCCATAAAGACCAGATAGATAAAGGTTAGGAGATTTATTTTCTTTAAACAAGATCATAAATAACAAAGAAACAAAGTAGGTCCCAGACTTCAGACCCTGCAGCAGGACAGGAATAGGAAGTTGTTGGGTCGAAAGGTGGAGGGGGCTACGCATCACCTAAGACAGTCACAGAAAAGATGGGCTGCAGGAGACTGCCCCTCCCTGCCCTTGGGAATGGCGTGCCTGGGCAGCAGGGGGAGACTGAAGTGCTGTGATGAGGCAGCTGGAAGAGGGCAAATATTGAGGATGCTGGGCTGCACTGATTCTATGAAGAGTAACATGGAAACCACAAATGGCTAAGATAAGCTGTGGGTCTAGAAAAGGCAAGCGGGCACTCTGCACACCTCCAGGGACCAATTATGAAAATGGTTCAATTTGATTCTTAAAAACAACTCCACGGGCCTTAGCCTGTGGCTTTGTGCGTGGGCTGTATTCAACCTGGGTTGCCCTGTGGCAGGTGAGGGCTCAAGAGACCCCTGGAGCAGCCTGGCCTCAGCCCAGGGCAGGTGCCCAGACATGTGGGAGTGGGACCGTGGGCTCTCCCCAGATGGGAGGCCATGTGCTTGGACTGGCCAGGCCTGATTTTCAGGCTGGTTTCTTGTGACGCTATCCACCTCCCACCCCTGTACCTAAGGATGAGATCCTGGCCTCCCTGGGTCTTCCAAGCCTAGAATAGTAAGACGGGGATAAAAAGGTACCTGACTGGTATTTTATTTAAAAGGGAAAAATAAGGACCATCCCGCACGTGGTCCATCCCATGAGGTAGGGCAGGACCATGGCAAGAACAATCTCAAGGAATGGAGGTCCCTGAGCCTGGGGAAACATATGGACGCAGGTGCATTGCCTAATGCCAGGAATAGGGGCCCAGGGTGGCAGTTCTGATGGAGGCTTCACCCTAGGCAAGGCAGGGAGGACAGGCAGGGGCTACCCCTGAACAGGGAAGGGATAGGAGCTGGGGAGCCTTAAACTGGGGAGACCAATGTTGGTCAAAGGCCCTGGAAAACAATGCTTTCGGCAGGAATACACGAAAGGGCTTGTACATCTGGGGATGCCCGTCTATAGGGAGCCGGTGTCACATGGTCGGGCAGGATGGTGAGGAGGAGACAGCGGCATCACAGTGGCCTCTGGTGCGATGTATTTACAACAGAGCTCAGTGTTGAGGGAGGGAAGGAGAGCAGGTCACTAACAGCCAGGAAACACACTGTGAAGAGTAGAAAGAGAGTGGAAAACAATGTGACCGTCACTAGCTTTCCCCCTGCTTACCCTGTCTCATCCAGGAAACCCTCCCTAATGATCACCAAGGCCTTTGTAGATCTCTCCCACCTCTTCTCAGCCCCATCCAGGGCAAGACACAGGGTCTGCTCTCAGGGTACTGCCGATTTGACCACAGCTCCAAATGGGCCAGGGGCCCCAAATGCTGCTTATTAAGCGAAACTAAGTCTTTATTTTGATTCCTGGGATCCATCAACGGTCAGCTGCTTGAGGGGTGGTTTGGCATAAGGGAATCACTTGTGTGGCTCACTGTACCAGGCTCCTGTCCTCATTTCCAATGCCTACCCTGCTCTGTCATCCACACCTCATAGGCCCCGGCATTCAGAACTCCCTAATGCAGAAAGCCTTTCTTTTTCTTCAACATTTTTTCTTCTTCAAACTTCCTGAGGGTGGGGAACAAGTTCCCCTAGACCATCATCAAAATCAGATAAGAGACTCTTCCCAACTGGCAGGTGTGACTCTTCATCAGGCCTGTGGGCTCTCTGAGGATCAGGGGCCTCCTGTAGCAAAGACTGGGAGCTCCCTGAGGTGGGGCCGGGACCGTGTGGTTTGGGTCACCATGCCTCTTTTCCTCCTCCTCAACAAAGAGACCTACTATGTCTGCCTAATCACACGGAGAGCTTCCTATGATGAGGGGCATCCTTGTTCCTCTAGACCCAGTGGTTCTCAACGGGGAATGACTTTGCCTCTCTTGAGACACTTGGTAAAATCTAGAAACATGTTTGCCTGTCACAGCTGTGTGTGTTTGGGGGTGCTACCGGCTTCTAGTATGTAAAGGCCAGGGATGTTGTTCAACATGCTACAGTGCACAGAACAGCCCGCACCACAAAGGATTACCCACCCCAAATGTTACTAATGCTGGGGTTGGAATCCCTGCTCCGGATCTCTACACAGCCTCAAGACCTGTCCCACCTTCCTTGGCAGCAGGGCAGGAGAAGGCATATAGAACTTCTTTGAGAGCCTGGAAAAGGACGGATTCCCATCCCAGCCTCCACAGGAAGGGGCATCTTAAGAAGAAGTACGCATCACAGTGAGGGTGGGGGACTAGGCATCATTTAATGTCAGCTAGGCAACAACTCACTGAACCAGAGCACATGGAAAGAACCAACCATGGCTTTGCAGAAACACACATGCTGGGCTCTGTGTTGAAGAGGAAGAAGAAAGGCAAGGTGACCTAAACCAGGCAGGGGTAAGGCAGAGATACCTATAACCTTGCAAATATCTCTTTGTTGGAGCACTGCTGGGCTCCTTAAACCTTTGTACTTCCTTACCACTGGAATCCACCGATGGGCTCTGCAAACCTGTGCCGAATCAGGAAAGTGGCAACAGCTTCAGCTACCTGGAAAAGGGAGAGATATTCCAGGCCATGTTAAGGGTAGCAACGGGGTTCATCCTTGGAGGTCTGGTGGGCTTCTGTTGGAAGGTAAGGCTCTCTGGTGGACTCATGGGTCCTACAGTTCTGAGGAGCCTGAAATCAAAAGGACCTGGGTCCTGGCAGGGCTGGGAGACTCCTCCCCACCATTTGCCAGGGATGGGTCCAGAGAAGTCAAGAGGAATGATGTGAAGGCTTATTTATCCCCTTAGAGTTACAAAGCACTTTTTTCCTACAGGAGGAGCACATACTAATTCCTAACTGTGACTGTGGTTTAGGGAGCAGTTTCTACCCGATTGTCCCTTCTACCATCTGGCTTTCGGGGGCAATGGAGAAGTAGAGCTTAAGATCTTAACCATAGGGCCCTGGGTGAAATAGCAGGGCACCAGTAACTCCTCAGCCCATACACACAAAGCCAAGACCAGAAGCAGCTGCCAGGGAGAGGTCTGGGGAGCTGGTGGAGTCCCATCTGTGTAGGCCCCATAGCAGCTGCTGCAGGCGACACAGGCTGACTCAGAGGCTGGTTCTGTCTTCTGTGAGATCCACAGTTATTCCACGTTGTCCTTTTACATTCATCAAGCACCAGACTCACCTTGTCTGGAGCGTCCTCATGGACTGCATGGCCACACTGGGGTAGGACCTGCATCTGGAACTTCCCTGGGGAAGATACAAACCAAAGCCACCTCAGGGACTAAAATGGTCCTCTCTTTACCATCTCTGCGGCCTCACAGGTCACTCCAGGAGGCCAGGACTCCCCCATCCCCTCCCTGCCAATACTCTGGACCCAATTACACCTAGCCTTTGAGGAGGATGGTAATACTTGAAATTGTAACCTTGAGCAAATCATTTTCCCTTCACTTTTTCTTTCTACACCTATTTAGTATGCATTTACTTTGGGCCAGACACATAGAAACAGGTCCTGTAAACACTACAGTCTAGTGGGAGAGCAAAACATAAAAACCAACATTTTAATGCAGCATGTAGTTCCTATGATAACACAGAGCATATGGAACTGGAAAAACACAAGAAGAGGGGCTTTGCAATCAAATAGGGATCCAGGAAGGCTTCCCACACAGAAAAAATAACTTACACAAAGAAAGAAGGATGAAATGGTATTTGCTCCTGAAAAGAAAAACTTTGGCATGGTGCTCATGAGAGTTAACAATGAGGCTGGAGAGGTAAGCAGGGACCATACCATTAAGGGGTTTGTAGGCCATGTTAAGGACTTTGAGATTTATTATTACAATAATAAGTTACCATTTGAGTGCTTAACTATGTGCCAGACACGGTACTAGGCACTTTCTCACACTGTCCTGTAGAACACTGTAAGCTCACAACTAATGTGACAGTTATTAAGAATGAACAGAAATGACTGATAAAGCAAGATCTCTAAGGAGACTAAAGAATATGGGACCCAGAGCTCCCAAAGGTAGAGAGAGCAGACTCTCAGAGCCTCAGAATAAGGGAGTAAGCTCTGGAAGTCCTGGCTATCACATTCTGGGATTCTTACCCCAGTTACACAGTGCTTTAAAATCTTTTTTCAAAATACTCATTTACCCATTTTTTAAGTTGATTCTCAAATTTACCCTATAAAATTAAGCAGGACAAATACTGAAATTCTTTTTTTGAGATGATGAAACCAAGGCCATGATTAGTGAAGTGATTTGCCCAAGGCCACTTAATTAGTCAGCAGAGGAACTAAGACCATTCCCTCCAGTAAGGTCCTGCTTATGCCCCTCTTCCTGCAGTAAGCTGCCTCTGGGTGCTCCAGCCTAGTCCCCTCTCCCCTGTATCTCCTAATGTACTACTGTTAATGCATTTAATGGATCCAAACACAGAGCAGCTTGTGCCCCTGTTGTTCTATAAGCTAATATCTATATGCCACTGGTGCTTGCCTCCCCAGGAGTGTGTCATTTCTATAAGAACAGGGCTAATATCATTACTTGCTCTATATCCCTAATAGGGCCCAACCCAGGGCTAGATATTAAATAAGTGCTTAGTAAGTCTTGGATGAATGAACTGAGCAAATAACCTGATAAAACTTACATCTCAAACCTTGATGACTGGGGCTGCATTTTTCACTCCTCTTTGGAAGAGTGGGTATAAGGAATCAGGGAGAGCTCACACATACTAACAATGCTGTACCCAGTACACATAAAATAACATAATCATGGGTAATCCTCACAATTATTCTATGAGGTGGGCATATTTCCAACTCCATATTATTTTATTTATTTATTTTTGTCTGCATTGGGTCTTCGTTGCTGCATGAGGGCTTTCTCTAGTTGCTGCGAGTGGAGGCTACTCTTCATTGCGGTGCGTGGGCTTCTCATTGCGGTGGCTTCTCTTGTTGCGGAGCATGGGCTCTAGGCGCGTGGGCTTCAGTAGTTGTGGCATGTGGGCTCAGCAGTTGTGGCTCGTGGGCTCTAGAGCACAGGCTCAGTAGTTGTAGCACACGGGCTTAGTTGCTCCACAACATGTGAGATCTTCCAGGATCAGGGCTCGAACCCATGTCCCCTGCACTGGCAGGTGGATTCTTAACCACTGTGCCACCAGGGAAGCCCCTCCCCGCCAATCTTACAGATGAGGAACTTTAGGTTCAGAGAGCCTAAATCATTCACCTAAGTTGCACCATCAATGAGTGCTGGATTTCTAGGATTCAGTAACTAATTCAGCTGGTTTAAAACAGTGCTGGGAAGGCTGTGGTTTGGAATCTGTGGTGATTTAGCCATTTCCTTTTGTTTTATGGATGTCATTACTCTTTATACATACTCATGGGATGCTTTGAAAGAGAAGGTGGTCTTGGCATAAACCTTACTAGGGAAACAGGAGGGATTTAATGAGGTATCAGGAGTGCCTCCTGGACACAATGAAGCCATCATTTATTTTACTTCACCCACATTTTCTCATTTAAACCTCACACAGTTGAATTGAGCTATTTCATTATCTCCATTTGATAGATGAAGAAACTCAGAATTAAGGAAGCTAGCAATCCACTCGGGCCACAAAACCAGTAAGAGTGATTCAAACCCAGGACTGTCTGCTTCCAAGGCTGGTGATCAACACTGATTCCAAATGCTATTCTAGTCAAGATTAACTGCTTTCAGATAGTATCAAGAGCTATGTGTGATTCTTCCGTGTTTCCAGCATCAAGCACAGGTCTTACACAGAAAGAGTGCTTAGAAAAGGTTTGCTTAATTGAATTTATGGAAAAATGTCTAAGCTCAGAATAACCAACGTCAGAACTTCCCTGGTGGCACAGTGGTTAAGAATCCGCCTGCCAATGCAAGGGACTGGGGTTTGAGCCCTGGTCCAGGAAGATCCCACATGCCGCAGAGCAACTAAGCCCGTGCACCACAGCTACTGAGCCTGCACTCTAGAGCCCACGAGCCACAACTACTGAGCCCACATGCCACAACTACTGAAGCCCGCATGCCTAGAGCCCGTGCTCCGCAACAAGAGAAGCCAACGAAATAAGAAGTCCATGCACCACAACGAAGAGTAGCCCCCGCTCACCGCAACGAGAGAAAGCCCATGTGCAGCAACAAAGACCTGACGCAGCCGTAAATAAATTAAAAAATAAAATAGAATTACCAACATCAGTGCCAAAAAAATCACATAGTCCCAGCCCGTGGTCCTGCTCAAGGCCTCAGGACACTATGTAGTTGGGGGAAGGGAAGGGTATGGTATGAGGGTCTAAGGTCAGAGTTTGATAAATCATTCAGAGGCCTTTGAACAACTATTATCAAGGAAAATAGCCCCCTTCTCTGTGGAGAGCTTGAGGACAGCTCAAGGAACAGTCTGAGGGGCCCATGAGACATCCAAGTAGAGATATCCAGCAGGTGTGATACATGGAGAGGTATGAGTCAGATGTTTAGTTTTGGGAGTTATCAGGGTATAAATGAGAGCCATGAGATTGCCCAGGGAGAGTAAGTAGAAAAGAAGGAAGGTCAAGAACAGAATCTGCTTAAGCTTGAAACCTTGGCCTTGGAGTTAGCACCTCTTCTTCCTATAACCCAAAGTTGCCAGTGCCTATTGACTTCACCTTCACCAGGCCTTTCATCTATACTAAAGCCAAAAGCTTCCATGAAATTGGTTCCACTACCTCCACAGTCATCTAGCCAATACACCTGGACCTAAGCACAAAATGTCACTTTCCTACTCATTATACCACACAATCCTTGTGAGGTTGCCATCAATTTTTTCATTTTATAGACTGAGAAAACTAAAGCTAAGGCAGGTCAAGTAACTTGCCCAAGGTCAAAAAAATTAGTAGGAAGGAAGCAATACTCAAACGCATTTCTCAGAGTCCTTGCTTTTACCACCTCCTTATGCTGTCTTCTAAATAGAGTTCAACCTTTTTGTATCTGGGTTATCTTGGACCTTTCCCTTTCCTAAGAATTCTAACAATAATAAAAATACTGATCAGTATTCAGAATATCTCCTTTTACAATACTGTATATTTACACAGAGTATTTTATAGTTTATAATGCCCCTTTCAAAGACATTGCCTCACTTTAATCCTTACAACTCTGAGGCATATGTGGTAGTATAATTCCCATTTTTAGATGGAAAATTTCCACATGACTCTGCCCATTTCTCTGCCCTCAGGGGACCTAGGAACATAATTTCTTCACGGCTTACCTTGCATTTGGCCAATAGTCAGATCTTTATCCAATCTATCAACACCTAGAACAACATAAGAGAATCTATAAGTAGCTTGCTAGAAAAAAGCTGTGTGAAATAGGCTTTGCTGTTCAATAATGAAGTAAAAATTGCTATAGAGCTGTCAACATGATGACATTCTCAATTCATGTTAATGCCAATCCTAACTCCCTGAGGGTATATTCTCACCACATGAAGCTTTCTAGGCTGAGGTTCCCCGTAACCACTTTGCTTGTTTAAGCTAGTTTCTGAAAATAGGGTTTTACTTTTCAAATTTCCATTATACTCAGAATATCTTTATACCACTCATGGAGAAGGACTTGGGCTTGACCAGGTAGAGGCCAGGCCAGAATTCGGCCATCCCAGGTGGATGCTTATGCTTAGTTAGGTTTAGGGATTTGGCAAAGGGAGGAGAAAGGGCACAAATGAGTGAGGATGGTACTTCACTTTGGAAGTCGCTACCCATTTGGTAAATAGTTTTAAAAAGACATGCTGAGATGACAATATACATACACTGCTAGGGACTCAATTGTGTTCCCCCCAAATTTACTTGATGAAGGCCTAATTCATAATGTGACCATATTTGGAGATATGGAAGTAATTAAGGTTAAATGAGGAAGTAATTAAGGTTAAATGTGGTCATAAGGGTAGGGCCCTCACAGGACAGGATTAGTGTCCTTATAAGAATAAACAGCAGAGAGCTAGCTTGTTCTCGCTCTCTCTGCCATGTAAGGACACAGTGAAAAGGTGGTTGTTTGCAAGTCAGTAAGAAAGCTCTTAGCAGAACTCGACCAGTCTGGAACCCTTATCTCAGACATCCAGCCTCTAGAACTGTGGGAAAATTAATCTGTTGTTTAAGCCACCCAGTCTATTGTATTTTGTTATGGCAGCCCAAGCTGCCTAATAAAAACACATACACACTTACCAGCCAGGAGCAGCAATTTAGGAATAGGACAACTAAGAAAGAGATTGGATAAGCCTCGGAACCAGCCATCCCAGTATTTTTCTGTTTTTGCCAGTTCAATTCTCCAAGTGTAAGGATGGTCTTTCTTGGTCTGGAGGAATAAGAGCAAGTTTTGAGTCTCTGAGGGCAACCCCTGGAGGAACAGGATAAAAACTAGGTCCCTGGGAAAAGGAAAGGGAAGGAAACTAGCACATATTAAGCGCTTACCATGTCCCTGACATTTTAATATACATTTAATCCTTATAATAGCCTTGTGACATAGGTTATTGTTGTAATTTCCATGCTTAGATAATCAGAAGTTTACTTTTTACTTCTATTAGTTTCAGTGAACCTAGGAAACTTTCTTAAGATCACAAACCTAGTAAATGGTAAGGCCAAGATTGAGCTTCTTATACTCATTTGGCAAAAAGAACAAATCATCAGAAGAATAACTACAAAAACACATTGTAGTATGAAAAATGCTTACAATATAATCTTAAGTGAAAGAAGCAGAGTACAACATGTCATCTAAGTTAGGATTACTACTGGAAAAATATGGTATACTTTGGGAAAGAACTGGAAGGGAAAACTGAAAATATGTTGATTTGTTCATAGAACATGTTTTCTTATATTTTTATTTATGACAATGATATAATGTTCCTGCAATGGTAATTTAAAAAAGGAAATCTGACACAAATATGACAAAATGTCAATATCTGTTAAATCTCGATATAAAGTAGATGGCACAGAGTATGCACTCATCAAATACAAGCTGAACAAATAAAAGGTTCTCTATACTTTTCTGCATCAAAATTTTGAAATATTATAACTGAAATAATTAGATGACCACGTATCAACCAAAATATGAAAGTCTAGAAGTGAGCATGAGACAGCATATATTGTATTAAAGATCACCACATGGTTAAGATGTTCATACTACCCAAATGATCTGCAGATTTAACACAATATCAAAATCCCAATGGCGTTTTTTGCAAAAATAGAAAAATTCATCCTAAAATTCATATAGAATCTCAAGGGACCCCAAATAGCCAAAACAATTTTAATAAAGAAGAACAAAATTGGAGGACTCATGCTCTCTGATTTCAAAATATATTACAAAGTTACAGTAATCAAAACAGCATAGTACTGATATAAAGACAGACAAATAGAGCAATGGAATAAAAACTTCGAGAGCCCAGAAATAAACTCTCACATATACAGTCGAATGATCTTTGATATGGATGCTGAGACTACTCAATGGAGAAAGGACACTCTTTTCAACAAATGGTGCTGGGGAAACTGGATATCCATAAGCAAAAGAATGAAGTTGGACAACATACAAAAATTAACTCAAATGGAGTAAAACCTAAATATAAAAACCTACAACTGTAAAAGTTCTAGGAGAAAGCATCATGAAACTTTTCACGACATTGGACTTAGCAATGATTTCTTGGTTATGGAACCAAAAGCAGAGGCAACAAAAGTAAAAATAGATAAATGGACTATATCAAACTTAAAAACGTTTGTGCATCAAAGAACTCAATCAGTAGAGTGAAAAGGCATACCACTGAATGGGAGAAAATATCTGCAAGTCATGTATCTCATAAGGAGTTAATATCCAAAGGACATAAAAGAATTCCTGTAACTCAGCAACAAAAAAATCAAATAACCTCATTTAAAAATGGGCATAGGACTTGAACAGACATTTCTCCAAAGAAGATGTACAAATAGCCGGTAAGTACATGAAAAGATGTCCCAACAGCACTTATTAAGAGATCAGCTGCTACGAACATGGGTGTGCAAATATCTATTCAAGACCCTGCTTTCATTTCTTTTGGCTATATACCCAAAAGTGAGATGGCTGGATCATAAGGTAGTTCTATTTTTAATTTTTTGAGTAACTGCCATACCATGTTTAATAGTGATTGTACCACTTTGTAATCCTACCAATAGTGCACAATGGTTCCAATTTCTCCACGTCCTTGCCAATACTTGTTATTTTGGGTTTTTTTGGCAGTAGCCACTCTAATGGGTACAAAGTGATATTTATTGTTTTGATTTGCATTTGATTTGATTTGCATTGATCATTAATGATCACAAATGCTATATGAGTCCACTTATATGAGGTATCTAAAGTATAGTGAAATTCACAGAAACAGAAAGTAGAATGGTGATTATTAGGGGTTGGGGGAAGCGGGAAAGGAGAGTTGTTGTTTAATGGGTACAGAGTTTCAGTTTTGCAAGATAAGAAAATTCTGGAAACTGGTTGCACAACAGTGTGAATATATTTAATATTACTGAACTATACACTTTAAAATGGTTAAGATGGTAAATTTTATGTTGTGTGTGTTTTTTACCACAATTTAAAAAAAAAGAAAAACATCACTGGATGGGGAGTCAGGAAACTTGGATCTTCTAGATCTCACTAAACAACTCATTCTATTAATATTTTCCAGACACAGGACACTTTGAAATGAACACTAATTGTCATTTCAACTTGGAACCTCAGCCTGTCCTACTGCATGCAGTGTTTCCCATTTATGAGTCATTTATAAGAGATCAGCTCCACAGAGACAGCATAATCTCACAAGCCGCTCCCAAACGCATACTAGATTTCATCCGCAAATACAACTCAATAATAAAAAGACAAATAACCCTATTTAAAAATGGGCAAAAGATATGAAGAGATATTTCTCCAGAGAAGATACATAAATGGCCAATAAGCACATGAAAAGATGCTCAACATCAACAGTCATTAGAAAAATGTAAATCAAAACCACAGATATGAGATTCCACTTCATACTAGGATGGCTATAATCAAAAAGAAAGACAGTAACAAGTGCTGGCAAGGATACAGAAAAACTGGATCCCTCATACACTGCTGCTGCGAATATGAAATGATGCAGGCACTCTGGAAAACAGAATGGCTGTTCCTCAAATGAGTTACCATCCGGCAATTCCACTCACAGGTATATACCCAAGAGAATAAAAACCTATGCCCACGCAAAAATTTGTACTTGAATGTTTATATCAGCATTATTCCTAATAGACAAAAAGTGGAAATAACCCACATGTCCATTAACTGATGAATGGATTAAAAGTGTGGTCTATCAAAGTGGTTACCAGGGGCTTCCCTCGTGGCACAGTGGTTGAGAGTCCGCCTGCCGATGCAGGGGACACGGGTTCATGCCCCGGTCCGGGAAGATCCCACATGCCACGGAGCAGCTGGGCCTGTGAGCCATGGCTGCTGAGCCTGCGCGTCCAGAGCCTGTGCTCCACAACGGAAGAGGCCACAACAGTGAGAGGCCCGCATACCACAAAAAAAAAAGAAAAAAAGTGGTTACCAGGCCAGGGGCTGGAAGGTAGAAGAATAGATAGAAGTTGGTAAAAGGGTATAAACTTTCAGTTATAAGATGAAAAAAGGTCTGAGGATCTAATTAATATAAAACACAATTATAGTGACTATAGTTGACAACAATGTATTGTATAACTGAAATCTGCTAAGAGAGTAAACTTAAATGTCCTCAAAAACACACACAAAAAAGGTAAATCTGTGAGGTGATGGATGTGTTAACTCATTGAGGAGTATCCTTTCACAATCCATCTGTTCATCACATTGTACACTTTAAATATTTTACAATTTAAATTGGCAATTATACCTCAATGAATCTGAAAAAATGGTCTATCTATACAATGGAATATTATTCAGCCATAAACAGGAATGAAGTACTGATACATGCTACAACAAGAATGAACCTGGAAAACATTATGCGAAGGTGAAAGAAGCCAGTCATGGAAGATCACATATTGCATAATTCCACTTATATTAAATGCTCAGATTAGGCAAATCTGTGGAGACGGAAAGTAGATTAGTGATTGCCTAGATCTGGAAAGGATGGAGAGAAATGGAAAGTGACTGCAAATGAGTAAGACATTTCTTTTAAAAGTGTCAAAAATGTCCTAAGATTAGATTGTTGTGATGGGTGCACAACTGTGACTGTACTGAAAATCACTGAATGGTATACTTTGGATGAGTTACCTTTCAATAAAGCAGTCCAAAAAAGAGAGAGATTTATGCATAAAGGAATATCTCCTGGACAAGTGAAGTTTATTCCTTTAAGGATCAAAGTTTAAATGTTTTCCCTTTCTTTTCTGTATTTTAACCATTTTGTATTAGATTCTCCCCATCCCCAATACAAATGTATAGCTTGTTTTCTTTTACAGAGCAGAGTGGATGCAACTGACCTCTTATGTATGCCTCAGGGTCATTTGAAACACAATTTTTTATATTCTGCCAAACAGAGATGCCCCTATGAAGCTTTGCCCGGTTTTTTGTGCTGTTGTTGTTAAGTTTAATTGGCATTATTAACATTTTCTCCACCATTTTTATTTATTTATTCTTCCTTTGAGATATAACTGACATACAACATTGTTTAAGTTTACGGTGTACAACATGTTGATCTGATACATTTATATACTGCAATATTACCACCATAGTGTTACCTAACACCTCTAACATGTCACATAATTATCATTTTTTTGTGGTGGGAACAATTAAGATCTAGTGTCTTAGCAACTTTGAAGTTTATAATACAGTATTGTTGCCTATAATTACTGTGCTGTGCATCAGATCTCCAGGACTTATCTACTAGTTGCAAGAAGTTGTTGACTACTGGAGTTTCTCTGTGTCCTTCCTCAGGTGGAGACTGTTTAGCTATGCTCCTCATTGATTGATATGCCTCAGTTTGTCCTCCTAAAAAAACTGCTGGAGTTCATAAAACCCCATACAATAGGCCCTATAAAAAAATTATAAGGAAAAAATGAGTTGGAATTAAAAATCAGAGGATCTAGATGTGTTTTAGCACTAAGATTTATATGTGTCCATAAGCAAGTATCTGCATCTGAGTTGTAAAACAGTGTTAATATCTACAATGCAGAGGTAAAATGAGAACTAGAGATATTAATGTAAGCATTCAGTATAGATCCTAGCACATAAAAGGTAAAACGTAACTGATAGTTTGTATCAGTCTCAAATCTACTAAACACTACTTGATTACCCTGAACAAATCTCTTCATCTCTGAGTCTCAGTTTCTATAGTGTTAACATGTGAGAAAAGGTCTCCCCTTGCCTCACAGAGTGTTGGAGGGCAAACTGATCATGCATTATTTATAATTTTGTAAACTCCAAAGAGGTACAAAGTATTATTGATCTTAAGGATGACAAGAAGATCCTCATTAAATTAAAAATACTGTTTAAAAAAAATGCACCCTCCTCCTTGCTAACACTAGCATCTCCAAATGCAAAGGAATATGTGGTATACACCAAGTATACATAAGTAAGATTAGTAACATCTTACTAATTCCCTGTCATTAGTAAGATGTTCATAATCCATCCCAGAAAGTCTATGGCTCACACTCACTCATCATTTCCCAGAAAAAGCACCCCTTCCCACTGGTGTCCTGAAATCAGTTGCTCAGCAAGTTCTTACAGAACACTCACTATGCACACAACCCTGAGCTATACGCTGAAGGAAATTCACACAGAACATCAGTTCCTGCCCTCAAAATACATAGGTTATTTTTGTTGGGAGACAATTCTTATGTTATTAGAGGATACTGAATCTGCATTCCAGGGATGACTATAAGAAAACCATAATATTTTGAATGTGGCTTATGAAAATCAGTTCTATGACTTGGTCACAACTTCAGAAAAGAAAGTGCTAAGGAGTGTCCTACAGGCTCTCAGTGCTGTACTGCAGAGGGACTAATATAAGCTGGGGTCAGAAAGCTTCCCCAAGGAGATACACCCTGAAAGATGGGCAGGATCTGGATAAGTTTAGGGTAGACTGGTATGAAATGGGATTTTCTCATGAGATAAATCACAGGAACAGAAGTACAGAGGTGAGAAAGGGCCTGATGAGAAAGCAGTCTGCTTGAGGGTAGGGGTACATACTGTAAGTTTTATGTTCCAATTTGTCAGAGCCATCAACAGTGCTTTATATCTTACAGTTAATCTAAGTATCTTATTACGATGGTATCTTCGTCTCCTAAAATATCTAACGATGGACAAAAAGAACAATGTTACCTCCCTATTGCACCTTACACACTTTTGAACCATTCCCTAACCCATCCTTCCAAGTGTATTCAGGCTTTCACCCACCTCCATGTCATCTTCCTTTTTCCTTTTGTTTAATGACTCACTTCCTTCTTCGTCTTCTTCTTCTTCCTCTATGATTCCTTCTACTATAGATTTTGAGCCTTCTGGACTTGTAATTCCTTCACACCTATGTTTTTTTTAAAAAAAAAAGTGTTATCACACACCTCTCTTCTACACACAAATTACCTTAGAGATGCTGATATTTATGGCCTTTTATAATCAAATATTAGTTTAACTTAACAGTGCTCCTGGGAGAAGGAGGGTGTGAAAAACGTGCATTTTAAAATGTACAAAAGTTGACCAGGACTGTGAAAGTCATCACCAATGTTTGACTATACTCCAAGGGCTGGTTTCCAGTTCCTGCAGCAATACTGACCCACAGAAGGGAGTAACCATTTCCTGAGGCATGGTGACAAGAGTTTTATTGGCGTTATCTTATATAATCCTCATAGCAATCCCATAAAGTGCTCTGAAGAGTTAAAAAAATTGTCCAGGATCACTTAGCTCATGAGTGGATGAAGCTGGGAGGCAGATCCAGGCCCAATTAACTCTAAAGCATAGTGCTTTTCTACTGTACCCTGCCTGTAGTAGAACAAGGCTCAAACAGATTGGTAAAGGGCCCCCACTTTAAATGAGCTGACAGAAACTGGCAATTACAGTAACCAGGGCCACTGGTGGTGTAGTGGTTGAGAGTCTGCCTGCCAATGCAGGGGACATGGGCTTGAGCCCTGGTCCAGGAAGATCACACATGCCATGGAGCAACTAGGCCCGTGCACCACAACTACTGAACCTGCGCTCTAGAGACTGCAAGCCACAACTGCTGAGCCTGCGTGCTCCAACTACTGAAGCCCATGCTCTGCAATGAGAAGCCACTGCAATGAGAAGCCTGCGCACCACAACGAAGAGTAGCCCTTGCTCAATGCAACTAGAGAAAGCCCGTGTGCAGCAATGAAGACCCAATGCAGCCAAAAATAAAAATTAATTAATTAATAAAAAATAGATTAAAAAAACAATAACCAGGGCCAGATAAACCTTAGAGATCAGCACATCTGATGCAACCAATTATTGTTGTTTTTCATCTAAAAATATTATCTCTATTATGTAATTAGGTAGAAAAATTATTATAGGAACAGCCGGTACCATAATTCCTTTTAAAGAGAACTCGGAAAAAAACGCATCGACAAGTGTTAAAGGTAAAACCTCAACAGCCTATGCAGCAGCTAGGGCCAAGGTCTGCTCTGCATGATAATGTTATTTTGCCCTTGAAAAGGTAGAGAGAAAGGAGGAAAGGAGAGAGAACAAGCAAGACAAAAAGAGACTGGGATAAATTCAAGGGTCAGTCAAGCTTCAGTGGTGGATTTTTAAGAATAACTTCTCCTTCTCTGTCTCCTCTACCAAACCTTCAGTGACCTGTATGTTCACAAGTGTTTTGTTAAGTGGGGGTTTTCTTAGGAACTTAGGGTGTCAAGTTTCACATCTAGGTCAAAGTATCAAAGAAACAACATGTGCTTCGGGAGTGGAATGAGAGGTTCAAGAGAATTATACCTAGATCAAGAAGGGCAAGAAGGTTCCAGCGGATATCTATGTCACAATTAAAACACACAGACGCTTACATACATAGGTTTACATATTTAGAGAAAACACCACGTGAAGTAAAAATTTACAAATCAGCAAACTACCTGCATACAAGCCATGTAAATTAACTCCCTTTCAAAATGCTTTACCACTGCTTAGACAAGTCAGATCTCAAAATATTTAAGCAATGAAAAGTGATCAGCCTCACAGCTTATTTAAAACCTCTGCATTGTGCCTGCCAGATATTACTACGCAAATTTCCCTTTCCCTTTTTATATTATGGATATAAAATCCATAATATAGGCCTCGAAGTCAAATACACGGGAATTTGAATATGAGCTCTATCATTTATTAGCTAGTGATCCCGGGAAAGTCACTTTACCTTTCTGAACTTCCATTTCCTCCCCTATAAAACGATAGTTACCTTGAAGAGGTATGGTAAGGATTAAATGAGATAGTGCAAATGAATGAATGAATGAATCTAGGTAGTGATCATCAACAGCTACTAACATTAAAAAAACAAGAGACAACCAGACCATTATGTGCCTCCTGATGGCAGTGTACCATATCACCTATACTTGCAAACAAATGAAAAAAAAAACAACAACAAACAAACCTAAGATTGATCAAACCTCTGATCTAACAATTTACAGAAAATACGGGGAATAAAGGAACATGTTAAATTACACCTTGAGGAATCAATCAGCAAATCCAGATTGTGGGAAGTTCTAAAGGGCAAACAACTAGGTTTCCTCAACGAATAAACTGCCAGGAAAAAAAAAAAAGAGAGAGAGAGAAGTGGAACCTATAGATTAAAGATACTTAAGAGATTTATCAATCAATTGCTATGTATTTACCCTATTATAATTCTGGTTTGATGATATTAAGGAACTGTTAATTTTTTTAGGTGTGACAGCAGTCTTGTGACTGTGCTTAAAGTGTCCTTACGTTTTAGAGCATACCAAAATCTTACAGAGGAAATTATGTTTATCTGAAATTTCTTTCAATATATTTTGTCCTTAGGGGAAATAAATAGGGGCACAGATGAAACAAGACTGTCCATGAGTTCATAACTGTTGAAGATGGGCAATGGGTACACTGAGGTTCATTATATTATTCTACTTGTGTATGTTTGAAAGATTTCCATTACACAAGGTTTTAAATTTTACATAGTGTATATAAAATACCTTGCACAGTGCCTGGCAAATAGCAGGCATTCAATAATGCCATTATCATTTTCATCAACTCTTGTGCTGTTTGTCCTGGTGGGCAACATTTTCCCAATTTACCTAAAGTTTATTTTGTGACTATACAGCAATACCCAGGAATGATGTAACCCTATCTAGGAGGATCAATGGGGCTAAATAATCTTAGCTCACCCTTAAAATCTGGCTTTCACTCAGGCTATGCCAAAGCTTTTATAATATAATTTCCTTACAACCAGGTTTGGCTTAGAAGGAGACTCTTATCAGAATAAAACCATATACTGGCACAAAAACAGAAATATAGATCAATGGAACAGGACAGAAAGCCCAGAGATAAACCCACACAGATATGGCCACCTCATCTTTGATAAAGGAGGCAAGAATATACAATGGAGAAAAGACAGCCTCTTCAATAAGTGGGGCTGGGAAAACTGGACAGCTACGTGTAAAAGAATGAAATTAGAACACTTTCTAACACCATACACAAATAAACTCAAAATGGATTAAAGACCTAAATATAAGGCCAGACACTATCAAACTCTTAGAAGAAAACAGGCAGAACACTTTATGCCATAAATCACAGCAAGGTCCTTTTTGACCCACCTTCTAAAGAAATGGAAATAAAAACAAAAATAGGGCTTCCCTGGTGGTGCAGTGGTTGAGAGTCTACCTGCCGATGCAGGGGACTCGGGTTCATGCCCCTGTCCGGAAAGATCCCCACATGCCGCGAAGCGGCTAGGCCCGTGAGCCATGGCCACTGAGCCTGCACGTCCAGAGCCTGTGCTCTGCAGCGGGAGAGACCACAACAGTGAGAGGCCCGTGTACCGCAAACAAACAAACAAACAAAAAACAACAACAACAACAAAATAAACAAATGGGACCTAATGAGACTTAAAAGCTTTTGCACAGCAAAGGAAACCATAAACAAGATGAAAAGACAACCCTCAGAATGGGAGAAAATATTTGTAAATGAAGCAACTGACAAAGGATTAATCTCCAAAATATACAAGCAGCTCATGCAGCCCAATATCAAAAAAAACAACCCAATCCAAAAATGGGCAGAAGACCTAAAAAGACATTTCTCCCAAGAAGATATACAGATTGGCAACAAACACATGAAAGAACACTCAACATCACTAATCATTCGTGAAATGCAAATCAAAACTACAATGAGGGCTTCCCTGGTGGCACAGTGGTTAAGAATCTGCCTGCCAATGCAGGGAATACAGGTTCAAGCCCTGGTCTGGGAAGATCCCACATGCCGCGGAGCAACTAAGCCCATGTGCCACAACTACTGAGCCTGCGCTCTACAGCCCGCGAGCCACAACTACTGAGCCCACATGACACAACTACTGAAGCTCGCGTGCCTAGAGCCCGGGCTCCGCAACAAGAGAAGCCACCCCAATGAGGCCCACGCACTGCAACAAAGAGTAGCCCCCACTCACCACCACTAGAGAAAGTCCATGTGCAGCAACGAAGACCCAACGCAGTCAAAAATAAATAAATTAAAAACAAAACTACAATGAGGTATCTATCACCTTACACCGGTCAGAATGGCCATCATCAAAAAATCTACAAACAATAAATGCTGGAGAGGGTGTGGAGAAAAGGGAACCCTCTTACACTGTTGGTGGGAATGTAAACTGATACAGCCACTATGGAGAACAGTATGGAGTTTCCTTAAAAAACTAAAAATAAAACTACCATACGACCCAGCAATGCCACTACTGGGCATATACCCTGAGAAAACCATAATTCAAAAAGAGACATGTAACACACTGTTCACTGCAGCACTATTTACAATAGCCAGGACATGGAAGCAACCTAAGTGTCCACTGACAGATGAATGGATAAAGAAGATGTGGCACATATATACAATGGAGTATTACTCAGCCATAAAAAGAAATGAAATAGAACTATTGGCAGTGAGGTGGATGGACCTAGAGTCTGTCATACAGAGTGAAGTAAGTCAGAAAGAGAAAAACAAATACCATATGCTAACACATATATATGGAATCTTTAAAAAAAAATGGCTCTGAAGAACCTAGGGGCAGGACAGGAATAAAGATGCAGACATAGAGAATGGACTTGAGGACACAGGGAGTGGGAAAGGTAAGCTGGGACAAAGTGAGAGAGTGACATGGACATATATACGCTACCAAATGTAAAATAGATAGCTAGTGGGAAGCAGCCGCATAGCACAGGGAGATCAGCTCGGTGCTTTGTGACCACCTAGAGGGGTGGGATGGGGGGGTGGGAGGGAGACGCAAGAGAAAGGAGATATGGGGATATATGTAAACTTATAGCTGATTCACTTTGTTATACAGCAGAGACTAACACACCATTGTAAAGCAATTATACTCCAATAAAGATGTCAAAAAAAAATAATGAAACCATAGCTGCCAGCACTAGAGTGAACACTTAATTTAACGTCCTTTCTCTGGTATTCTTCACCTTTTAACACCTACAGTTGTGCTAATAAGGTAATCCAGTATTATATAGAAGACATTATTTGGCTTTGGGATTTCTTCAAAAAAGAAGAAAGAGAAAAAGAAAATCTATATAGCTGGCCCTAATGAGCTCACTTATAAAAATTATCTAAAATAATGAAGGCATTCACCAAGATGGTAGAATAGGTATATGACAATAAAAGCAATCTGTAAATCCCTCACCATGTTTCAGCCTCTAACCAGCCTAAGGGGGCAAAATAAGACCTACTGTTTGACTTGGCCAACCATTGAGACACGGGCAGACTCCAGATTTCGAATCTGGCCACTCTTCACACTAGAAGAGAAAAGTGAGACAGGAGAGAGGAGGTTATTCAGCATCCATCTTATCATGTCACCAGGGTCAAATCAGTAATTCTGCAGATCCTGTGCGATCTACTAAAAAGGTGTGGTTACCAATGTAGCTTACCATGGAGACTACCACTACTTCCCACTTGGTTATTATGGCTATAAGCCAAGCAGTAAAAATTAAGTAAAGGCATTAAAATCACTTCAGTTCTGCAAATATTTACCAGTAGGATACTATGTGCCAGGCCTGTGCTCAAGAAGCACATAATTCAGTGGGGGAAAGAAACACAACAAATAATTTTAATATAATAAGGCAAGGTTCAAAGGAACCACTTTATTCTAAATGAGGTTAGAGAAAGCTTCCCAAATGTCTTGCCTAAACTGAGACTGAAGATAAGTTAAGCGGAAGATAAAAGCTGGTGGTTAGAGCAAAACAGGCAGAAGGCACGTTGTGAATGAAGACACTGTGATGTGAAAAAGTCAGCAGGATGATGATTTTAGAAGGCAGAGTGCAAGGAGGAGCAGAGGAGAGTAAAGGAGTAGTGTGACAGAATAAGGATAGGCATGCAGGGGCTAGCTCCTAGAGGGTCTTACATGCCATGATGGAACTTAGGAGCTTTGACTCTATAAATATAGATTAGTCTTCTCAGAGTTGCCTAAGGCCCAAGCAAAAAGACTACATGTCCCAGGCGGAACTGAAAACACCACCTGAAGCAGGCCCACAAGAACACATTTCTTCAAATCTCATTTTTCAGCTTAAAACAAACAAACAAAAAATCACATAAAATTTTAGTGTACCCCCCTTAGATAATGACTTTTTTATTTTAATGATAAACAGAGGCAATCAGAACTACTACGTCGTTTTTCTACCACAAACTGAATCTACAAATCCACTAGTATTTATAATCATATACTCTGCCTTTGAAGACTGTTTAATAGGTGAAATATCTCTGTTCCTATTCAAGGCCAATGTTGGGCACTAGTTTCCCATCCCCTCTTGTTTATGAAGACCTCATTTCCTTTACTTATCCTGTCTCTTTCTTATGTCATTATTTTTTTCTCTAGTGAATACTATAAAACATCCTTTAAAAACATCCTCTAGGGGACTTCCCTGGTGGTCCAGTGGCTAACACTCTGCGCTCCCAATGCAGGGGGCCTGGGTTCCATCCCTGGTTAGGGAACTAGGTCCCACGTGCCACAACTGAGTTTGTATGCCGCAGCTAAAGATCCCAGCACAGGTAGCTAGCTAGCTAAATGAATGAATGAATTTTAATGAATGAATGAATATTTTTTTAACTGATCCACATCAAAAAATAAAAATAAAAACCTTCTCTAGCCTTTAAAAACATTTTCAACCCCATATTCACTTCTAGATACTACCCCATTTCTCTGCTCTCCTATACAACAAAACTTCTCAAAAAAGTTATCTTACATGCTTTCTCCGCTTTGTCATCTCCCATCCTTTCCTCAACCAATATCCCCAACTTATATCATGTTTTTAATTCTCCCACTTTCTGAGATTTCCTTTGTCAAGGTCACCTCCATCATGCCAATGACCATCCTAATGGTCATTTCTTAGTCTTTAGTCTCTCAGCAGCATTCGACCTAGATCCCCTCTCCTTCTTTCTATAAACACTTGCTATGCTGCTCTCTTGCTTTCCTTCTATCTCACCAACTGTGTCTTTTCAGTTTCTTTTGTTGGATCTTCCTTTCCTTCCCAAGCTCTCAATATTGTAGAGTAACCCAAGGCTCAGTTCTTGGATCTTTTTCTATCAACTAGGTGACTGCATTCAATATTTTGGATTTAAATGTTATCTATGTGATGATGATTCTCCAATTTATCTCTAGCTCAACCTCTTCTAACTAGTGTATACAAGTGCCTACTTAACATTTTCACTTAGATGTATAATAAGCATTTCAGCTTATCCAAACAAAAATCCTGATACCCTGCCCCTTGCCTGCTCTCAAATCTGCTGCTCTTTGTCTCTACCATTCACCAATTGCTTAGGCTAAAAACCTAGAAGTCATCCTTGAATACTGCATCTCCCCCAACCCCCTCTCCCAACACACTATCCATAAGGTAGTTCTGTCAGCTCTACCTTCAAAATACATTCCAAATATGACCACATAACTTCCTCTGTTGCCATCATAGTCTATGATTACCATCATCTCTCTTTCCTACAACTATAATTATTTCCTAACCAATTTCTGACTTTTATTATCACCCCTACTCCCCACTCCTTCCCCTATTCTGTTTTCCTCAGAACAGCCAGGTGGTTGAACCAAGATGCAAATCCATATCAGACCTCAAAGCCCAGGTTCTTTTTTTTTTTTTTAACTTTTAAAATTGGGGTATAGTTGATTAACAATGTTGTGTTAGTTTCAGGTGTACAGCAAAGTGATTCAGTTATACATATACCTGTATCTATTCTTTTTCAAATTTCAAAGCCCAGGCTCTTAATGACTACACCCTACTGCCTCTCATTTGGATGACCAAGAGGGCAAAAGCAGAAATTCACTTTGCTTTAAATCTTTACTGAACTTAAATAGATTGGTCTTGTATTTCAACACCTTTTTAAATTAAAAAAAAAATTATCTAGAATAACCAAAATGGCCATGAGTCATAAACTTGATTCAGATATCCAGCAGACACAAAACAAAATTACCAAAAACTTCACTGTATTCTTGCTGATTCTTAGGCTCAAAGTGTCTAGAAATCAGTGGCTCTCATAGAACCCAGAACATTTTAACATTCAACAAGTGGAATGTCTATTCTACCCTACATCTGGCACTAGAATCAAGACTCTGTCTCCCCTTAACAAAAGGTTCATCATGACCCCCAGGCTGGTTTGGGTGCCTGTCTTCTGTACCTTCTTCATTGTATTGTGTTTATGCATTTACTTGTATGTATGTTCCCAGTTTTTTAATGATAGGAACTAAGCCTGATTCATTAGATCAGGCACTGACACATCTTAGGTACTAAAAAAAAAATGTTTACTGAATAAATTTTAAGTTATTTGGAATAAATTTCTCACTAGCTGTTACTGGGGAAGCAGGCAGGGTGCCCAAGGTTCATGTTGAGCTGGCAGCAGCCGCATTCTCAGTGTGGCTGCTCAAGATGGAGAGATTTTTGGTGCTTCCAAGAGTACATCTTGCATCACAGTAGTGAACAGGGGAGGCAAAAGCAACCATATCAAACACAAATATCATTCTGGCAAGCCATATTTGGCATGAGATCCTCTGTCCTAGGAGGAATCCCCAGGATATATTTACCAGGTCCTTAATTTCCACTTGATATCTCTGACTCAGTAAACAGATACATTCTGCCTGCTAAAGCAGCCAGCAGTATGCTATATGCTATATGAAAGTACAAAAGAAATAGAGAATAGCTTCTGACCTTATGATGCAGGAAGGGCATTAAGACAGAAATGAAAATTAACAATATAAGCGTATCCCTTAAAGGAGGATTAGAAGACTTAAGGGGTAAACAGTACAATATAATACATACTTAAAGGTCTTTAGCAATTTTGCTGAAGGAGGGACCTGGGTGGTTTGTAGGAGTTATAAGAAGGGTTCTGGAGAGGGGACTAGAAATGGATTTTGAGGGATAGGTAGGAAGACAGGACATTGAAGATATTTTATCCCAAGACTGATATCCTGGGGGGAGGGACAGTGCTTTACTCATCTTTGAATCATTACCCTTTAGCACAAAGTGTTCAAAAAATATAAATGCATTTAATAAATATTCAAATAATTGGTTGAATTAGTGTATAATTAATAACTGAACAGCCTTTACTTAAGTGGAAGCCATAGCCAATTTTGTCAGTAATTTTTATGAGAACCATTTAGCCAAAGGGTTTTTATTTATGCAAAAACCAAATAAAAACTGAAAAGGGAACCCACAACCATCTGTTTCTCCATCTTCTCTGGAACACAGAAAGTGAATCTAGAGTCATGGAGCATCAGAGATGGAAAAGGCCTTAGAATCTCATTTAGTCCAAACTCCCACCTTAGAGATAGGAACAGTTAGACAGCAGATGATCCATAATTATTAAGATTCTAGGAGGTACTATAGTGTGTTGGAAAAAGGATGGGTTTTAGAGAACTGAGCCAAGTCTGAAACATTTAAAATATTTTTTTAAAAATCTGCTCCTTATGTAAATGTTTTCATACCTGATACTACAATAAAGCTAAGGCATGTGAACTAAAATATTCCTTTCAACTTGGTGCTTGAGCTGATGAAAAAGGAAAGCTACAATCTAACATTTAAAATATAGACAATATAGATTTGTGGGTTACCTCCATTCAACGGCATTCTCCAGAGACTTGAAGGTTTTAGGACGACCACGTAAGAAATTCTGCATGCTATTAAGTGCATCCATGGCTGTACCTAGATGTTAAACAAAAAATTTTAACCACAGCACTTAAGATATTCTGAGCATTTATACTTAATGTGTCAACTGTATACAGCTCCCCTCAATGACAGCAGAATTAAGTGGCACTTGGGGAAAAAAAAGAAGCAGTTTAAGAAAATTCAGAAGACTGATGTGATAGCCAGCTTCCAAGACGGCCTCCAATGGTTTTTGCCTCCTGGTATTCAACAGTCCCTCCACACTGAATAGGGCTGGCTGACTTATATGAGCAATAGTGTGACTTCTGATGCTGGGTCATAAAAGACATGGCAGTTTCTTTTTATATGTTAAATAAAATTATGGGACATACATACAACTGAAATATTATGCAGCCATAAAAGATGTTTATGAAGAGTTTTTGATGACATGTAAAATTATTACATAATGTGGGGTGTGGGCAAAATGGGTGAAGGTGTGAAAAGTATGAACTTCCAGTTATAAAATAAATAAGTCCTAGGGATGTAACATACAGCACGGTGACTATAGTTAATACTGTACTGCATATTTGAAAGTTGCTAAGAGAATAGATCTTAAAAGTTCTCATCACAAGAAAAAAAATACGTATCTATGTGTGGTGATAGATGTTAACTAGACATACTGTGGTGATCATTTCACAATATATACATATATCAAATCATTATTTTGTACAGCTGAAACTAATGCAAAGTTATATGTCAATTGTATCCCAATAAAAAAATACTGGGAATGCCTCTGCCACAAAATAACATTAAAAAAAAGATATAAAAGACAGGAACATACTTCGAGATGAGAGAAGTCAATAATAAATAAAAACAAAATGACAATAATCTACCATGGATGTTTTCTGTAAGTCAAAGATTTTGATTTGCTCAGCACTAAAAAAACTTACCTTCCACAACATCGATCATGCACAGACCCAAGAGGCTTGGTACCAGGTTGGATGATGCTGTGTGGACTGCAATAGCACCACCCATGCTATGTCCAATGAGCATAATTGGAGGAGGAAGGTCCCCATACATGGCTTCAACCACATTGCCAACATCTCTGCAAAGAGAAGGAAAAAAAGCATGAAATGTACTCTGACAACACTGTAAAGATAGTTTTATTTCCTAACTCTCTCCTTTGATCTGTAACTAACAGTCCTAGGACTGTAAAGGTCTACTGAACCATCTTGCAAATGTACCTACGAAAACGTCCTAACACCCCACCCCCGCAGTGTAGCCACACGGCTAGCTCTTCTGATAAATGGAAGTTTTTAAGGACTAAGAACCAAAATTTTCTAATTTTCCTTTACATCACACCTTCACTATTCCACACATTTAGTACAATTACATTAACATATACCTTTATTTTAAACCTAAGCTTGAAACTCTGGACAAATCATTTAACTGCTCTATGCCTCAGTTTCCCCAACCATAAAACAGGAAAACAATTTTAAGCATTGTAATGTAGTGAAGTTTGAGGTCACAAGATGAATTGCAGCCCCAGTTTATTTTTTACTATGTGGACTTGGATTAGCTACTTAATCTCTCAGATAAAGTTTCAACATCTATAAAATGAAGATAAGACTATCAGTTACTATTGTGGATTGCTTTGAGGATTAACTGAGACACTGAATGTAAAACTACTTTGAAAAGAGTAAAGTGCTATTCAAACTTTAACTATTATTTACAATTTGTTATGTAAAGTTGTTTGAAGTATGAACACAAATTTAGTGTTCTGAGAAACTAGAAAGATGTTCAGAGCTAATTTTTACTGGCTTCTGTTCCAGTCTTTATGAGTGGATCCATTTAACAAAGTCAAACCTCAAAGCTTTGAAAATGAGAAGTAAAGCAGGAACTTTGGTTTTTATTTGCATATGGGCCTTCTATGTTATAGCAATATGTAAGTAAGGTGTGTTTCTAGAGACCACTGTCTCTACTGTCTTCTTTTGTGAGTGGGTGAGTCAGTCAACTTCAAAAGACAGTTTTGTCTTGCTGAGTGTCACTACATATCTCAGGCACTCACACAATGTTAGCCAAATACAGCAGTTGTGAATGTAGGGACACAGCCATTCAGATATGGTCTCCACAGTATTCAGAATGGCAAAGGTAAATGTTATTAATTATTTATGAAGGAATTAATCTTAAAAATCTCATACAACAATTACAGATGTGAATAGGGTAGTGGTAGCATCTGCAAACAATCTAAATGGGAGATAAAGCCACGCAATTTTATATGCAAAAACAAATAACAGTTTAATATTCCTTTGGAGTTAAATGTAAGGCTAAAAGTTTTGGTTCATAACAGAAATAATGAGTAAAATAAAAGGATGCTATGAAAGATTATCTAGTCAGTAACTGGATGTACCAAAATTTTGGTAGATGACTTCTAGGGGGATTCTATCATATTTATTAATACTAGCTCATTTCCTGAGAAGCAGTATAGCATATCACAGACATAACAGAAAAAGGAGTATCAGAGTAACTCAAATCTTGGCTCTTCTACTTTCAGTGGAGTTGCATTTTATGTAAGGTTTAGGTTCTGAAGTTGATGTCAAAGGCAAAAATTATGCTGTCAGTGCTACTTGAAAACCCCTCTAATTGCCCATTAAGATGTCCATTTTGAGATTTTTGTTTCATAGAATGATTGAACTCAGAAACAATATAAATGTTTTATTGCTTCAACTATTTCAGCAAGAATCCAACTTGTTGGCTCTTCTGATTCTTAGTAATTATCTTCATCTATTATAGAAGTTTTAATCATTTATTTTCTTTTTAATTTTTTGTGTGAGTTAGCAACTTATTGTCTCTTGGCTCTCATTCACCCTTTATTTCATGTTCTGCAAAACTGGATGAGACCTTTCAATAGTTTTCCTTTGCCAGCCAGCAAGATGTTAAGCTAATAGAGGGCAAAGGAGAGATACTGCAGAAAAAGAGGGTTTTGTTCCTGGTTTGCACTGACTCCACAAGCTCCTGTAGTTTGTGTAGCACCCAAGACCTGAAGCACACACAGCTTCCCCAGGGCCTAGCTCCTGCAACACAGGAGGCATCTCCAAGCACTCCATCCCTCCATCCCCAATGTTCCTTTTCCCCCTCTAGGTTTTTTTTTTTGTAGTAGGACTCACTTATCCATTTATTAAGTCACTGTTGAGTTTCTACACAGGCCAGGTACTGTGACAGGTCTGGGGGTACAGTGGTAAAAAGGGCCGACAAGTCCCCTTCTTCATGGAGCTTACGTTTGCAGGGAGGGGAAGTGAGCAAAGAGGTACTGAAAATCCAAGTATAAACTGGGATAATACTATGAAGGAGGGGTATAGGGAGCTGTTTGAACCTAATGGGAGGTTCATCTTTGTTTTTGTTTTTTTTTTTAACATCTATTTTTTTTAACATCTTTTTTTTAATGTTTAGCAAAATGTTTTTCTTTCTTTTTTTTTTTTAACATCTTTCTTGGAGTATAATTGCTTTACAATGGTGTGTTAGTTTCTGCTTTATAACAAAGTGAATCAGCTATGCATATACATATATCCCCATACTTCCTCCCTCTTGGGTCTCCCTCCCACCCTCCCTATCCCACCCCTCTAGGTGGTCACAAAGCACAGAGCTGATCTCCCTGTGCTATGTGGCTGCTTCCCACTAGTTATCTACTTTACATTTGGTAGTGTATATATGTCCATGCCACTGTCTCACTTTGTCCCAGCTTACCCTCCCACTCCCTGTGTCCTCAAGTCCATTCTCTATGTCTGCGTCTTTATTTCTGTCCTACCCCTAGGTTCTTCGGAACCATTTTTTTTTTTTTTGAGATTCCATACATATGTGTTAGCATATGGTATTTAGTTTTCTCTTTCTGACTTACTTCACTCTGTATGACAGACTCTAGGTCCATCCACCTCACCACAAATAACAACATTTCATTTTTTTATGGCTGAGTAATATTCCATTGTATATATTTGCCACATCTTCTTTATCCATCATCTGTCGATGGACACTTAGGTTGCTTCCATGTCCTGGCTGTTGTAAATAGTGCTGCAGTGAACACTGTGGTACATGTCTCTTTTTGAATTATGGTTTTCTCAGGGTATATGCCCAGTAGTGGGATTGCTGGGTCATATGGTAGTTCTATTTTTAGTTTTTTTAAGGAACCTCCATACTGTTCTCCATAGTGGCTATATCAATTTACATTCCCACCAACAATATAAGAGGGTTCCCTTTTCTCCACACCCTCTCCAGCATTTATTGTTTGTAGATTTTTTGATGATGGCCATTCTGACTGGTGTGAGGTGATACCTCATTGTAGTTTTGATTTGCATTTCTCTAATGATTAGTGATACTGAGCATCCTTTCATGTGTTTGTTGGTCCCTTCTAGCTTTATTGAAGTATAATCGGTATATTAAAAATGGTGCATAATTGGGACTTCCCTGGTAGTGCAGTGGTTAAGAATCTGCCTCCCAACGCAGTGGACACAGGTTTGAGCCCTGGTCCGGGAAGATCCCACATGCCGCGGAGCAGCTCAGTCCGTGTGCCACAACTACTAAGCTTGCGCTCTAGAGCCTGCAAGCCACAACTACTGTGCCCGTGTGCACAACTACTGAAGCCCATGCACCTAGAGCCAGCTCTGCAACAAGAGAAGCCACCGCAATGAGAAGCACTCGCACCACAACAAAGAGTAGCCCCCGCTCACTGCAACTAGAGAAAGCAGCAACGAAGACCCAAAGCAGCCAAAAATAAATGAATAAAATAAATAAAATTAAAAAAAAAAACAACTGTAGGCATTATGTTGTACAGCAGATCTCTGGAACCACCCCCAATATTTTTGTTGCAAAGTGCCACTGGTGAGATACCTCCCTGTGAACAGCTTCTCCTGCACCCTAAAGGGCAGATTTCTGACAAGTTCTGCCATGTAACATAGTATCCAAGTGACTTCTCTGCCTTCAGTAAGCCACCATTGTGCCTTCTCCAACAAGGTCTAGATCTCAACCTCTTCCACTCAGGTTCCTTCTCAGTCTGAGGGGAAATATGAAGTGGCTGCTTCTTACATCTGCTATTCCTAGTCTTTACTTCTCTCTGTTTTTCAAGTTTTTTTTCCAGCTTTCTGAGATATAACTGATAAGTAAAATTATAATATATTTAAAGTATACGATGTGATGATTTGACATACATATACACTGTGACATGATTCCCACAATCAAGTTAATTAACCCTCTAGTCTTTACTTCTTACTAGCCAATTCCTCAGTACTCCAATCCCGTTACAGTTAACAAATCTTTATATTAAACTTTCCTTGTTTAAATTACTGTGTGGTTTCTCTCTCCTGATTGTCCCAGACTGATACATTATTAGGCAATGTTTCCTTAAGGTCATCAATTAATTCTTTAATTTCTTCTTGAATGTCAGTCAAGCCATCATCACCCTCATCTGGCTGCCTGGCCACTTAGATGATGTATTTCACTTTTTTGTCAACAGTCAAGAAACGCTTTAAAACTTATTCACAAATCTTTCTATAGGTATCACTAATAAGCTTGATTATTGGGGGCTTTATTGTTCTCACATTACAAAGGAACAACTGAGGGAGCAGATTCTTGGTTCTCTTTTCATGGTTTCTCAGGCACATGTTATTGAATGGAATGGTCCTCTCACAGTGTTGTTTCTCTCTCTCTGCCAAGCACTATGGTTGAATGATCACAATTCTAGTCTATTAACTGTGTGACCTCATGCAGTTATTCAACCCATCTGAGCCAGTTTTCTCATTGGTAAAAAAGTGATAATATTTACACTACAGACTAATTAAAATAATTTATTCTTAACAAATGTTTAATTTACACTTAATGAAGCACATAAATAGCACCTACTATACAAAATAAATAACACCTACTATAACAATACAATTATGGTCACATGACTTTGGGTTCTGAAGGAAGAATAGTTTACTCATGGATTAAAGCTGCTAAAGTAAAAAGGGACAAGATATTTTTGGTGCCAAAAATACACTTGAGAGAGCATGCATTAAGCACATGAGAAAGTACATATTAAAAGCAGGGTAGTTGGAAAAATCCTGTTTACAATATAGAATAGCGGTCTCCAAACACCAGTCATGGGACTGGCTGCATCAGATTCCTTTAGAAATTTATCAAAATGTAAATGCCTAGACCCACTGGTAGAAGCACTAATTCAATAGGTCTGGGGTAGGGCCAAATCATCTGTACTTCAATCACTTCTCAGATGATTCTGATGAGTGGCCAGGTTTGAGAGCCACTGCATGTGCTATACTCATCTTTTACTTTGAGGCCCAGGGTATAATCAGTTATTCTTTAATACCCTGTTTTTGGTTTACTATAACGCTTGACAAAGAATGTGGGCAGGATATCTTAAGACCGTCTTACAGAGCCCTTTGCATACAACTACTTTTCAAGCATGGGTCCCCAATAGATATTCAGATTCTATTCAACTCTGTCAACAGAAGAAAACTTTTCAAAAGCCAACACAAACTAAACTGTGCCTTGAAGAATTTTCAAATGCTTTAAGTGATGACCATCACATTGGATATACCAAGGAAGATGGAGGTTTCTTTCAATATTAAATAGTAAAGAAACACCAGATATAGAGGAAAGAGAAAAGAAGTAAAATTTTCTCTGTGTTATTTGTTGTTCAACAATCTCACCAGGAGAGCGATAAAGATATACTATTATTTATAATAGTAATGGAAGCCAGGTGATTGTATAAACAGTATTAGATTACTTACTTTGCCATGGTTTCTGCAGACAGGTCTTCAGAATTCTTGACTTTTGTTTCACCTAAAAAGAAAATATTTTAAAAATAAAATTCCCATGAAGATAAATCATAAAAGCAAGAGTATTTGCTTTCAAAAAATCTCACCTTGGGAAAATGAAATGGGAATTTTATAATGGTATATGATGGGCATAGCAAGGATTTTCTGTTACAGACATATCTTTATAGTTGGCCATCTGAAGAAGGATAATTACAGTAGCAAAGATTTTTGCACATTCCTCATACATCACCAGCATCAGAATTTGGTTACGTTAGTGGACATTTTCTTAGCTAAACAACAATATATATATATGTGTGTATAAAAATATTTATGAAAACTGAAAGCTAGGACTTCCCTCCAAATGCACAACAGCCCAGGCCACAATGCAATCTGTAATATTTAACACTATTCAAAGGGCTTGGCAAATATATCATTGAGTCAGTGACTAATTAAGAACTTCACTCACCATGACCTCGAAGATCCAAAGCCACAATCCTACATTGAACCCTACTAATGATTGCTGCCTAGGAGGAACAGGAAAAGGAAAAGTATTCAGATACATCTGGGTTAGCAAATCTTTCCTCATTACCAATGATAACTTTGTCAGATGAACTGCCAACAGAATTCAAGGATCTCAAGAGAATCAAGAGACTTTCAACTTTAAAGCAAAATTTTAAAAATAATGATTCTCTGCTTTTTGTGTGCATATTCTGGTTATATCCCAACTTCAAAATATGGCTTTCTCAACCTAAACCCCTCTTTAAAACTTAACTCTTCCTAGCTTTTCATAAAACAGAATAAGCACCTTTATACAATGACCCTCTGAGCTCTACTATTACTTATGATTTTCATCCATACTAACTGGTTATCTTTTCCCTAATCTGGAAGGGAAATTCTCTAGATAAGGACCATGAGTCAGTTTATATCTAGGCTCAGGATATCACACAAATGTGACACTCAAATCATGAAATAACCTTGAAAGCAGCACAAGTCATGAAATCTACCAAAGATTCACTTAAGACAGAGCAGGAGTACACATAAGTTTGTACCAGTTAAACAAAAATATATTGAAAAAGAAATCATAATATCATGAGGAAGTATAATTTCAGAGGTTTAAACAAACCTGAAATAATTGAGGATCTTCTTCCTCAAATGAACTAGTTTCTTTGACAATAATATATCACAATTAGTGTTAGTAAATGTCATCAACACTTTTTTAACTTTTAAGAATAAGATAGGAAAACTATCTAAGCTAACTCTTACATTTTATGAATGAGGAAACTGAAGTCAAGAGAAAGGAAATTATTTGCTCAGGGTCATGCAACTAGTAGTAAAAATAAGACCAGAATCAAGATAAGTTACTAACATAACAGTCAATGTATACCATAAAACAAATCAGAGCTCTTAAATCACATTTTCCCCTCATTTTATTTTTAACTGATTAAAACATATTTTGAATATATTCACATTATAAAAATGTTGAAAATTTAGAAAATTAGTAAGAGAAGAGAAAAAACTCCTCTGATTTGCCATCCATATGTCATCTCTTTGGATATTTCCTATGATCATTTTCCCCAGCTCTGTCAAAATATTATTGATTTATAACATATGTAAGTTTAAGGTGTTCAATGGGATAATTTGATATATGTGTATAATGCAAAATGGTTACAATAATCTCCATCCCCTCACATAATTACCATTTGTGTGTGTGAGTGTGGGGACACAACATTTAAGATCTACTCTCTTAACAACTTTCAAGTATTAATACTGTATAATTAATTACAGTCACCATCCTGTACATTAGATCCCCAGAACTAATTCATCTTATAGCTGGGAGTTTGTACCCTTTCACCAACATCTCCCCATTTCCCCCACCTCCCAGCCCTTGACAACCACCATTCTAATCTCTATTTCATGAATTCAGCATTTTTAGATTCCACATATACATTTTAGATTCCACAATAACATTATTTGTCTTTCTCTATCTTATTTCACCTAGCATAATGCCCTCAAGGTCCTCCATGTTATTGTAAAAGGCAGGATTCCCTTTTTCATGGCTGAATATTCCTGTGTGTGTGTGTGTGTGTGTGTGTGTGTGTAACATTTTCTTTATCCATTCATCCACTGATTGATGCTTAGGTTGTTTCCATGTTGTGGTTATTGCAAATGACATTGCTGTGAACATGGAGGTGCAGCTATCTCTTCAGGATCATTTTTTCATTTCTTGCAGATATACAGAAGTGGAATTGCTGGATCTTATGGGAGTTTATTTTTAATTTTTTGAAGAAACTCCATACTGTTTTCCATAGTTTGGCTATACCAATTTACATTCCCATCAACAGTGCAGAAGGGTTCTTTTCTCTACAGGCTCATCAACACTTGTTTCTTGCCTTTTTAATAGCCATTTTAATAGGTGTGAGGTGATATCTCATTGTGGTTTTGATTTGCATTTTCCTGATGATTAGTGATAGTGACCATCTTTTCATGCACCTGGCAGCCATTTGTATGTCTTCTTTGGAAAAATGTCTATTCTTTTGTCCACTTTTAAATTGGATTGGGTTTTTTTGCTATTGAATTGTATGAGTCCCTTATATATTTTGGATATTAATCCCTTATCAGATAAATGGTCTGTAAATATTTCCTCCCATTCTGTAGGCTGCATTTTTATTTTGCTGGCTTTTTTTTTTCTTTCTTTCTTTTTTTTTTTCTGTGCAGAAGCTTTTTAGTTTGATGTAGTCGCAACTGGTTTATTATTGCTTTTGTTGCTTGCACTTTTGGTGCCATATCCAGAAATCACTGCCACAGGGCTTTCTCCTTGTTTTCTTTCAGTAGTTTTATAGGTTCAGGTCTTACATTTAAGTCTTTAATCCATTTCAAAGTAATTTTTGTGAGTGATGTAAGATAGGGGTCTAATTTCATTCTTCTGCATGGAGTTATTCAGTTTTCCCAACACCATTTATTTTAGAGATTATCTTTTCCTCATTGAGTCTTCTTGGATCCCTTGTCAATTATTAGTTGATTGTATATGTGTGGGTTTATTCCTGAGGTTTCAATTCTGTTCCATTGGCCTATGTTTCTATTTTCATGCCAGTACAAATTATTTTGACTACTATAACTTTGTAATAAAGTTTGAGATCAGGAATTGTGTTGTCTCTAGCTTTGTTCTTTCTCAGGATTGCTTTGGCTACCTGGGGTCTTTTGTTGTTCCACAGAAATTTTAGGATTGTTTTTTCTATTTCTGTGAAAAATGTCATTGGAATTTTGAAAGGGATTGCACTGAATCTGTAGATGGCTTTGTGTAGTACAGACATTTTAACAGTATTAATTCTCATGATCCATGAACATGGGCTATCTATTTGTGTCTTCTTCAATTTCTTTCATCAATGTCTTATAATTTTCAATGTACAGATCTTTCACCTCCTTGGTTAAATTTATTCCTAAGCATTTTATTTTCTGATGCTATTGTAAATGGGATTGTTTTATTTCTTTTCCAGATAATTCATTGTTAGTGTATTTAATCATATTTTTTAAATCACCTAGAAAATCAAATCTGTTTCTACTTCCATTACTCTAACTAATGAATATCTTTAAAGAGAACAAAGGACTAAAATTCTAATATACTTTGCTGTTTGCTCCTGAAAGCTAATTTACAGGAGTTATTTAATGCATTATGGTGGTACTAAAGCTTTCAATGCCAAAAACAAATCTGTATTTTGGAAATAAAATTAAGTGGCAAAGATAGTGTCAAATTTGCCTGACTGCTGTACTTTAAAAAAAAAAGGTAAAACTAGGTCCACAAAACAGGAACAAAATATTCATTTGAAGGCAGTAAATGTCAATTCCAATTTTAAATTGAAAGCAAGAATTCAAAATCTTATGTGCCTGTCAGAAAACACTGACAATAATACTAAAAACAGATTTTTCACTCACTTATTTAACAAATCTAAAGTACATCTGCTAAAAGTCTGGCACCAATTGAGTAATGGGGTTACAGTATGAAAAAGACAGTCAATGTTCCTGCTCCCATGACGTTTACATTCTAGTTTGGTGGAGGAAGACTAGTAATCAATGAATGAGCAAAGTAAATTCAGAAAGTAATACATTTTATAGATAATGAAAAATTGTGAGAGCATGTCTATGGCGGGGAGCCACTCTAGATCTCGCTTCAAATAGTACAACTTTGCCACTTCTGGAATGGTTGAGTAAAAAGCAGCTATTTAAGAACTAGACTTATCCAACCATTTTCTCAATAGAAGTTGTGGTGTTAGTAATAACAGCAACAACAGTAGAACGTAATTTTTATTAAATCTTACTATGTATCAAGCACCAATCTAATTGCTTCAAATGAATTATCTAACTTTCTCCTTACAACTCTTTTATTTAGATACAATTTTCATCATGTTACAAGTGAGAACATTTTACACAGAGGTTTGGTAACTTGCCCAGGGACAAACAGCTAATAAGTGGTGAGGCCAAAACTAAAGTCTGAACAGCCTGATTCCAGGTGGCTCACAACCCTGGCTGCATAACAGAATCACATAAGGAGCTTCAGGAAATACTGCTACCCAGGTACTAACCCACCAGAAATTCTGATTTAAGTGATCTGGGTAGAGGTCCAGGATATCAACGCATTTTAGAGTTCCCCAAGTGATTCTAATGTACAAAGTTTAGCCTAGCTCTAGAGTAGAGAGTAAGAGTCAAGACTGCAAGTTAGATCTGGGTATTCTCTACCACTTTATTATCTCACTAAATTATCTCCCTGAGAAGTAGGCTGGGAAAATATTAGCCCAAATTTTGTTGCTGACAAAACAGGTTCTGAGAGGTATTGGTGAAGGTGTGGAGAAATAGGTATCCTCACAGACACATAAAATCCTCAAACTTTATAATGTTGGCTAATCTGATAAGTGAAAAGTGGTATTCTTTTAGTTTATATTTTACTCATTAATAGTAAGGTAGAGATATGGGGATATATGTATATATATAACTGATTCACTTTGTTATAAAACAGAAACTAACACACCATAGTAAAGCAATTATACTCCAATAAAAACGTTAAAAAAATAGTAAGGTAGACCCATTTTTATAAGTTTATCAGTTATTTATATTTCCTCTTTTGTGAACTACCACTTCATATCTCTTGCTCATTTTTCTACCAGATTATCTTTTTCTTACTGCTTTTTGGGAGATTTTTTTTTTTTTTAATGTTTATTTATTTGGCTGTGTGGAGTCTTCGTTGCAGTGTGCAGGCTCTTCATAGCGACGCATGGGCTTCTCTCTAGTTGTGGCGTGCAGGCTCTAGAGAGCGCGGGCTCAGGAGTTGCAGTGTGTGGGCTCTCTAGTTGTGGCACACGGGCTCCAGAGCACGCGGGCACAGTAGTTGCAGCGTGTGGGCTCCAGAGCACGTGGGCTCGTGGGCTCTCTAGTTGTGGCACGTGAGCTCTAGAGCGCACAGGTTTAGTTGCCCACAGCGTGTGGGATCTTAGTTCCCCGACCAGGGATCAAACCCGTGTCCCCTGCATTGGAAGGCAGATTCTTAACCACTGGACCACCAGGGAAGTCCCGGTAGTTTTTTTAATATAATGAAACTGTTATTCATATTGCACATATTTCAAATACTTTTTACCCAGCACATAGCTTGTGTTTTAATTTTAAGATATCTTGTCTAGGAGGTTTTCATTTTGGCAAAGTTGAATTTATCAACCTTTCTTTTATGGCTTTTTCTTCTTCTGGCTGCTCCAAGGTCATATATGAATATTCTTACAGTTTGTTTTTTAAATTCAGTAGTTTAATCCATTTGGGATTTTTTATATTAACTTATTTATTTTATTTTATTTATTTATTTTTTTGCGGTACACGGGCCTCTCACTGTTGTGGCCTCTCCCGTTATGGAGCACAGGCTCCGGACGCGCAGGCTCAGCGGCCATGGCTTACGGGCCCAGCTGCTCCACGGCATGTGGGATCTTCCCGGACCGGGGCACGAACCCGAGTCCCCTGCATCGGCAAGTGGACTCTAAACCACTGCGCCACCGGGGAAGCCCTATATTAACTTATTTTTAAACATGGGCCTATTTCTTGATTCTTTCTGCCAATAACCATACTATTGATAGAGTTTTAGAATATGTTCTGATATATGAGAGGGCAAGTCCCTTCCCTCTTGCTCTTTTTCAAAATTATCTCAGCAATCACTGGGCATTTATTCTGTATGAATTTTAGAGTCTCATGAAAAATCCCACTGAGATTTAGGGGAGTTAGATTCATACAGAAACATGATTTATTTCTCTATTCAGGTTTTCCTTTATATTCTTCTGTACTGTTTCCTCCATAAATGTCTTATAAGTTAAAACAAATAAGACTTATTCCCAGTTATTTTATAGTTTTGTCACTTTTATGGATAGAATAATTTTTCCTCTTATGTTTCCAAATCCAGTAACTTCTAATATTTAGGAAAAGTAGATTTTTTTTATATTTACTTTGTAAACTATGGCTTCACTAGTAGTTTGCCAGTTGATTTTCTTTGGTTTTCTAGAGAGACAGTATTTACAAGTAATGACAGCTCTCACTCTTTTCAAAACTTTAAAACTCATTTTTCCTTCTTGTTTTATTGTTTGGCTAGAAGCTCCAGTATACTGTTGAAAATAGCACCCCTATCTTGTCTCTACTTTAAAAGTGTCTGTTTTACCACGAGGTATATTTACGTAATTTTCTGGTATATAAACTTAATAAAGTTAAGAAAGTTTTTCATCTATTCCTAATTGCCAAGAGTTTTCAACATACTGGGTGCTGTACTTGATCAAGTCCTTTTTTCGTATCGAATGAGGCGAGAGATTAATTACACTGATAGATTTTCTAATGCTGGACCATTCTCACATTCCTGGGATAAAACCTAGTTGGTCAGTGTATTACTATTTTACTACACTACTGGAGTTGATCTGCTGTTATTTTATTTAGGACTTTGCATCTATTTTATAACCAAAATTGGCTCACAGTTTTCTTGCAGTCTTTGCCTGGTTTTGCTATTAGACTGATGTTACCTTCACAAATGAATTGGGTAACTTAAAACAGTACTACTCTAAGTAGTATTTTTATGTGGTGAAAAATTTTAATTAAACTTTCTCCTCTGGAAAAGAAACTAACATTCCATAAGATATCAAATATTTAGAATTAATAAGAGACAGCCTTTTAACTAGTCTCGCTGTCTCCATTTATGTCTCCTGCCCAACCCATCATCTATACTAGCATCCTGATTATTCTAAAGCTCTTCAATGACTTCCCATTGCCTAAAACAGTGATACTCAATTACACAAGTAGGTAGATGTGTATCATAATGCTCAGTTTCCCAGAACTTTACAATCTCAGTGTGTCTGCAATTGTTTCAAGCAAATCAGACTTTCGATACCCCTTCTCTAATTTTGACATGCCTAAAATACGTTTATGGACAGGAGAAGTTTTGTGTTTAAAAATAGCTCCCTCTATTACCCTGAACTAAAGGATAGGGGTGCAATTCCCTAGCCAGGCATACAAGGCCCTCCCATAATTTTGTTCCTGTGATCTCTCTAGTCAC
>NW_006773138.1:1563169-1566671 GCF_000442215.2 Lipotes vexillifer | reverse complement strand
CTTTCCCTGCTCCCTACCCTTATACTTTATACTCGAGCTACTTATAATTTCCAAAACATACTTCAGTTACACTCTTCACTGCCTTTGTACTCATCTCTCCTTGAAATGCCTCTCTACTAATCTAATTTCTATTCAGTCTTTAAAGCCCAGATGTCCCTTCTCTTATGAAACTTTCTTTAATCTCCCCCCTCAACCATCATCAGAGTTAATAATTCCCTCCTCTGTTACTTTTGTATCTTGTACATAGATGCTATAAACTCATCTAACAACTGAGTGCTTTTTTTAAAAAAAAAATTTATTTATTTGGCTGTGTCGGGTCTTAGTTGTGGCGCGCTGGCTCCAGAGTGCATGGGCTTAGTTGCCCTGTGGCATGTGGAATCTTAGTTCCCTGACCAGGGATGTAACCTGCATCCCCTACATTGGAAGGCGGATTCTTAACCACTGGACCACCAGGGCAGTCCTGACAACTGAGTGCTTGAGTCAAGCACTTTATCAAGAACCTCACATCTTTTGCTCATTCTCATAACCACTCTATTAACTAGGTAGTATTATATCCATTTTACAAATTAAGAAACTAAAGCATGATAGATTAAGTTGTGTTGAGATTCAAGTCCCAGACTGAGATAAAAGCTTCTTAAAATTTTTGCTGTATTATCTATATATATATATGTTATCTCCATTTTTCCTATTTTCCCCATTAGACTTAAAACATCATATAAAAACAAGAGGGGCTTCCCTGGTGGCGCAGTGGTTGGGAGTCTGCCTGCCGATGCAGGGGACACGGGTTCGTGCCCCGGTCTGGGAGGATCCCGTGTGCTGCGGAACGGCTGGGCCCGTGAGCCATGGCCGCTGGGCCTGCACGTCCGGAGCCTGTGCTCCACAACGGGAGAGGCCACAGCAGTGAGAGGCCCGTGTACCGCAAAAAAAAAAAAAAGAAGATACATTTAATTCTCCAATGTATCTATAGCACCTAGCATAATGCCTGGCACAAAGTAGCGGTTTAAGTATTTGCTGATTGGCTGATCTTATTAAAGAGTGAACTCTCATTTCTCTGTCCTTAGTAACCCAGCACAAAACCTGAAATACAGAATACATTCATAAATATTTGCTAACATGAACTGAATTAACTGGGAAAAGAAACAGGAATCAGCAGATACTACAGATCCAATTCTTGGCTTCAATCAGTTCATACTTGGTTGGTCCCAGGTCCTTCAGAAGTACCAAAACTGAAAAGGACTGAAGGCTGATTTTCACTACTTTTTAAATGTTTACTATTGATACTATAGTTGCTACATTAGGAACAGGCACATGTTGCTGTTACTTGTTCACTCAAAAAACATTCCTTGAGTATACAGTATGTTCCCAGAATAAATAAACTCTGGTCTTTGCCTGCAAAAAAACTCACAATCTAGTTGAGGGATGTAAATGACTAAAGCCATGCTACTAAGGACTTGAAATGTGGCTAGTCCAAACTGAGATGTGTTATAAGTATAAAATACACACTGGATTTCAAAGACAGTATAAAAAATAATGTGAAACATCTCAACAGTAATTTTTATATTGATTATCTGTTGAAATTATAATATTTGAGGTACAATGGGTAAAATAAAATATATATTAAAAATTATTTTACATGTTTCTTTTTACCTATTTAATGTCCCTACTAGGAAATTTAAAATTACATGTGTGGCTCACATTATATTTCTACCGGATAACACAGGTCTAGAGACACGAAAGCGTCTAGCACTTACAGGCAAATCATACAGCTACATTCCACAGTAAGAGAAAGGAAGTAGCAAACAAGACAAGGCCCAAATCATTCAATAAGTAAGTGCCTATGTGTCAAAAACTGTTTCAGGAATTTGGGAAACAAAAGAAGTAAGACATTATCCCTGTTCTCAAGGAATTCATGGTCTAATAGAAGACAAGAGAAGGCACCTTTATACTTAATTCCAATAATCCTGCTGCCAGGAACGAAATGATATATTCAGGGCCCTCCTCAACTCCACAGCTATCTGGCTCCAGTTATATAGTGCTGCATTCTCACTTGCTCTCACTTTCTGTCCTTCAGACTCACTAGTGGTAAGTAGAAGACATATGTATATCTGCTTGATACACACAAGAAGAGATGACAATTTCATTTTTAGATAGGAATGTTGCCAGTATCTTCCTCAATAGTATCTCCCCTTATATATGGGCTACCCTACCCCAGAGTCAAGAATACTGGGAAGATCTACAACTGGCAGTATTCACATAGACACATGTTCTGTACTCTAGACCAGGGTATCATCAACCAAATATTACTTCCTAGTAGCTCACTAGTACCATTAAAATATAAACATTATTTTAAAAAGAAGGAACACTTTCCAAATATATATGGGGCATTTCGACGTGTTAAGTACTATAGCAGGCTCTATTAGGGAGACAAAGGACAGACATTATCTCTACCGAAGCACCCAAAAAGACTGTCTGCTTATCCATTACTTAAATCACTGAGACACAGTCCCCAACTTTGGAGAATTCCATCCCCTTCATCCCAGTGCAATATATATAGAACATTTTATAAACTGAAGAATTCATGTGCTAAAGCTCACTCCAGTTAAAATCCTCTAGTTTAAAGAACACATGATTTTGGCCTACAATGATAAATGTTTGAAATCGACTTACATCCTTAACCATCTTATATGAAGCTAAGTGAATGAGCACAGAAGAAAGTTAGGCTAGTCAAATTCATCCCCAAGTAAATAATGATTGTGCTAACATTAACTTCCACTATCAACTGCTTACTTACCGTGAACACAGCCCAAGAAAGGGCAGAGTGGCCTCCTCCATGCAGAAGAAGTAGGACTGGACCCTCTGAGCCACTCTTGTAAACTCGAAAAGTGTATGAATAGTTAAAGATAACATATCTAAGCTTTTGCTCACTGAAGTTTTTGATTACTTAGTCATAATGACTGGATCAGAAAACTCAGTCAGGACCAAGCTATAAGCAAAGCTGCAGACTTCCAAACCTAAGAGGCACTTAAGTAGAAGTTTCTGAGTCACCAAACCTGTTTTTGAGGCATGAAGCCAGTATGACCACGTTCTTTTTCCCACTTTTTTTTAAATTATTATTTATTTTGACGGCTTGTGGGATCTTAGTTCCCTGACCAGGGACTGAACCCAGGCCCTCCGCAGTCAAAAGGCTGAGTCCTAACCACTGGACCGCCAGGGAATGCTCATCACCACTTTTTCAATCGGAAAAAAACTATTCCCTTTGCCCTAATGAGGACACAGTCCCTGGTTTCTAGACGCTAAACCGGTTCAACTCACTTGACTCATGAAACCTTCCCCTCAAAACCTGGGCCCTCAAAAGATATATCAGTTTCAAGAATTTAATTCTTAACCCCTTCCCCATGCATGAGACAACTATAGCCAAATAAGATATTGGCACAGTCTTACAAGAAATATTCCATGTTGTACAAGGAACAGGTAGAGAATGAAAATGAAATAAACAGCAGGA
>NW_006773138.1:1526411-1563122 GCF_000442215.2 Lipotes vexillifer | reverse complement strand
AGCAGGAATATAGAACATTTTAGAAACTACACAAATCTTCTCAGACAATGTTATAAGCCTACTAAAGAATAAGCCATTTTACAAAGGATATATCCTTGCCAGTTTCATTCTCTACTTCTACATCTTCCATGGATTCAAAGTACTGACTCCACGGAACAGGAGAAAAGTCCCGCTTTCTTCCAGGGCTAAGGGAAAAAAAAGAGAGAGATTTCAAGTAAAAATTAGTTATGCATGAAAAGGTAAAATCTTCAACAACAAATATTAAACGTAAATCTGAAATGAAAATAGCAAGATATTTTCTCGTAAAGATATGAAGAGTTTTCATACACAAAGTATTACATTAAACTGTTTTAAAAAGCTCATATATGTATAAAATTTTAGGATTTTAGGAAATTCATTAGTATGTTCTTTTTCATTAGTATGTTTTAATCACAAATGTATTGTGTGTATATACACACAACAAAACTGCTACTTCTCTCACCTTGTTCTTGGCTATAGGCTCATTCCTATCCTCTCAATCCACTTTAATATTGTTCCTGCTACATTAATTTTTGGTCACTATTGCTTCTTCATCCCTTTAACCCTTCACATTTTTTCATGCTTCTTTGTCATTTCCCAACCAATCAATATACAAGCTTCATAGAAGGCAAACTGTCCGTATCAATACCTTGAATTTCTGGGCATTTATCTGAAGAGAAGCTCACACAGAAGTGAAATGACTTATCTATTCAATGTAGCATTGCTTGTAATAGAGAAAAATTGGAAATAACCTAAATATCAACAGGTGACTAATTAAAATAAATTTTGGTACACAGAGAAATAATATTTCGTTGTAAAAAGAAGGAAGCGATTATATATTGATAAAATTCCTTATTTATGGATAAGATACACTGTTAAGTAAACAAAGAGACAAACATGATGCACATACTACCATTTGGGTAAAAATGAGAAATATGCATAAATGTAATTGCTTATATATATTTACAATATCTCTGAACGAATACTGATATAACACTGATGGTAACCTGGGAGGGGAACTATGACTGGGAGGTGAGAGGCACAGTTTTCACTGTACATCCCTTTCTATGTTTTGATCTTTGAACCATGTATTATTTTAAATTATTGTTATTTTAAATTATTATATTAAACTATTTTGAAACAAAACAAAAATAATTGATAAATATCTGTTTACAACCTATGTGTTCAACCTTGGATGGAACACAAGAAAGAAACCCTGAGTCTTCCTCTATTTCCACACAGATTCTTTCCAGTAATGTAGGAAATTTAGAATTCCATCAGCAGCAAAACATTAACTCCTGCCTGACAACTTCTTGTATATGCTATGGGACCGAATTGAGAATATGTACAAAGCATAATACAAAGCTACTTTTAAAAACTTAAGTTAATACAAAAGGACTCTAGGTTGACTATAATACTGGAAAGAATTATAGTGGGGCAGCTGGGCAGTAAGGAATGTATTCTCTCAACAGTCAAGTATTTATTGAATATCTACCTTCTACTAGGCATTGAAACAGGTCAGTAGGTCTCAATCCATGTAACAATAAAAACACCTGGGGAGCTTTTAAAAATACTGATGTTTGGATCTCACCTCTAGAAATTGATTTAAATGGTCTGGGATGTGGCCTAGGTACTGATAATTTTTAAAGTTCCCCAAGTTGAGAGAGAGATGCTAGAAATACAAAGGTAGAGTATATGATTTGGAATGAGAGAGGAGTTCAAATTCCTCACAGTTCATACCATTTCCCTATAATTCTTAACACTTGCAGCATGGACTTGGGCAAATTCAAATTATCTAAATTCTTTCTGCCTTGGATTATAATGACTAAGTAAAATAAGTTATCCTTTAAAATAATCTAATACATCTGGCATTTGGTAGTTGCTCAGTAAACGGGTAAACCTATCTTCTGATAGAAAAAGTCCCTCTGTGGAAGTAAACTACAACTTTAGCCTAGACCTATTTTTTGGTTTACTGGTTGCACTTGAATTCCTACTGCAAAACTAAAAGCAGACCTATTTTTTTTTCAGTCAGTTATTTATTTTTATTGAAGTGTAGTTGATTTACAATATTATATTAGTTTCAGGTGTACAGCATAATGATTCAGCATTTTTGCAGATTATACTTCATTATAAGTTATTACAAAATAATGGCCATAATTCCCTGGGCTATACAATATATCCTTGTTGCTTACCTATTTTATACACAGTAGTTTGTATCTGTTAATCCCATACCCCTAATTTATCCCTCCCCCTTCCTGCTCCCCTTTGGTAACCACTAGTTTGTTTTCTATATCTGTGAGTCTGTTTCTATTTTGCATATACATTCACTTGTATTATTTTTTAGATTCCATATATAAGTGATACCATACAGTATTTGTCTTTGTCTGACATTTCACTAAGCATAATATTCTCTAGGTTCATCCACATTGCTACAAATGGCAGAATTTCATTCTAAAAGCAGAACTCTTAATTCTACTTATCAGTCACTCACAAACTCATCTATGCATATACTAAAATTTGAGTACATATGACAATCATAACATAGCATGCCAAACCTATTATAATAGATTCTAAGAATCCATGCATGAAATTTTGATGTCTAGAGCTAGGATATTGTAGTAATAGTACCTAACATTTACTGTACGCAACAGTGAGTCACTGTGCCAATTTACAGGCATGATTCTATTTAATTCTGACAAAACTTTGAGTTGCTTTTATCCCCATTTCTCAGATTAAAAAACAGATTTAGAGATACAAAGCAACTTGCCAAAGGTTCTACAACTACTAAGTAGCAGTGACAGGATGCAAATCCAGTTCCATCACTCTTCAAAGTCTCTGTTCTTTACTCCAATGCTACATTAATTCTCAGAATTTTTTTGTCTCTCACTCTCTCATTTATACTTCTGGAAGTAATAAGGCTTTATGTAGGGCATATTATCAGAGGTTTCCTTTTCAGAGTCTAAATATGACTGATTTTGCCAAGGCCACAGAAACTTTCCAAGTTGGCCAGGTACTAGTTAAAGAAAAATTACTTCCTACCATCAGAAATCATTCCTAGGAAAACAGCCTCCACTTCTAATCTTCATTTAAAAAATAAATTTTCAGGGACTACCCAACTTATACAACATATGAGTAATTCCCATTTAGTTAAAAAGCCAATATCTATACCTCAAAATGTTGCTCCTACTCCCACGGAGATCTTTCTGGCATACTCCTAACATCTGCATTTGAACACATAATTGTTTATACACTCCATGACTTCAGGAAATTTTGCACAAGGTTAGATAAGAAGTAGAATATGAATCTTTATATTCTAGTCAGAAAGAATACTCTGTATTTTAGAGATGAAGTTTTGGTTCTTTTAAAAAATAGTTTCTTATTCTTTTATGCCTAGCTACTTTATGGTCATTACAGCCTGTGTAGCCTGTTTTTAGTTATAATTTTTTATTTTATTATTTACTTATCTATTTAGCCGCGCCACGTGGATTGCAGGATCTTAGTTCCCAACAAGGGGTTGAACCCTGGCCACGGCAGTGAAAGCGTTGAGTTCTAACCACTGGACCGCCAGGGAACTCCCTACTTACAATTGTTTTAAATGAATTAATTACTGACTTTTTTCTCCATGGAGTCATAATGAAAGAATTCTGAAATAAGAACTTTCAAAAGCATAACAAGGTTAAGTTATACTTTAAAAATAAGGATTTATTCACCAAGAACCTATTATATGTATCAGGCTTGTGACTGAGGTGGGGTGGTAGGAGATGCTGGGATTACCATAAAACTAGTGAGACAATGCCTCTGCTCTCAAGAAGCTAATATGAAATACCTAAATATCTAGCATAATGTACAGATAAATACTTTAAATAGCCTAAGAGGTACAGCTAAAGTGCCGTGAACGTTCAGAGGGAATAAAGATTACTTTCAGCTTCGGAAATAGAGACTTCAAAGAAAAAATAATATTTAAGCTATGCATTAAAGGACAAATAGAATTTGGACTGATGATGGAAGCAGGGAAATAGGGAGGGGTAAGGCAGACATTTCAGGGAGAGAGAAGGGCACAAATAAGCACCCAGTATGATGCCTGTCATGGGGGTACTATTAAAAAACGAAGTAAAAAAATAAATGCAATAAGGTGGGAATAAGTACAGCAGTTTTGAAAACTAAGAGCTGATACAAGTAAAAGCAGATAGTGGAGAAAGAATAATAATAAAGTACAAAATATATGATCTTTTTCTGTTATTTGTGTGTTAGGGTCCCAAAAGCCAGATAGGGTTTGAATAGTATTGTAGAAAATGAGCAGCCAATAAAATGCACAGATTAAAGTATTTCTGAAAGATCAATGTGGTGAGAGGTACAAGATGGACTTGATTCTGGAAAACAATATGTTCCAATAACCTGGGTAGGAAAAGATGGGAGTATAGACTGACAATGGAATTTAAAAGGAGGAAAACACAGAAAGAACTTTCAAAAAGGCAATCAACAAATCTCAGGAATGTTCAAGATATGGAAGATGACTGACAGTAGAATCAAAGTCATTCTAAAGTTCTGAACTAATAGATGAATTATTAAGTCCAACAATTTATAAATAAAAATCTACTTTGGGGGACTTTGCTGGTGACACAGTGGTTAAGACTCAGTGCTCCCCATGCAGGGGGCCCAGGTTCGATCCCTGGTCAGGGAACTAGACCCCACATGCATGCTGCAACTAAGAGTTCACGTGCCACAACTAAGGAGCCTGTGTGCCGCAACTAACCAGCCTGCCGGCTGCAACTAGGACCCAGCACAACCAAATAAATAAATAAAAATAAGAAAAAAAATTATTAAAAAAATAATAAAAGTAATAAAAATCTGCTCTGGGAGGTAAATGTATACAAAATTTTTGATGTCAGAAAAAAGTTTATTTCACACCTAACAAAATAAATGTATCATTTCCTCCCATCTCCTGCTACCAGGGGAAGGAGTTCGGCAGCCAAGGAACAAAGTAGCACTATAAGAGACACACAGGAAATATGGCTTCTATCTAAACCACGTGAATCAAGTGTGTTTATGGACCCTTTGCTATTCTCATAGACCCTGTTCGGAATCTGATGACTGATGAGCCCTCACTCTAGAAAAAAATTCATACACATATATTTCGTATACAATTCCCTGGCTTCAAGAAACCCATCTATGAATCTCAAATTAAGAACCCTTGGCCTAACATGAAAAGATGCTCATCATCGCCAATTATTAGAGAAAAGCAAATTAAAACTACAGTGAGGTACCACCTCACACCAGTCAGAATAGCCATCATTAAAAAGTCTACAAATAATAAATGCTGGAGAGGGTGTGGAGAAAGGGAACCCTCTTACACTGTTGCTGGGAACATAAATTGGGACAGTCATTATATAAAACAGTATGGAAATTACTCAGAAAAGTAAGAATAGAGGTGCCATATGATCCAGCAATCCCACTCCTGGGCATATACCCAGACAAAACTATAATATGAAAAGATACAAACACCCCTATGCTCACAGCAGCACTATTTACAATAGTTAAGACATGGAAACAACCTAAATGTCCCTTGACAGATGAATGGATAAAGAAGATGTGGTACATATATACAATGGAATATTACTCAGCCATAAAAAGGAATGAAATAATGCCATTTGCAGCAACATGGATGGACCTAGAGATTATCATACTAAGCAAAGTAAGTCAGAAAGAGAAAGACAAATACCATATGATATCACTTATATGTGGAATCTAAAATACAACACAAATGAACATATCTATGAAACAGAAACAGACTCACAGACATAGAGAACAGACTTGTGGTTGTCAAGGGTGGGAGCCTGGGGGAGAAGAGGATTTTGAGTTTGGGATTAGCAGATGCAAACTAGTATATATAGGACGGATAAACAACAAGGTCCTACTGTATAGCATAGGGAACTATATTCAATATCCCATGATAAACCATAATGGAAAAGAATATGAAAATATATATATTTATAATTGAGTGACTGCTGTACAGCAGAAATTAACACAACACTGTAAATCAACTATACTTCAAGAAAATTTTTTAAAAAAGAACCCTTGGCCTATATGTGGACCTTAACAATCTATTTACAGCAGAAAGAGGAAATTTTTTAAAGAGGAAGAAAAGAATGAGGGGCTACTCCACCCTTAAAACTTTCTAAATCTAAATTAATTTTCCATTTGCTAGAGACTAAAGATTTGTTTTCATAACCCATTTCTGCCTTTATTAATTGTGTGACCTTGGGCAAGTCACTTAACTTCTCCAGGCCTGAGTTTCTTCATGTCAGATAGGGTTATAGCATCAGTTTTACACGCTATGTTATGAGGATTAAAGTAGTCTTCTTATCCTTTGGTTACCCTCAAATTAGCCTGCTCTATTTTTGTCATACAACTAGTCATTGTCTAAAATTAGTGTGTTCCTGTATTTGTTATTATCTTTCACTCACTCCACCTAATTTGCTACTGTTTGAGATCCATGAGAGCAAGAATGTTCTCCATTGGTTCACCAGTGTACTCTCAAAGCCTGACACACTGATGATTATCTGTTGACAGTATGAAATAAGCTAATGTGCATAAAGTACTTAGCTTGGTGTCTTATTATTATTACTATTACTATTATTATTATGCTTTGAGGCTAATAAACAGAATCCTCCTTACTGAATCCTGATAAGGCTTCCAATGAAAGGAAATGGGACATTACAAAGCTACACTAATCAAGACTGTAGTACAAGCATGAGAACAGACATATAGATTAACTGAACAGAATTCAAAGTCCAGAAATAAACTCTAACCTTTACATCAATAGTGGTTCAACAAAGGGGCCAAGACAATTCACTGGGGAAAGAACAGTCTTTCCAACAAATGAAGTCAGGACAACTGCAAAAGTATTCATGCAGAAGTATGAGAATCTAGACCTTTTTCCTCTTACTATATACATAATTAAATCAAAGTGGATCACAAACCTAAATGTAAGAGCTAAAACTATAAAACTCTAAGAAGAAAACACAGGGGTAAATATTGTGATCTTGGGTTAAGCAACAATTTCTTAGATACAACACCAAAAGCAGAAATGATAAAAGAGCAGATTTAGGAGTTGGATTTCACCAAAATTAAAACTATTTATTAAAACTATAAGGACTGGGCTCCACTGGTGGCACAGTGGTTAAGAATCTGCCTGCCAAAGCAGGGAATAAGGGTTTGAGCCCTGGTCCGGGAAGATCCCACATGCCACGGAGCAACAAAGCCCATATACCACAACTACTGAGCCTGCACTCTAGAGCCCGCGAGCCACAGCTACTGAGCCCTCGTGCCACAACTACTGAAGCCCGCACGCCTAGAGTCCATGCTCTGCAACAAGAGAAGCCACTGCAATGAGAAGCCCGCGCACCACAATGAAGAGTAGCCACCACTCGCCGCAACTAAACAAAGCCCGCGCAGCAACAAAGACCCAATGCAGCCAAAGAAAAAACCACCACAAACTATAGAGACTTCCCTGGTGGTGCAGTGGTTAAGAATCTGCCTGCCAATGCAGGGGACACGGGTTCGAGCCCTGATCCGGGAAGATCCCACATGCTGCAGAGCAACTAAGCCCGTGTGCCACAACTACTGAGCCTGCGCTCCAGAGCCCACAAGCCACAACTACTAAGCCCACATGCCACAACTACTGAAGCCCGCGCGCCTAGAGCCAGTGCTCTGCAAAAAGAGAAGCCACTGCAAAGAGAAGCCTGTGCACTGCAACAAAGTGTAGCCCCCGCTCGCCACAACTAGAGAAAGCCCACATGCAGCAACGAAGACCCAACGCAGCCAAAAATAAATAAATAAATTTAATTAATTAAAAAAACACTATATATATTTTTACAGTATGGCTATGTACAGATTACCCCAGGTTAAATTTTATTTCCAATAATTATAAGCTTTGTGACCATTATTAACAACTTATTTCTGCCTTAATTTCCTCAACTGTAAGCTCTGAAATGTGATTACAAGCAGGCATATAAGTACTTCATAAATGTTAGTTATTACAGAAACACTGTTCATAGCTAAGCCACACAGTATACTGATATTTTCTTTCTTGTAGAACTTTTGTCCAGAATTAATAACTGTCTCTTATTTTTTTACTGAGGTTTCTATTAAACTATCACTAATTGCTTCCCCAAACCTTTTAATAGACAAAAGACATTAATAGGCATTTCACAAAAGAGGAAACACAAATAGCCTATAGACACATTAAACGGTTCCCAATTTCATTCATAGTCAAGAGACATAATTTTTTTAAAAACAGGAGAAAATCAAACTTTAACAACATGTATATAGGGGAGAGACCAGGAAAATTGACTCACTCCAAAAGACATAAAATTTTAAATCACAGTAAGGTATAATTTCACACCCAGCATGCTGACAAAATATAAGAAGCCAAACATTACCACATCCTGGGGAGGATACGGATCAGATGGAACTGTCATCCACTGCTGGTGGGAGTGTAAATGGGGAAAACTGTTTGGAAAACAGTGAGGCATCACCTGGTAAAACTGAACAGGTGTCCTTCAATCTAGCAGTTTCAGTTTACAGAGAAACGCCTGTACTTAAGTACTAAGATACACATAAAAGGATGTTCACAGAAGCATTTCCATAAAAGCAAAGAATAACAAGCAAGCTAAATGTTCACTATCAGTGGAATATACAAATTGTGATATATTCAGACAGTTGAATATGGCACTGATGTGAAAATGGATGTGCTAGAATTACATGCAATAACATGGATGAACCTCAAAAGTATATTTGGAAAAAGATATAAGCACAGAAGAATAAATGCAGTATGATTCCATTAGTAATAAAGTTCAGAAACAGGCAAAACTAAACAATATGTTTTTATGAATATATGAATAGGTGGTAAAAATATAAAGTGAAGCAAGGAAATGATAAACATGCAATTCAAGGCTGTGGAGAGTGGAAATGCTCTTGTGGAGAGGCAATGAGCTTCTAAAGTGCTGACAAAGAAACTAACACAACATTGTAAAGCAATTATACTCCAATAAAGATGTTAAAAAATTTTTTTTAATTAAAAAAAAGGTTCTATGTCATAAGTTAGGTGGTGAATACATGGGAATTTATTTTATTCTTCTTTAAACTGTACATATTTTTAAACTTTTCTTTTTCATAATTATTGTAAAGCAATTATACTCCAATAAAGATGTTAAAAAATTTTTTTTAATTAAAAAAAAGGTTCTATGTCATAAGTTAGGTGGTGAATACATGGGAATTTATTTTATTCTTCTTTAAACTGTACATATTTTTAAACTTTTCTTTATATTTCATAATTAAACATTTTTTAATTTAAGAGAAATTTATAAATCTATAAAATTTATATAAATTTATAATTTGAGAAATCTATAAAACTTCTCTTAATATGGTCAACCACATTAAATGATCTATCAGGTTCATTTTTTTCTTTGGAAACTCCCTTCTCTGGCACCTTCTACTCATCTGCTCCAAATGAGACTGCTTGCTCTCTGGAAAGAATGAAGTCCTGTCATTTCATCATCATCCTGGAATTGAATTCCCCTTGCCTTTCCTCTGTGTTGAATCCCTGATTCCCATATCCCACATTTTTCTTGATGCACTCTTTTTTTTTTAATTCTATTTTTGGCTGCGTTGGGTCTTCGTTGCTGCGTGCAGGCTTTCTCTAGTTGCGGCGAGCAGGGGCTACTCTTCCTTGTGGTGCGCGGGCTTCTCACTGCAGTGGCTTCTCTTGTTGCGGAGCATGGGCTCTAGGCGTGCAAGCTTCAGTAGTTGTGGTACGCAGGCTCAGTAGTTGTGGCACACGGACTTAATTGCTCCGCAGCATGTGGAATCTTCCCGGACCAGGGCTCAAACCCGTGTCCCCTGCATTGGCAGGCGGATTCTTAACCACTGCGCCACGAGGGAAGCCTGATACACTCTCTCATTTGATGGAACACATCCTCCATTAGCTTTCTGAGAAAGAGGGAATAATTTTGAAACTCTGCATGTCAGGAAATGCTGTTACCCATTTTTACACTTGACTGACAGCTTTCTCTGGTATAGAAATTTTGTCAGGGGCTGTTTCCATCATCGATAACTAGGCGCCTTGGTAGATCCAACTTGGGAAATGTTGGCTAAAATTATATGTATGTGTGTATAAAAATATATGAATATATAAAAATAATTATATATAAGACCATATTTATATAATTATACTGATTATATTTTTAAAATATACATAGGGAATTCCCTGGCGGTCCAGTGGTTAGGACTTGGCACTTCCACTGTCGTAGCCCAGGTTCAATCCCTGGTCAGGGAACTAAGATCCCACAAGCTGTGCAGCCAAAAGAAAATAAATAAATAAATGGTCTTATATTCATTCCTTCTTTTTAAATGAGGCTGGCAAGAAAGTAAGGAATATGGAATACTGAGGCCAAAAGTTAAGTGAAGATGGGAACTCAGAGAGGCATTCAGTCCATTAAAGCTGGCTTTTATCTTAATGGCATTTGCCAACCAGCTGAACCTGAGGTTTTGGGGGTTTCCTGGGGCACACAGAACAAGACACAAAGCACAAGGTGGGAATCCTTGGTGGAGAGGCCAGTAGAAGTTATTTTTCCCATAAAGCTGAGATCTCAAAGGATCATATCGTCAGTGAAAGGGTAAAATAGTAATGCTCTGCTCTCTACTCTGATCTCAGGACTAAAAGAAAAAAAAAATACATGTCTTGAAACTTGGCATTGAATGAACGGGAGAAGAGAGAAAAAAAATAAAGTCTTTCTCTGATGAAACTGTAACCACAGACAACTCTTAAACTGATTTTAGCTAAATTCATACACTTAATTATTCGAATAAGTTTCAAGTTGAGAATTTAAAGTGAACCCACACCAGCAGTGCCCTCAGGAGCCCAACAGAAACAAAGACAAATCCTCTCTGAAGGAATCAACCTTCATTCCAGGACCAAGAACTCCCATAAATTAAGTTCCAAAGCACATGACCATCTCACAGTCAAAAACCATAAAACATGTGAGAAAACAGATGTATAAAGGCTTCATATATTGAAATTATATGGTAGAATATAAAATAACTGTTTCATATGTTTAAAAAATAATAGAAACTTGAAACAAATACAACTTCTAAAATGAAAAGAATAGAATTAAAAAGAAAATGATCAGTTTAACAGCTAAGGAGAAAGGTAAACTAATACATCTGCTCAGATATATCTGGATACATCTAGAATGCAACATAAAAACAAAAGATGAAAAATATGGAAGAAGTTAAGAGATATGCACGAAACAGAAATACGTTTTACATATGTCAAATCAGAGTTATAACAGGAAATTAGAGAACGGATAAAGGTTTGAAGAGTAGTAGCTGAAGTTTTCATAACTGAAACTATCAATCACAGATTCCTGAAGGTCAACAAAACACAAGATTTTAAGAGAATTACCATATTATGGTCAAAGTACACAACACTAAATACAATTATGTTAAAATCAGTCCCTACTCCCCAAAATGCAAAATGACGTATACATTAATTTGTTCATTTCAGTACTATTTGAAATAGAAAACGATAAAAAGAACCCAACATCCATCAATAGGGAAACTGTTGAATAAACTGTGTTATATTCACACAATAGAGTTCTATGCAGCTGCAGAAAAAAAAAAAGAAATCTTTATATACTGTTAAGGAGTGATCAGGATATATTAAATTTTAAAAAGTAATATGCAGGGACTTCCCTGGCGGCACAGTGGTTAAGAATCCGCTTGCCGGGGCTTCCCTGGCGGCAGAGTGGTTAAGAATCCACCTGCCAATGCAGGGGACACGGGTTCGAGCCCTGGTCCAGGAAGATCCCACATGCCGTGGAGCAACTAAGCCCGTACGCCACAACTATTGAGCCTGCGCTCTAGAGTCCACAATCCACAACTACTGAAGCCCGCGCACCTAGAGTCCATGCTCTGCAACAAGAGAAGCCACTGCAATGAGAAGCCCATGCACCGCAATGAAGAGTAGCCCCCGCTCACCACAACTAGAGAAAGCCCACACACAGCAACAAAGACCTAATGCAGCCAAAAATAAATAAATAAATAAATTTATTAAAAAAAAAAAAGTAAAGCAGAATGGTATATATGTTATCTTTTATCTAAGAAAGAAGGGGATATAAATATATAAACTTTTTTTAAGTGGAAGGATTAAACAAAAAATAATGAAAATAGTTAATCTGTAGGGTACCAGAGGGAAAAAGGACAGATGCTATACTTTTCTGAATACACTATTATAGTTCCAATTTTGGAGTCATGTAAATAATTTTACTTTTCTTTTACAAATATGTTTAAAAGTTTGTAAAAACCAATCACCACCACCAACAAAAAAAGGGAACAAATTAACCTAATGGTATACTAACAATTATTCCAAGTGACTTTAAAACATAATTATTTGACTATGTATCTCTGGTGGGATATACTTTAAGGGAAAAAACAACTGAATAGAAGTCTTAAACAGTATTCAGTAATCACATTGTTACTAGCTTTTTTAAAAATTTAATTAAATTAATTTATTTATTTGGTTGTGCCAGGTCTTAGTTGCCACCGGCGGGCTCCTTAGTTGCGGCTTGCTGGCTCCTTGGTTGTGGCATGCATGTGGGATCTAGCTCCCTGACCAGGGACCGAACCCGGGCCCCCTGAATTGGGAGCAAGGAGTCTTAACCACTGAGCCACCAGGGAAGTCCCTGTTAGTAGCTTTTATTGGTGGTATAATTGGTTATTTTGAACATCACATAAGTGCATATTTATATACATATATAAAGCAAGTAGGTAGTTAGGTTAATATAATGAGGAACCAAAATTCCCACTGTAAGAGAAAAGACATAAAGTCAAAGAATTTTAAAACCTCGTAATTTTTTTTTTTTTTGGCCATGCCGTGCGCTTTGCAGGATCTTAGCTCCCTGACCAGGGATTGAACCCGCACCCTCAGCAGTGAAAGCACAGAGTCCTAACCACTGGACCACCAGGGAATTCCCAAAAACCCTGTAATCTTAAGTTTGAATTGGAAATATCAACATGAACTCATGATTCCCTTTGTGTTAAAAAAAAAATATGCTACCTCTGTCACTGTAAAGGCCTATAGCAATAATCAACCTAGTAGCAATGAGTTCCTCTAGTGCCTAAACTGAGATATTTAAATACCATTTCCAGCTTCTAGAAGCTGCCTGTATTACCTGGCTCACAGGTTCTTCCTCCATTTTCAAAGCCAGCAAGCAATGTGGCATCTTCAAATTGCTCTCAGATTTTGGCCTACTCTTCTGCCTCCCTCTTCTTTAAAGGACACTTGTGATTACATGGGACCCACTCAAATAATCCAGGATAATATCTTTATTTTAAAGTCAGCTGATTAGCAACCTTAATTCCATCTGCAACCTTAATTCTCCTCTGCCATGTAAAATAATCCAGGCACAGGTTCCAGTGATCTCGAGCATCTTTGGGATATCATTGCTTTGTCTGCCACAGATTTCTAAAGTCTTTGTATTATTTCAGAAGGATGGCAGAAATATTGATTCAACTTGCACTTTTTTAAAATTTTTATTTATTTATTTTTGGCTGCATTGGGTCTTCATTGCTGCGTGCAGGCTTTCTCTAGTTGCGGCGAGCAGGCCTCTCATTGCAGTGGCTTCTCTTATTGCGCAGCATGGGTTCTAGGCGCACGGGCTTCAGTAGTTGTGGCACACGTGCACAGTAGTTGTGTCTTGCGGGCTGTAGAGCACAGGCTCAGTAGTTGTGACACATGGGCTTAGCTGCTCCACGGCATGTGGGATCTTCCTGGACCAGTGATTGAACCCGTGTCCCCTGCATTGGCAGGTGGATTCTTTTTTTTTTAAATTGGAGTAAAATTGCTTTACAATGTTGTGTTAGTTTCTGTTGTAGAATGAAGTGAATCTATATCTTTACCTATATCCCCTCCCTCTTGGACCTCCCTCCCCCCCCCCCATCCTGGTCATCACAGAGCACCAAACTGAGCTCCTGTGCTATACAGCAGATTCCCACTATCTATTTTACACATGGTAATGTATTTATGTCAAACCTAATGTCCCCGTTCGTGCCACCCTCCCCTTCCCCCTGTGTCCACATATCCGTTCTCTACATCTACATCTCTATTCCTGCCCTACAAATAGGTTCATCTGTATGATTTTTCTTGATTCCACATATATGCATTAATATACGATATTTGTTTTTCTCTTTCTGGCTTACTTCATTCTGTATGACAGACTCTAGGTCCATCCACATCTCTACAAATGACCCAATTTCGTTCCTTTTTATGGCTAATATTCCATTCTATATATGTGCCACATTTTCTTTATCCATTCATCTATCGTTGGACATTTAGGTTGTTTTCATGTCCTGGCTATTGTAAATAGTGCTGCAATGAACACTGAGGTACAAGTGTCCTTTTGAATTATGGTTTTCTCAGGGTATATGCCCAGTAGTGGGATTGCTGGATCATATGGTAATTCTATTTTTAGTTTTTTAAGGAACCTCCATACTGTTCTCCATAGCGGCTGTATCAATTTACATTCCCACCAACACTGCAAAAGGGTTCCCTTTTCTCCACACCCTCAACATTTATTGTTTGTAGATTTTTTGATGATGGCCATTCTGACTGGTGTGAGGTGATACCTAATTGTAGTTTTGATTTGCATTTCTCCAATAATTAGTGATGTTGAGCAACTTTTCATGTGGCAGGCAGATTCTTAACCACTGCGCCACCAGGTAAGTCCCTGACTTGCACTTTTATATATTAAGTATGCATGTTAAAATGTCTAAGGCAAAAATCTTACGTTATCCATTAAAAAACTGTAAGAACTAGTACATAATTTCAGTAAAGTTGCAGAATACAAGATCAATATACAAAAATCAATGGTATTTCTATACACTTGAAATAAACAATCCAAAAATGAAATTAAGAAAACAATTCCGGCCGCGGGCCGGAAGCTGCTCCCGGCCGGTTCCCGGCTGCTGCCCGCCGAGAGCCGTCGCGGGCCGGCGGGGGAAGCGGCGGGCCGGGAACGGCGCAGACGCGGCGCCTGCCGGGGAGCGGGCAGCGGCCTCGCCATGAACCCCAGGGGCCTGTTCCAGGACTTCAACCCGAGTAAGTTCCTCATCTACGCCTGCCTGCTGCTCTTCTCCGTGCTGCTGCCCCTCCGCCTGGACGGCGTCATCCAGTGGAGCTACTGGGCCGTGTTCGCCCCCATCTGGCTGTGGAAGCTCCTGGTCCTCGCGGGCGCCTCGGTGGGCGTGGGCGTCTGGGCGCGGAACCCGCGCTACCGCGCGGAGGGGGAAGCCTGCATAGAGTTTAAGGCCATGCTGATCGCCGTGGGCATCCATCTGTTGCTGCTCATGTTCGAGGTCCTGGTTTGCGACAGAGTGGAGCGGGGGACCCACTTTTGGCTGCTGGTCTTCATGCCGCTCTTCTTCGTGTCCCCCGTGTCCGTGGCCGCCTGCGTGTGGGGCTTCCGACACGACCGGTCCCTGGAGCTGGAGATCCTGTGCTCCGTCAACATCCTGCAGTTCATCTTCATCGCCCTGAGGCTGGACCGGATCATCCACTGGCCGTGGCTGGTGGTGTTTGTGCCCCTCTGGATCCTCATGTCGTTCCTCTGCCTGGTGGTCCTGTATTACATCGTCTGGTCCCTCCTGTTTCTGCGCTCCCTAGATGTGGTTGCTGAGCAGCGAAGAACACATGTGACCATGGCCATCAGCTGGATAACGATCGTGGTGCCCCTGCTCACCTTCGAGGTTCTGCTGGTGCACAGGCTGGACGGCCACAACGCGTTCTCCTTCATCTCCATATTCATCCCCCTTTGGCTTTCGTTAATCACGTTGACGGCCACCACGTTTAGGCGGAAAGGGGGCAACCACTGGTGGTTTGGTATTCGCAGAGATTTCTGTCAGTTTCTGCTCGAAGTTTTCCCATTTTTAAGAGAATATGGGAACATTTCCTATGATCTACATCATGAAGATAGTGAAGATGCCGAAGAAACAGCGGCTCCAGAAGCGCCTAAAATCGCTCCGATGTTTGGCAAGAAGGCCAGGGTGGTGATAACCCAGAGCCCTGGAAAATATGTTCCCCCACCCCCCAAGTTAAGTATTGATATGCCAGATTAAACCCGTCTTCTGGGGCGTGTCCGCCAGTGGAAGAGAAACCGTATACACACAAAATCCACCTTCCATTGGCCTCTTTTGCTCATCCATGCCAAACCTGGAACTGAAAACAGGCTGCAAACATCATTTCATGCCTTGTTTGAGATTGATGCCTATCAGTGACTCATCAGTATTCACCAGAGATGTAGGAGGTTATTTGACTGTACAGCTGTGTGTGCGTGCAGTGTGCCTCCATATGTGAGGAGCTTGTTCTCTAGGCTGGTGTTGGCGAGCTAGCTGAGAGCAGCAAATAGAATTGTTTAGGTGGGTCCTCAAATGGAGTGACTACACAGCTGGGTTTTTTTTTAAGTGGTACTGTACCTATCAAAAGTATTGTTTTGAAAAGTATTTTTATACACTGCTAACGTAAAATTGTATTTCAGATTGTGCCTGTTGTCACAGTAGCAAATGTAAAGAATTCTCTTTCCCACCACTTGCATATAAGCCTCATAGTTGTTATTTTTAGTGTTCCTACTGTTAGAATGGTTTTTCTTTGGGTTTTGCCGATACTGGTTTTTAATAGCCTAATAGATGAATTTTTCTCATGCAGTGAACCCATCCATATGTGATATTTATATGACTATTTTAGCACTGTAACATATTATGTTGAATTCTAGTTCTGTGCAGTACGGTGTATTATGTTAAAGTATTTTTTTAAGTTTATATGTGAAGATACATGTCTACCGCAGATGTCGTTAAAGATTGCTTAAAACATGAATATGTACCTGGCATGGGGTCTTATTAAAATTCTAGGCATTTGAATATGGGGGTTGAAAGTCCCAAGGATCTTCATATTCAGGTGTTAGATGATTCCGTCCGCACAGCTTGGAGGTCTCTCTTGGAAGGAGCCACCATCCTTTGGGAACACGTGACATGCTCCAGTGTGGTACCAGAGCCTAAAGCGACACTTATTTAGCACTTTGAATTCATCTCTTCAGGAACAACCAAAAGAAGCAGGTGGTGTGTCCATTTCTAAGAATCTTAGAATATTAGTTGGCCATGATATAAAGTGGTGTTTGTACTTGTCTTTGGAAAGCTGGAGAGAGCGGCCTTAACCGGAAATGGTCAGCAGGATCAGGTATTGTTTTAAGGTCCAGACGTTTTGATCTGGCAGCGACAAGGAAGTAACAGTTCAGGTTATTTTTTAAATTTTGCTTTAGGTTCTGTGGTACCAGGGAATCAGAAGGGCAAAAACCAGATCCTGGGAGAGTAATGTTCTTCTGACTGAGGACAAATAAATACTTCCAAAAGAAGGTTAAAATTAAAAAAAAAAAAAAAGAAAACAATTCCATTTATAATAGCACTGATATAACATTGCTGAAATTTAAAAAGATATACATAAGTAGAAAGGCATCCCATATTCATGGATTAGAAGATTTATTACTAAAATGGCAATATTCCCCAAACTGATTTACAGATTCAAAGTAATAACTAACAAAATTGTATCTAACTTCCTTGCAGAAATTGACAAGCTAATCCTAAAATTAACATGGAAATTCAAGGGACATCGAAGACTCAAAACAAATTTTAATGAAAGACATGGTTGTAAGACTCATACTTCCTGATTTCAAAACTTGCTACAAAGCTATAGTAATAAATACAGTGTGATCCTGGTATATAGGCAAATATATAAATCAATGGTATAGAATTGAGAGTTAAAAAATAAACCCATACATTCATGGTCAATTGATTTTTGACCAGAGTGCCAAGATAATGCAAGGAGGAAAGAGGAGTCCTTTCATTAAATGGTGTTGGGACAATGGATATCCACATGCAAAAGAACAAAGCTGAACCCATTCCTCACATCGTACATAAAAATTAACTTAAGGGCTTCCCTGGTGGCGCAGTGGTTGAGAGTCTGCCTGCCGGTGCAGGGGACACGGGTTCGTGCCCCGGTCCGGGAAGATCCCACAGGCCACGGAGTGGCTGAGCCCGTGAGCCGTGACCGCTGAGCCTGCGCGTCCGGAGCCTATGCTCCGCAACGGGAGAGGCCACAACAGTGAGAGGCCTGCGTACCGCAAAAAAAAAAAAAAAAAAACTTAAAATGGATCATAGATCTCTATGCAAGAGCTAAAACTATAAAACTGTAAGAAAAAAACATCGGCATAAATCTTCATGACCCTAGGTTAGGCAAAGGCTTCTTAGATATGATACTAAAAGCATGAGAAAAAAAATAAATTGAACTTTATCAAACTTAAAAATGTTTGGTTCAAAGGACACCATTAAAGGGAATTCCCTGGCAGTCCAGTAGTTAGGACTTGGCGCTTTCACTGCCCAGGCCGGGGTTCAATCCCTGGTTGGGGAACTGAGATCCCACAAGCCTTGCGGCACAGCCGAAATAAAAACAAAAACAAAGGACACCATTAAAAACATGAAAGATAACCCACAGAATGGGAGAAAATACCCACAAATCATAGATCTGATAAGGAACTTGTATCTAGAATATATAAAGAACTCATAACTCAATACAAAGACAACCCATTTTTTTAATGAGCAAAGGATTTGAATAGACATTCCTCCAGAGAAGGTATACAAATGGTCAATAAGGACATGAAAAGATATTCAGCATCATTAGTTATTAGGGAAATGCAAATCAAAACCACACAAAGAACCACTTCACACCACTAAGATGGCTATAAACAAAAAGAATGGCAATGACAAGTGTTGGCAAGAATGTAGAGAATTAAAACCCACATACATTGCTGATGATAATATAAAATGGTACAGCTGCTTTGGAAAACAGTTCCTCAAAAGGTTAAACAGAGAGATGCCATATGATCTAGCAATTCCACTCCTAGGTATACCCAAAAGACATGAAAACATATTTCTACATAAAAACTTGTATAAGAATGTTCATATCGTCATTGTTCATAATAGTTAAAAAGTAGGAGCAACTCAAATGTCCATCAATTGTTGAATGGATAAATAAGATTTGGTATATATCCATACAACGGAATATTATTTGGCAATAAAAGGAATGAAATATTACAACATGCCACAATGTAGATGAACCTTGAAAATATTATGGTAAGCAAAAAAGGTCAGTCACAAAAGAGCACATATATTGTTTAATTCCATTTATTGTAAATGTCCAGATTAGGTGTATCTATAGAGACAGAAAACAGATTGGTTGGTTTGGGGGAAAGTGAGGGCTAACTGCTAATGGTTATAAAGTTTCTTTTTGGGGTGTTGAACATGTTCTAAATTGTGGTAATGGCTGCAGAACTCTGGGAATATGCTTAAAAAAAACACTGTACACTCTAAAGGACTCAGTTGTATGGTATGTGAATTCTACCTCAATAAAGTTGTTACCAACAAATGATGGGGAACATTCAAAGAATAGATATCATTAGTACACTAATAGAGAAAAAAAATGGAATGAGAAAAAGGAACACAGGTCAGATGAAACAAAATACAAAATAAGGGGCTTCACTGGTGGCGCAGTGGTTGAGAGTCTGCCGGCCAATGCAGGGGACACGGGTTCGTGCCCCGGTCTGGAAAGATCCCACATGCTGCGGAGAGGCTGGGCCTGTGAGCCATGGCCGCTGAGCCTGCGTGTCCGGAGCCTGCGTGTCTGGAGCCTGTGCTCCGCAACAGGAGAGGCCACAACAGTGAGAGGCCCGTGTACCGCAAAAAACAAACAAACAAACAAAAACAAACTAAGATGGCAGAAATAAATCCAAATATATCAAGGGTAGGCTAAATACTCTAGGTCTGAAATACCCTCAGATGAGATTTTTTTTTTTTAATTCTAGCTATACACTACTTAAAAAGAGACAAAAAGTTCCAAAATTTAAAAAATGGACAAAGACATAGTAGGTAAATATTAGCCAAAACCATTTTAGGTTAGATGTTCTTTCTCAAACTTTAGGGCATTCTTCTATCAACTTCTAATTGAGGTACTGCTGTGGAGATTTTTTTTTTTAATTTATAGGGATTTTTTTGGTCATCTCTTACCACTTTAAAAAAATTTTTATTTTATATTAGAGTATCGCTGTTGAGATTTCTTTTTTTTTTTTTTTTTTTAATGGTACGTGGGCCTCTCACTGCTGTGGCCTCTCCCGTTGCGGAGCACAGGCTCCAGACGTGCAGGCCCAGCGGCCACGGCCCACGGGCCCAGCCGCTCCGCGGCACACGGGATCCTCCCAGACCGGGGCACGAACCCGTGTCCCCTGCGTCGGCAGGCGGACTCTCAACCACTGCGCCACCAGGGAAGCCCGAGATTTCTTTTTAAGAATCTTTTTATCCCTCATATTTCTAAATTTTAATCTTAATGTAGAACAAGCTTCTTCCTAGGAGATTCCTTAAACTTTCTCTTCTATTGAATTTATATCTACTATACATGTTTTCATTCCCAACATTTATATTTTGTTCTCTGAAACAAGGTTCCTTTTTTTGTAAAAGAGCATCCTGTTCTTGTTTCACAGATGCCCTACTCTCTTGTCTCTGACCAGAGATATTAGGTTTTTTAGTATTTTCTTTTGTTCTATGCATTATTGTTTCCTTTTCCCATTTTGTTTTTGCCTGTCTTTTGTGTTAGAGGATTTCCCTGGATGGCTGGTGATTCTATGAAAAAGCAGGGTTTGTTGACTATTGAATATCACTGTACAGTTATCAAGTAGAGACCCAGCCTTTTAAATGGGGGACTCTTCCACCAAATATCAGTATCTGCATGTCTTTTCTCTTAGGCCAGTCATTGCTCCAGAGAGGAATCCTCCAATCTCCTGCCTGGGGACATAAGGCTAGCTGTGAGCCTTCGGGAAAAGAAACTGTATAGTCTCATTTGTTCATTCACTCAACAGATATTCACTGAGCACCTATGAGATACTATTTTAGGCACTGGGAATACTGAAGTGAACAAAAGACAAAACCCGCTACTCTTGTGTTAACACTCAGTAGAAGGAGACATAGCAAAAATTTTCAAGGTAGCAATATGTGCCACGTAAAGCCAGGAAGGGAGACAATGAATATCAGGTTGGGAAGGAATGTAATTTTAAATCAGTGATCAGGAAAGGCATCTTTAAGCAAAGACCTGAGGGAGGTAAAGGAGAAAGCCATGAACATATTTAGAAGACACAACACGTACCTTCACTTAATACCTGTTTCATCCAGTTGCTTTATCTTTGCCCGCATAAGCCTACTGAGTCCAGAGCCATCTGGTTCAATTCCTCCAAAAGTTAACCTGTCTCCCATTATTGAGAAATTTATTTTCAATAAATTGAGGGAAAGGAAAAGATCTGGGAGTCTAATAGAGTCAATCAATCCTCCTGTGTTTAGAGCCCTTTCAGAGGTACCTAGCACCTATAATTCCTGAGCATTTATGGGGTTGTGATATAGATTAGTCTGCACTTTCTCCTTCTGTGGGTAGTTTTCAGTTTGCTCTTCTCCGTTAGTGAGTTAACATTCTTCAACTTGCTATCTTCCTAAATCTTGGTATCTTATCTTCCCTCCTCTTCTTTGTCCTTTGATCATATTCCTTTTTCCAAATTACTTTAATTTCATGGGGTTTGGGGAGAAAATGGAGATGAATTAATGAATTAATTTCAACAACAACTCTCTAGGGTAGCTACTATTACTCCTCTTTTGCAAATGAGAAAAGTAAAGCCACGGGAGGTTAAATATCAATAACTCATCCAACAGCATAGAAAGCAGATCAGCTAGAATCTTATTCTTAGGGTCACTTCCTTATCAGTTTTCAATACTACCCTCAAAATAATACTAGGTTCTCTCTCCATTCTTTAAATCATCAAAGCTAAGAATGAGCACCCAGAAATCCCCAGGAAGAGGTGAAAGAGGATTGGTTCCTGCTGTACGGCAAATGATTGGTAGAGGACCCTTACAGCAAGCCAAAGTACCATGGAGACTAAGAAGAAAGTCAATGTTTACTACTGTAATGAAAATGATGGGAGAAAGCAGAAGGGTGGAGTGGAAAGGAAGAATCAAAGACAATTCTCAAGTTTTTCTGATGTCATTCACAAAGAAAGAACAGAGGAGAACTTTTAAAAGAGTTCCAACTTACTATATACTGATTTACCATGTGCTTGAAAATCCTACATCCTATCCCTAATACTTTTCTCTGTTGGCCATTGATGAGAGTGTTAATGTTAATTGGGCATCATGGAATCCAAAAATGGAAATAGTGGCATTTCACACAGTCCTGCATTAGACATTGGCCCAACATACAATGTAGTTTCAAGCAAATGAATGAAACCAACCTCACTTACAACCATTTTCAGACAAGATACTTAGTTTATGGGAACTTTGAACCTGCTGAGTCAGATGACACAAAAACATACTTTGTTTTCTTTTTTTTTTTTTTGCGGTACGCGGGCCTCTCACTGTTGTGGCCTCTCCCATTGCAGAGCACAGGCTCCGGACGCGCAGGCTCAGCGGCCATGGCTCACGGGCCCAGCCGCTCCGCGGCATGTGGGATCCTCCCGGACCGGGGCATGAACCTGCGTCCCCTGCATCGGCAGGCAGACTCTCAACCACTGCACCACCAGGGAAGCCCTATTTTTTTAATTTTTATTTTTCTTGGAATTTTATTTTATTCAAGATAATACAAGAGAAGAAGGGTGAACAGAAATGAGCATTGGCAGAGATTGGGAGGATGGTGAGTGTTAAGCCATCATTATTTTGGAGTTAGGTTTAATCTTAGTATCTCTCAAACATTTCCCTCAAAATAACATCCATGACAAAGGAGCATGTTTAAATATCTAGGCGTGTGGTTACCAAATTTTTTTAATCTGTAGTGGACACCATATTCTCTATGCTTTTACTTTATTGTTGGCCTCTCCCCGTGAGAATATCAGCTCCATAAGAGGCACATGATTGTTTTATTACTATATCCCCATGCTTTGTTTTAAATGGATGTCGACAGACTGCTGCAGCACAAGAACTATAATCTTATACCTCTGATAATAAAGAATTCTGCTTTACTCAAGTTAGAAATTTTTCTAAATTTTATTTCTACCATTCACCTAACATCAGAACAGCATAATTAATAACTTCTTTTTCCAAAACTCTAAAAGTAAATAGAAAAAAGGATATAAGGACAATTCTACTGAAATGATCTGGCCTCAAACAAAAATACAACCAGTGAGACATCAGTAATGAAAGCAGAAAAGCAGACAGAATACAAGGCTTTTTGATATTTTGCAAGGAACAAATGGAGCTGTTCACTCTCTTAATGTGTGTGGCGATATTCAGTCATCAGAACGCATGTAAGTTACTATACTGCTTAGACATATCACAATAGGAAGAAAGCAAGCAGGTTTGAGGTCAGAGTTTAAAAGCCAATAAAATCCATACAGAAAATCCTAATGAAGTATATTTCAGAACCAATGGCCACATAACACCTTCCCCAGACTCACCTGAATGCCATAATGATCCAGGAAAAAAGACAAAGAGCAAATATCTTTAGGGCAATTATTTGAGAGATTCTTTCCAGTCACAACTTGCTTATATATAAACAGGGAACATAATTCCAATTAAACAGACATTTGGCTATGCCCTGTATTGTAGGCCCTGATATACTTGCTAGACACTAGGGAAATCAGCAGGCCTGAAATTCCCTCAAAGGGCTCATGTCTGGAGGGAAATAGGAAGTAAACAGTCACTGTATACTATACCTATGACAGAAATAAGCCTAGCGTACCATGAGAGCTTACAGATGGGACATTCAATCTTGCTCAGGACACTTACGGGGAGGGAACCAGGTCAGAGAAGGATTCACAAAGATTACGTCTGGTGTGAAGATTTTATTAAACCAAATGCTATAAAAATTTGAAGTGCTATTTTTATTAAACAATGACCTGGATAGGGAAGAGGCAAAAGTACAAATCCTCTAATTACCAGTAAAGAATACAATTTTCCAATATTCAGTGAAAAAAAAAGTCAGCATATTCTCCAACTTAAAAATGGGTTTATATTCCAAAGGTTTGTAAAGTAGATTGTTGGAAAAACTGAAGTACATTTCCCCTGATTAACAGTATAATGAAATATTGGTAGATTCTCTGGGAAGCTCCATTCCCAAGTCTATTTAGCCATAATACACTAAAATGCTATTTGTGATGAAATTCAGCTAATAATAATGATGTAGTTCAGGTGATTAACACAGAAAACTGAATTTAAAGTGATATTGGGCTTCCCTAGTGGCACAGTGCTTAAGAATCCGCCTGCCAATGCAGGTGACACGGGTTTGAGCTCTGGTCCAGGAAGATCCCACATGTTGCGGAGCAACTAAGCCCATGTGCCATGAGTACTGAGCCTGTGCTCCAGAGCCCGTGACCCACACCTACTGAAGCCCGCGCGCCTAGAGCCTGTGCTCCGCAACGGGAAGCCACGGCCATGAGAAGCAGGCACACCACAACAAAGAGTAGCCACCGCTTGCCACAACTAAAGAAAGACTGCGCGCAGCAATGAAGGCCCAACGCAGCCAAAAAGAAATAAATAAATTTATTTATTTATTTAAAAAATAATAAAATAAAGTGATATTAATATATCTTGAACCATGGTTCTTATGCTTAAGGAAAAGCTGGTTTAATTAAAAGGATGAGAAGAATTAAATGAAACAAACCAGACACACATGTATTTATGCTGGGCACTTTACAAGCATTATCTAAATTTAATCCTCACAACAACCTGGGCTATATTTTCTTAGTAGGATAAAGATAGAGGGATATAAATATGGAATCACACAAGGATATAAATATACTGTTAATAATCACAGTTTTAAAATTTCACTTCTGGGGACTTCCCTGGTGGCATAGTGGTTAAGAATCCGCCTGCCAATGCAGGGGACACAGGTTCGAGTCCTGGTCTGGGAAGATCCCACATGCTGCGGAGCAACTAAGCCCGTGCGCCACAACTACTGAGCCTGCGCTCTAGAGCTCGTGCTCCGCAATAAGAGAAGCCACCACAATGAGAAGCCCGCGCACTGCAACAAAGAGTAGCCCCCGCTCACCGCAACTAGAGAAAGCTTGTGCGCAGCAACGAAGACCCAATGCAGCCAAAAGTAAATAAATTTTTAAAAAAGAATATATATATGTATTATGTATAACTGAATCACTTTGCTGTACAGCAGAAATTAACACATTGTAAATCAACTGTACTTCAATAATTAAAAAAACAAAACTAAACTAAACACCAGCTCATATGCTGACTTTACCGTTATGTAGAAAGACCTATCTTACTTTTGACTCTCACTTTAGGAATACTGCTTAACTCATCTGATTGAACACCCGCCCCACCTCACAGCCATTCAGCTCTTAGTGATTAAAAGAGTGCTCCACTTTTGTCTCCAGGAATTTCTTCCAAGCTGCCAACACCTATTTAGTAAGTTTTGATACTGGTCTTGGTGTTCACTCATGTACAGGCAATGAGAACCAAGTTACAGCTTACCTGACCAAGAGCAATTATTAAGAAACTATCGTTTCAAATATGAAAAGAAATGTATCTTAGAGTTTATGAAATACAGTAAATAAGTTTCCACTACATAGCTTTACTATTTAAATAATAATTCCACATATGTATATCTTTCTCCTCAAAAACAAAACTGTGAAGTTAGTATTACCCACATTTTAATAATAGTCAAGCTTATAAGCAGTATGTAGTAAAGCCCGGAAGAGAATTCTAGTTTGCTGATTTAAAACCTACATTCTTTCTACTACAAGACAACCGAAGTACAGAGCTAATCATACTGACATGGGGTTGGCAAACTATGGCAACTATGGGGTTGGCCTGTGTGCATATCCAGCCACCCCCTGTTTTTGTGTGGCTCATGAGCTGCAAATGGTCTTTATATTTTTAAAGGTTGTGGAGGGGAAAAACAAAGAGAGGAGTATTTAAAGACATGAGAAAATTACATAAAATTCAAATTTCAGTGACACCAAAAAAAATGTAGTTGGAATACAATTACATTCATTTACATATTGTCTATGGCTGCTTTCACCTTACAATGGCAGAACTGAGTAGCTGCCACAAAAACTATGGCCTGCAAAGCATAAAATACTTACAGAAGAAGTTTGCCAAGCCCTGGTATAAATGATAGGTGCTACAAAAGGACAGAAAATGGAAAGATCAGTGCAGGCTGGATAATCAGGAAAAGCTTCAGGATCTCATTTTATATGAATGTTGTGTGCCACATGTCTATTAAATCAAACCTTATGAGAATATGTTTTAAACTGTGCTACTGTAGAATACACAAAGAAACAAAAACAAAGGCTCCCGTACTCTGGGACCTCCAATTTTACTGGAGAAACTAAAAAAAAACCAAAAACACAAAAACAAAATAAAAACATGAAATATAAATTATGATAATGTTTATGGTAATCACCCATTTAAATTACCATAAAACTACCATAATAAATTTGACATAGCAATTAAAAACACAATACCAAGTAGTAACGCACAACAATTGGCAAATAAGAAGAAATGACAAAGTGCTACAGGTGCTCAGAGGAGGGACAGAGCAAATGAATGAACTAGAATAGTCTGAAAGAGCTTCAAGGATTTGAGGATGGGAAGGACTTGAAAAAGTGATATGGGAAGCCTCGAAAGTCAAATAAACCTGGCAGTTGGTAAGTACAAGAAACATTTAGAAAATTGACATTGCCTGGAACATGACTATGGAGAACTTTTAATGCTACTTTTAACAGTAGACTTCTTGCTCTCATCCCTACACTTGTTAGAGTCACCAGTGTGTAGATACAGCCTCATTGGAAAATAGGCTTCTCTCTTAGAGAGTAAGAGAGGAATTGAGTAAGGGCAGAAAAACCCAATCCTATAAAATGCAGCTGGGCTGAAAATAATTACTAATTGATATTTGCTCTCTTATAGTAATGAACTTGCTTTCAGGTTTGGGGAATGAGAGAGGAAGATATGGATTGTCAAATTTTAATAAAGTAAAACTAAGCAACAGGCATGAATCTTCACATACAAGACACTAAATCCAAGTGTGAGTTTCAACCATATGAATATTTTAAATCTCAAATTGGACAATGTATTTGTAAACACTCACAACACACTCTACCTAAGTGTTGATGTTGAAATAAAGTACGGATTCTATTATTTTATGAAGTGAAAAACAGCTTTCAGAAGAAAGGGGGTATAGCTTTAGTTACGCCATCTTAATGGAACTGGTAAGGAAGTAAGATTTTCCTTATAGAATGAGGCTAAATAGGTCTAGGATTTTGGTTGCTCATTCAGTTAGCACTTAAGTAGTCAGCATGTTAGACACCAGGGAAACTAAGACACTATTCCTACCCTTAAGAAGCTCACAGTCTTGAGGAGTAGACAGTCAACCAATAATTATAGTTAGAGGGATAAGTGTTATATCTACAGAAGGTTATGGGGACATAGAGGATGTACTCATTGACTACTATGTGATGATGCCTACTACACGATAATAACCAAAACCAACAAAATTATATGACTGCTATATATCAACTGCTAAGGAAATAAGGGAGGGGAAGGATGAAAGGAGGGAAGAAAAATTTTCCCTGCCTACTTAGAAAACAAAGAATAGGAAATATAAGTTGTATGTTTTTAAGTGAATGTCTCAAATCCAAAGACATAATATACTTCAACATCTACTAAGCTGCTTAAGTCTGAAAGGAGAGTTAATGAGTCATGAGCTGCACAGTAGCAGTCCTAGTCACTGATGTCACAAATTCTCCAGTTTAGGAGTCTTGTAGTGGAGACAAAATAATGAAGTTTAATTGCAGCCAGCTATTTAAATCAAGGCACCACTGATTTAAAAAAAAAAAAGTCCTCATTAGCAACACTGAAGAGGATGGAAAGACTGGAAAGAAGGCAACCAAATGGCTATCTGAGGTCATGATAGTTTGGTATGTTCATTACTGTTGATAAGGGCATCTTATTAAAGCAGCAGACTTAGATTCTAAAAACTACATACTGGATCATGCTATTAGAGATCATCTAACCCAAATCTTACTTTATGGAAGGGAATAATTAGCTGTCTATTATGTATCAAGTAAGATTTTGAATTCTGCAAGAAAAAGATTCTCTTTAAAAATGAGAAATACAGGCTCAGACACATAAGATACATTGCCCAGAGCCAATTCCCATAGCACTGGAGCTTGGATTTAAACTCAAGCATGTCTGGTACCAAAGAGTTTTTTCTACTACACCTCAGAGTTCTTTCTGAGGCCCAGGAAGAGGAAAACTTGACCAAGCCACATGGCTTATTAGTGGGAGATAGGATTCCCACTTACACCTGGAAAAAGTCCATGGCAAAGGACACACACAGAGGCACGGTGGGAAAGGATTGATGGTAAACAACTTCAGCCTTCTGCTATAGTTTGGAATGACCAGAATTTTCAACTTAATCTCTTAGTCAATCTTCAAAATATAGAGTTGACCCTTGAACAACATGGGAGGAGGAGTAGAGTGTGTGTATGTGAGACCCTCCGAACAATTGAAAATCTGTGTATGACTTACAGTTGGCCCTCCATATCCGTGGGCCCTCTGTATTCAAGATTTCAAACACATGAATTCAACCAATCATCAATTGTAGTAGTGTAGTACACTTGACCCTTCAACAACACAGTATGAACTGCATGGGTCCATTTACACAAGGATTTTTTTCAATAGTAAATACCACACAGTTGTAATGGTAAATACAGCACAATTGGAGGTTGGCTGAATCCACAGACATTGAACCATGGTATATGGAGGGTCAACTGTAAGTTATACCTGGATTTTCCACTGTGGAGAGAGTTGGCACCCCTAACTCCCTGTTGTTCAAGTGTCAACTATATTGGTAGTATGTGCTTAGGACTGGTTGTCAATACTGTATGTGAAGTACTAAGTGTGGTATATAAGTGGACCATCCTCTTAATAGTGCTATTACTTAAAACTTTCTTCTCTACAAGAAACTATTTCACATCATGAAGGAAAAAGTTTTTCCTAACTAACCAGAGGCGTTTCCTCAAATCTGACATCAAGTAACATGACAAGAAAGGCTCATTAGGTTAAAAAAAATTCCAATTACCCAATTTTGGAGAAATAGATTTGCTGGCAATAAGTCTAGCAAAATGGAAAAATGGACATTCACTCAGAGTGCTCAGGTCAAGCGGCTCAAACCTGGCATAAAGAGGAAATGGTGGGGGGAAGGAAAGAAAGAAATCACTTCCTATACCTGTGCAGCAATGAAAACAGTAGGGAATTTGAAGTCAGATTAGTCTCCCCCACTTGTTCATGTCAGGACTCCGAACAGATGCTGTTTACTCTCTACTCCAGACACTCCTTTCCTACTTTCCACCACTCTGTATTCCCTAACAGAATTCCAAATTGTTTCGGTAGCTAGTAGAGATCTTTTGTTATCTTTCCTCCAGCCCAAAGGAATAAATCAGAATTGGTCTAAACCAGTCATAGTAATCCCATTCCCTACTGCCAGTGATTGGTTTTAGGATGTACATGTGAACCAGTTCTGGACCGAGAGATTTAAGGGAAAAACCTGCTGGGGAGTTTCCCATTCTAGGAAAAAAAAACAGGGACAAGCTAAGTTAGGAAAAGGTCTTTGCCCTTGTTCCTTCCTTTTTATTTAGAAAGACAGAATAAAGGTAAGGTGCAAATGGAGTTGCAGCAGCCATCCTGCAACCATAAGGTGACAAGCAAGAGAAGGAAAAGTCAACATTTCTAAGGATGGAAAAAGAAAGGATACAAAAAGCCTGGGTCATGATTGATACAGACGAATAACTGAATCAACTCTGAACTTATTTATAAAAAATATTACTTATTTCAATAAATAATATTTCCATTTAAATCACAAGCTATTAACAGAAAATTAGATTATTTCACATTAATGTAATATTGTTAATCTGAATTTGAGGAATTTTGTTGGTTTAGTTGTATTTAAACAGTAAACCTGCTGAGTTTTATAATTATATAAGAGTAATATGGAATTTACTCTTATACACAGGAATTTATCCCTAGTTTTATTTTGTACATATTTAAGTAACATTAAATACAATGTTAAACATTATGTTTACATTACATAATATAATGTAGAACAATAAATAAAACACGTTAGTACTTGGGATCTGAAATAGTTTTCCTTCAAAAGGGATTTATGCAAATTGAAAAACATATTTCTTCAAGAAGACTCAACATCATAAAATTGTTTATTCTAAGTTAATTTACATATTTAATATAATGCCAATAAAAACACTATAAGGCACTAGTCTAGGTGATTAGAAAGTTTATTTGTAAGAATAAACAAGTAAGAGGAGCCAGGAAAACCCTGAAAAAGAATGAAGGGAAAGCTACCTCTACCATTTACTAAAACATAATAATGCCTCTCCAATTTAAAGCATAGTGATGGCACATAAATAAACAGGCCAAGAGAAAAGGAAAGAAAATTCATAAACAGACCCAAATCTATGTAGAAATTTGGTGTATGATAAAAATGTCATTTTAACTAGTGGGGAAAAGGACTAATTTTTATAGAGTAGAAATTCACATAATGGGAAAAGGACTTTTTAATAAATTGTGTTACAACAACTGGATAGCATATGGATAAAGATAAAATTAGATCTGTTCCTCACTTTGCACATCAAGATAAACAAGATGGATGCAAGAAAAGAAAGCATACAGGTCCTAGGGAAAAAAATATATGAATCGTTTTACAAGCTGGGAGAAGGAAATGTCTTTCTGCAATCCAAAATCCAGAAGCAATGGATTTTGCTAGATAGATCTGAGTACATTAAAATTTAAAAACAACTTTTTTACATGGCAAAAAATATCATAAGCAAAGTAAAAAGGCAACTTGGAAAAATATTTTTAACACTTAAAAGGAAAAAAAATCCCTGATACATAAAAAGCTTCAAAGAGCCACTCCAGAAAACAATTTGGCAGTTTCTTAAAAAGTTAAACATAATTTACCATATGGCCCAGCAATTCCTTTCTTAGGTAATTATCCAAGGAAATGCAAACATTATTTCCACATAGAGCTCTGCATGTGAATATTCTCAGCAGCATTATTCATAATAGCAAAACACTGGAAACAACCCAAGTGTCCAGCAACTGATAAATGATTAAACTGTGGTATACCTATACAATGGAATTCAGCCAAAAAAAAAAAAAAAAATGAAGTACTGATACATGCTAAAACATAGATGAAACTTGAAAACATTATGCTAAGTGAAAGAAGCCAGTCACAAAAGGCCACGTACTATATGGTTTTATTTACATATCTCTAGAATAGGCAAATCCATGGAGACAGAAATAGATTAATGGTTGCCAGGGGCTGGGGGAAGGGGGAGTAACTGCTAACAGGTAAGTAGTTTCCTTACGGGATGATGAAAGTGTTCTGGAATTAGTGCTGATGATTGTACAACCTTGAACATACTAGAAATCACTGAACTGTATACCCTGAAAGGGTGAATTCTATGGTATGTGAATTATAACTTAATTTTTTTTTTTTTTTTTTTGCATTGCACGGGCCTCTCACTGTTGTGGCCTCTCCCATTGCAGAGCACAGGTTCCGGACGCGCAGGCTCAGCAGCCATGGCTCACGGGCCCAGCCACTCCGCAGCACGTGGGATCTTCCTGGACCGGGGCACGAACCTGTGTCCCCTGCATCAGCAGGCGGACTCTCAACCACTGCACCACCAGGGAAGCCCTATAACTTAATTTTTTTGAAATTGATAATCAACATAAACAGATACATGAAGATTTAATTCTTTTAGTAACTTAATATGTGACCTTGAGCAAATCACTCCACTTTGCCCTTTATTTCTCCATCTGTGTGAACAGCCCTTTAAAGCCTTCCTAAGAGGCCTGATATCCGTATAATAAACTTAAGAAGTTGAATGAAAAACTATCTGATCAGATATGAATAAATACACAGCTTGAGGGGAAAGAGTTGACATTATAAGATACTGAAAGGAGTGCTTCTACTTCATAAAGAATGAGCCTTTCTCATTGTTCTCAACATATAATAATTTACTAGTTATCATTCCTTAAGAGCTTATGTGTCAGGAGGCATAACTGCTTTTCACATATTATCTCATTCTCACAGCCCTCTAAGGTAAGCAGAAGTATCCCAGTTTTAGAGATAAGAAACAGACTATGAGAGGTTAAATGACTTAACTAAAAGAAATACTCAAGCTAACCTTCAAACCCAGATCATTATTTCAAACACCAGTCTCTTTGCACCAAGGAATAACAAGAACAAGGGACTACAAATCTAAAGTCTGGGTTTCTGAAGTCTTGTTTCTGCCACTTCATGATTCTGTGATCCTAGGCAAATCAATGAACATTTGAGTTTCCCCATTAAAAGAAAATATTAACCCTTGCCCTAACTTACCTCATGGAATAATACAAAAAAGCACTAATATATGTCAGTTAAAGCACTATAAAAATGTAAGAGATAATTATAGAAACAGAGTACTATTCATGAACCAAAAACATGTTGAAAAATGGTCAAATGATTTTAATAACTTATAGTCTCTCAAATGGTAATGGAATGTACTAAAGTAGTGATTTTAAAAAACACCCTCAACAAAAATAAACAAATGGAACCTAATGAAACTTCAAAGCTTTTGCACAGCAAAGGAAACCATAAACAAGACGAAAAGACAACCCACAGAATGGGAGAAAATATTTGCAAACGAGTCAATGGACAAAGGATTAATCTCCAAAATATATGAACAGCTCATACAGCTCAATATTAAAGAAACAAACAACCCAATCCAAAACTGGGCAGAAGACCTAAATAGACATTTCTCCAAAGAAGACATACAGATGGCCAAGAAGCACAGGAAAAGCTGCTCAACATCACTAATTATTAGAGAAATGCAAATCAAAATGACAGTGAGGCATCACCTCACACCAGTTAGAATGGGCATCATCAGAAAATCTACAAACAACAAATGCTGGAGAGGGTGTGGAGAAAAGGGAACCCTCTTGCACTGTTGGTGGGAATGTAAATTGATACAGCCACTATGGACAACCGTATGGAGGTTCCTTAAAAAACTAAAAATAGAATTACCATATGATCCAGCAATCCCACTACTGGGCATATACCCAGAGAAAACCATAATTCAAAAAGACACACGCACCCCAATGTTCACTGCAGCACTATTTACCATAGCCAGGTCATGGAAGCAACCTAAATGCCCATCGACAGACGAATGGATAAAGAAGATGTGGTACATAAATACAATGGAATATTACTCAGCCATAAAAAGGAACGAAATTGGGCCATTTGCTGAGACGTGGATGGATCTAGTGACTGTCATACAGAGTGAAGTAAGTCAGAAAGAGAAAAACAAATATCGTATATTAATGCATTTATGTGGAACCTAGAAAAATGGTACAGATGAACCGGTTTGCAGGGCAGAAGTTGAGACACAGATGTAGAGAACAAACGTATGGAAACCAAGGAGGGAAAGACAGAGTGGGGTGGGGATCGTGGTATGATGAATTGGGTGATTGGGATTGACATGTATACACTGATGTGTATAAAATTGATGACTAATAAGAACCTGTTGTATAAAAAAATTAAATTTAAAAATATATAAAAAAATAAAAACACCCTCAAGCATACCAGGTGTTATAGACTGAAAGTCTGTGCCCCCCAAAATTCACTTTAAATCCTAATCTCCAATAACCTCTACAGTATTTGAAGGTGGAGCCTTTGGGAGGTGATAAGGTCATGAGGGTGTAGCCTTCATAAATATGATTGTACCCTTATAAAAGAGACCCCACAGAGCTCTCTTCTTCCTTCCCACATGTAAGGACACAGTGAGAAGACTGCCATCTATGAACTAAGAAGTGGTCCTCACCAGACATGGAATCTGCTGGTGCCTTGATCTTGGACTTCTCAGCCTCTAGAACTCTTAAGAAAAAAAATATGGTATTTTTGTGATGGCAACCCTAACAGACTAATACCAGTTGCAAGTAGGGCTCTAAAATCAGAGTAGCTCCAAAAGCTTTAATTAAAAAGTTCAAAACCACTGTTTTGGGTATCATCTACTGGCATCTATTAAGGAACAATAAAACCAGGATTTCAGGCCTTACCTGAGAAATAACATACATAAAGCTACTACCACAATGCCTGGCACACAGTACTCACTTAAAAAAAAAAAAAGAAAAAAAAAGTAATTGTTATTATTGCTTTATCCAGCAATACTCTGGAATTACTAAATCCATTTGGAAAAACAAAACCATGGAAACTCAGGAAAAACCAAAAACTCAAAACCACCCTGAATATGCAAACACATCTAAATAAGGTTTACTGAAACTGAAGGCAAGAGATTATGAAAAATAGATGAAACAGTAAGTCATATAAGAAACTGTCAAAGGAACAGGTCCAACCTGAGAGTAAGAGATGGACTGGGGAGTGGAAAAGATGGAAAGAGTAAAAATAAAGCAAGTGAGAAGAAGTTAGAAATAAAGAAGGATGATCTGAAATTGGTAGACGTGAGACTTCATAAACCAGGACTGACTGAGGGAAAAGGAAGACTGAATCCTAGAGTATTTGCAAAGGAATAAGACACACAACTCAAATTAAGTATTGCCAATGATAACAAATATGAATCCAAAAAACACAATAGGTCTCAGAGACTCTCTTCCAGCTTTATGATTCTAGGAGAGGAGACAGTCTATATTATCATTAACATTAGGCTTACATGAGGCATGCCTATGTTCCAATAAGGAAATAGGAAATAAAAATACAGGAAAATAAGCTACTTGAGGACCACATAAAATTCACCAATATATGCTCCTCTCTTCACAGTACTATAAAGAAGCATTTTTCTAAAGAACTTTATCTTCCAGAATAAGCAGTTAACCTAATTAGGAGGACCAAAGCATCTATTTAAAGAGGTTAAGTTACTAATAATCTAATCAGTTGAGTTTACTTTTTCTTAGTATTTTTCTTCAGTTCTTCATCTTCAGAGAACTTTTGATAAAGTGAGAAGCTAAGCTCTAACTTATCTGAAGGATATATGGTTATTAAAAAGCTAGTATTTTTATATATATTTTAGAGAAGAGTGCTGGAATACTGAAAGATCAAAGTTTAGTTTAAGAAAGGTGGCAACTAAGATACATATCAACAATAAACGTTATTAATTTTATAGCCCAGGTTAATTTTCCCAAATAATCTCCTATAGATCAGCTTCCAGATCCTCCTTAATCATGTTACAGTCCTTTGTCTTCCAAAGTCAAAACGATCTTCATTTTACCTTACATGTAGGCTTCTACCACCTCTTTGTATTGTGCATCCATCGACCTATCTTCACTTGTCAAGGTTTTCTCAGTTTTCTACTGTGTCTCAGTCAGGTCTCCACTTCAATTCTTAGTTTCCTTCCCCAGTTTTTCCAACCATTCTCACCACCCCTCTACTCCACTGTTTTAATTTACAGGATTCTCCTTTCTCTTCATTCCTAGGACCTGCTTTCACAGTATAGTATCTCCTATCTAAATCTCTTTTCGATCAGTTTTTGTACATACTAATCTTCAGAACCTAAGGTTTTTCTTCTCTAGTCCTTATTCCAAGAATGTCTACCAACCCATCTCTAGAATCCCAAACACACACTCTTGACTATCACATACCTAAGTATTTTTCCTACCCCTTTTCTCTTTTCAGTCACTAGTCTCCAGAATTCTATCTGATACTACAAATACCCCTCAAAACCAACTGCCTGTTCAATTACCTCTGCCTTCTACTTTCTCCCAGGTTCAGCTCATTACACTCTCTCTCCTACACCTTAGTGTTCCCCAACCTGGCCCAAGCCATTCAGCAACCTAAATTCCAAAAGCCAACACAGCTCCTCCCATTCCAGTAAACGATCGTTTCCCTCAAAACATTTTAAGTGGCTCCTCTCAGTGTTTCATTAATTGAATCTTATCAGATCAGTACATAGCTTCTGCCAGACCTATTTGCCCAGCAAAAATCAATTTCCCAAATCTTCCTCTTTAAGCTTCCCAGGCCTTACCTGTGCAGCACGCCATTCACTAGACCCTATTCCTAGTCATTTCTCAATCTCTGGAGCCCATGGTTACTCTCTAAGCCCCTCAGTCCTCTCCCTCCTCACTCCTCCCCTTATTCCCTACCCTCACTTCTCAGCACATTCCTATCACCCCTAACAGTCTTCTTGGCTGTGTTCTCCATCTTTCCTTAGGCCTGTTCTCCACACTTTCTCAGTACCCCTTAAGAGACTTAATCTCTAAGTCACTCCCTCACTCCCAGAATCTGCCTCTTACACCCCTAGGAACTCTCTCTAGAACCTTCTGCTCCCTGGTTGTCTTTTCCGCTCCAACCCTGCCTCAGGTGTTCTCTGTTTCCCCCAGCTTTTTTCTATTATCTAGTTCTCTGAGAAACTAGATAAAGATTTACTCCTCTCAAATCTTTTCCGAGTTCTTCTCCTAATTCCCCTCAACTTTTCTTTCCGTCGTTTCCCATTTCCCTCAACCATCCCTGACAGACTTCCCCTCCACCTTTGTCACCGCTCT
>NW_006773138.1:1516504-1526385 GCF_000442215.2 Lipotes vexillifer | reverse complement strand
GCTCTTCTCCCTTTTCTCAAACCTCCTCCACTCCTTCTTGTGGAGGTGCCTCCTACATTTCTTAAACTATCCTCTCAGCTTCCTCAATCTTTGCCTCATTCCCTTCTCCCTCCAATACTATTTATCCTCCAATTTCCATTGACTTGGCGCCTCCCCTAGTCCCCAGATCTGCCTTCTACTTCATCTAAACGTCTCCAGGCCGCCGCCAACATTCTCTCCTATCCTTAGGCTCCCTTGACGTGTCGTTCTAAACGCCTAGAGACACCATTCTCCAATGGCCGGGGCCTGGCCTCTAGGTAGAAGGGGTACGGGTTACGTACCCCATTCGCATCTTGGCTCCGCTCTGACTGCTCCCGCTGCCGGGTAGAGGAGGGCGAGGGGGAAGGCGGCCGAGGTGCATGCTCTTCTCGAGGGCCGACATGAAGAGGAGGCCGCAGGCAGTCGAACAGTAGCAGAAGCTTCGTCCCACGCTAAGTGCGGCCCAACTGGTCACACAGCTCGCTCCCCTAGCGACGCCCCGTCGCTTTTGGATAGCACCCAGCTACCAGCAGCACCGCCCACCGGCTCCGTAAACTCCACCCCCTCGCCCCAGCGCTTCCACCGGAAGTGCGCACCAGCCTCCACAAAGGGAGCTGGGTAACGGAGTCTCTGATCCCCCCAGACCCCAAGCGGAGAATTAGACGACCCTCGCCGGAAAGAGAAGCGTTACTGAAGGCAATGCACCCTGGGCAATGGAGTCCTCAAAGGGCTTATCGCTTTGCGCTTGCGCAGCTGGAGGCGACAGCGTCCAACCCCACAGAGGTAGTGTAGCAAAGCAACTTGGGTGTTGTAGTCTATTGGCGGGAAGGAGTCTTGGCGCCTTCCTTTCTCATGGCTTCCTAGAGGCTGTTAAAGGAAGAGCCGCTTTCTTCCTGCCTCCCAAGCTGCCCAGCGGCGCCGGTTGCCGGGGAACGCCAGCGCCGTGGGAATGGATGGCGGGAGGGTACGGCTTAGGTGCTGGGGCCGGAGTTGAGTCGGTGAAGAAGAGCTGGGGCTCGTCATGAAACAACGGAAAGCCCAGGGGCCTGGGGGCGGCGGTAGCCGCAAGAAGAGAGGTAATATGAGCGACCAAAGGTTGAGGAAAGCGTAGTTGGGCGGAGCTGGCGGAGCAGGCCGCGAAGCATTCTAGGGAGACCTCCCACAGCAGCCTGTTAAAAGAAAAAAAAAAAAAAAAAAAGGGATTGAGGAGGGAGAATAACCAGGGAATCAGAAGGTTAAAAGGGCAATTGGCCCTTCCGCCCCCCACGAGCCCTTTAAAAAAAAAAAAAAAAAAAAAAAAGGGATTGAGGAGGGAGAATAACCAGGGAATCAGAAGGTTAAAAGGGCAATTGGCCCTTCCGCGAATGGAAAGGATATAGGGGCTGGAGTAGGGGGCAAAGCGGGTGAATAAATGGGACGAAGTGAAGGCTAAAAGGGGACCCTTCCAGAGGAAGGGAACAAAAAAATTGTAGGAATGTTTTGTTTTGTTTTTACTTTTTAAAAATTGAGGTATAATTGACATATAACATTATGTTAGTTTCAGGTGTACAACATAATGTTTGTATATATTTCGAAATGATTACCACGTCAAATTAGCATCCATCACCATACATAGTTACAAACGTTTTTTATTTTTCTGAAGAGAACTTTTAAGATCTACTCTTCAGCAACTTTCAAATATACAGTACACTATCATTAACTATAGTCACTGTGCTGTACTTTAAATCCCTATGACTTAGGGGTGTTTTTGATAAAAGTTAAATGTGTGGGGATGGGAGGGGAGAGGTATAGCTTTGCAGTTCCACATAGAACTGGAAGAAAAATAAGTTGGAGAGTATGTCAATAATCCTAATAGGCAAGGATCACGTTTTACACATTACTGAATCCCCAAGAACTAACACGAAGCAGGACTTAGTAAATGTTAATTGAATGACTGAAGCGTGAGACAGTCATAAATCATGAAGGGCTACAGGTGGGAGTAGGGAAAAGATAGTTTTGGAGGAGAGAGGAAGAAAGACTGGGGAGTGACAGTGTGGTACGGTGAAGTTGGGGGGGGTTACTCTGAAGGATTTGAGGTGATGGAAGAGTGTGTAGCAAGAGGACCTCATCAGGTTAGTCTGCTCAAAAAGAAGCAAGCTTATGAAGAGACCAGGGAAATGTGAGCTGCAGCAAGAACAGTCACCCTGGAAACCCAGGGCAGATCATGAAATGAAATGGAATCTCTACAGGGCTGCCTCAAAACAAAACAAAAACTGGGTGACTGCATTTTATAGTGTAGGCAAAGAGGTATTAGGAGTAGTGATAGTGCATTAGGCCATTGGATTGAGGACTAAAGTTGCAGTCTGGGAATAAACCTTATCCAAACTGTTTAAAGATAACTAAGGCAGTTTTGGGGCAATGCCTTTCCTTCCAGGAGTGAAGGGAGGATAAGAAACAGAAGTGTGGAAGTGTTCAGTGCTGGTGCTGCCTATGTCAAACCAGTCAAGCATATTTGGTTGATAGGAGGAAAATCAAAGTACAAATAACGTAAGAATGTCCTCATTATACCACATGCATATACAGTAATACTCATGTACACACCTGTGTATAATTTTTATATTGAAACTACTTATCCATAAAGATTATGGTGGGTCTTTTCTTCACTAAAGAAAGCAGAGAGGCTGTTCACTTTAGAAATCCAAAGAATTAGTTATATAAATTCCTGATCTGATAGACTCCAGTATATTTTTTTCTTGTGAGGCATGACCACTCCCCAGGGAAAAGTGAGAGGAATAGAAAGGTGTGTGTAATATTGGAATGACTTCTTAAATCTCCTCTAAGTCATGGTTAGAAGATACCGTGAATAGAAGACAATCAGGGTCATTAAAGGAAAGCTTTACAGAAAGCCATAATGAATTGCCTCATTTACATTTTATTATCTGTCTAAAAGCCAAAAATATTATGAACCCAGCACTGTGCTAAAAGAATGGCATAATCTAAAGATGATAGTTTCTGTCCTCATTGTGTGATATCGGCAGGAAGAAAAGACACAGTTTAAGGCGGTCTTTCTTGAAGTGCTGAGTTGTAAAGTGTAGACTTCATTTGAGAACTGATTGACAGGAGTTGTTGCTGTTTTATGTTTAGTGATGGTTTTAAAGTAACAGAATTAGGTAAAGATAACATATCTTAAAAACTGTGGACATTGCAATAATCAGAACAACAGTACTTGGAAGAAAAATTTCAACTACTTCATAGATTTTTTTAAACCTGTATACTGTTATCATTGTATTTGTATTTTTCATTTAATATCTTTCAGTTAAAGAGGAGTTTGTATTAGCATGTCTTAAGTTGGTATGTTCTTTACTTAAAATAACCTGAATCAAATCCTGAATACTAACTAGTTGTTAGGGTGGCTTAAGTGACCAGATAGGTTATTCTATGGTCTGGTTTGCTAGTTACTTCTCATGTATTAGAATAAATAGAGGGCTTCCCTGGTGGCGCAGTGGTTGAGCATCCGCCTGCCGATGCAGGGGACGCGGGTTCGTGCCCCGGTCTGGGAAGATCCCACATGCCGTGGAGCAAGTAAGCCCGTGCGCCACAACTACTAAGCCTGCACGTCCGGAGCCTGTGCTCCGCAACGGGAGAGGCCACAACAGTGAGAGGCCTGCATACTGCAAAAAAATAGAATAAATAGAATAAGCCTTCTCTCTGTAGAGACGAAAATGTTTGTGTGTTTTCATTCAAAAAGCAGATTATGTGTTTTCTGTATTTAGACTAAATTTCGACTTAGTATTCTTGGATTCCTCCACAGGTTTAAGTGACATTTCTCCATCTACAAGCCTACCACCCCTGGTTGAAGGCCAGCTACGCTGCTTTCTGAAACTTACTGTTAATAAAGTCATATGGAAGATTACAAAGCCTCCTGCTTGTGTACTTGTTCGAGTGAGATGGTGGGGAGAAACATCAGAAGGAACACTCTTTTGTCCCAGGGATGCATTGCAGACCGAACCAAAAGCTGTGAGAACAACTACACGTTATGCTATTCGCTGTGGTCCAAAGCAGTTTACCTCTTATCTAACAGGTATGTTTTTGTCTTATCATTTCACCTGTAGGCCTAATAAGAAGCATGTGACTATGTTGTTAACAATAGGTATTATTGTGTACTTAGTATCTATGGCATTGTTAATTATTGAGGAGTCAAAGAGGTTTTATAATAGCCACCATTATTGAGAGTATACTCTGTGCTACCAGTTGATACATATTATTTCTAATCCTTAATAACCTTGCAAGATAGATATTTTCTCTGTTTTATAGACAATGAAACTGAGGTTCAGAGAAATAAAATGAATCCTCTATAAGGTTACATAGTTGACAAATGGCCAAACTAGGATTTGAACCCACTTCTCTCTGACACCAAAACTCACGCACTTGTCACCACACCATGCTTCTTTAAGGAATAACTGTAGTCTCTACTCTGGGACTTACATTATGCTCAAGGAAAGATGGTATAGATATAAAATTTATATAATACAAGATAATACATGCTAAATGCCAATGAGTGATTTAGTGAGCTAATAGTACAGGTTTTCAGAGAAGGGAGGATCCCTCTACTGGAACCAGGAGCCAAAATTTCTTCATTTCTGTTAAAGGAAAGCATTCTAAATGTACTGTGTTATTTCTCTATTCAGGTCAAGTTTTCATATAAACACATTTTGGATGGTAGACTTATCAAATCAGTTCAAATCAGTAAAACTTAAGCATTTATCATGTAAATATTGTTGGGCTAAGAATACCGGAGAGCCAGAGGTTAATTAAAGATTATCTTGTCCTTAAGTTTTCATTCTTTCAAGAAGAAAATTTTGAAGACATCAAAATATAAAGAAAAAAAATTCAGTTATTCAAAAAATATGCATTGAACACTTAGCATGTGCTAGACGTTGTGCTAGACACTGTGAAGATTACAAAAATGAATCAAAAAATTTAATCAGAATGGTATCTAATTCTAACTAAATGCACAAAGAAGTTTAGTTACAATAGTAGGTAGAAAGTGATAAGAACTTTTAAAAGATACACATAGATATTTCATTAAGAAAATAAATGAGGGCTTCCCTGGTGGCACAGTGGTTGAGAGTCCGCCTGCTGATGCAGGGGGCATGGGTTCGTGCCCCGGTCTGGGAAGATCCCACGTGCCACGGAGCGGCTAGGCCCGTGAGCCACGGCCACTGAGCCTGCGCGTCCGGAGCCTGTGCTCCGCAACGGGAGAGGCCACAACAGTGAGAGGCCCGCGTACCGCAAAAAAGGAAAGAAAAGGGAAAAAAAAGAAAAGAAATGAGACATGGGTGAGCCTGGCTGTTAGTAAATAACCAACAAATGTTGGTACATTTCCCTTATTCTATATATGCATGTTATTTTATAGTCTGCAAAGCACTTTTATACCTATTAGCTCATAGAATTTTCAGAGAACTTGCATGATTAGGTAAGACAGGGACGGTGATATGTTAAGTAAGTTACCTAAAGTCATATAACAAGCACTAAGCAACTGCCATATAAGAGGATACTGTGCTATGTGTTTTACTTGCAATACTCCCATTCCTCACACAGCCATGATATAGGTATTATGATGCCTATTTTATAGACAGCTGTGGCTTACACAGAAGTAGCTTGTGAATGTTGGAGCCACAACACAATCACAAATCTTCTAATTGTAAATCCAACACTCTTTTCACTACAGCATTGAACAAAGGGTGAAAGTGAACCACTTTCTCAACTTTGGTAAGAAAATATTCAGAAGTTACACTGTCCTGAAATAATCTCAGATTGCATATGCATGCATTTTATTTCTCCTGCTGTAAATTAGGACCATGAAGGTGTTAAGTCTAAGCAACCAATTGATGAATACAGTTAAGGAGTTTATTTCCATTCCCTTTAGTTCTAAGTGCTCTCAGCCTTTCAGTGTTCCAGATATTATTGAGAAATAAGCAGTAAAATACTCCTGAGAGGCAGGAACCAACCCATGCATCTATACAAGAGAAGCCCTTTGTCCAGTTCAAAACTAGAAATGGTGAGAATTTAAAAACTGAGAATTTTTTTATTGTTGCTTTTTTATTTCAAAACTAAAGTCTGAGTCCTTTCCAAATAAGTAAAAAATATATATATACTCTCTCAAAGGTATTTTCCTTATCAAATACTTGATATTCTAAATATTTTTATGTAATTTTTTTCTCCATTCGAGGTATTTGTCATTGCTCTTCTCTAAAACTTTGTTGTTCTTTTGATCTTGGGTTCACTCTTCCCCACCCCCTGAATGATATGGTAAGTGCATAGTTTATTTGAAAATAAAATGATTTTTTTAAGTAAAAAAATTGTGTAATGTATATTCCTCTTCGCACTTCCAAAAAAATGTAAATGAAAAATGTCTGCCTATGTTGTAATTGTTTCTGATTAGATATGGCTGTGCTGGTGCTGGAAGTAATCACCAAACTTGAACATCTTCCAGTTGGTAGAGTTCAGATCAGTGGCCTAGCCCAGCTTTCTCCGACCCATCACATCAATGGATTTTTTACCATTGTTTCACCAACATCTAAGAAACTTGGAGAACTCCAGGTAAAAATAGTATAATTCTCTGCTACATAGAATAAAACTTTGGGGGCACAAATAGTTGAGTCTGTTTGTAGAATGGGTAGGTACGTGACTCCCACATACCATACAAATTCCCACTTCGTGCTTTTGTTCATGTTTTTACCCAGACTGTCATGTACTTATTTCCCACTTATCCATATCCTCTTAGTTCTTTGCTGCCCATCTCAAGTTCCAAGAGACCTTCGCAGCTCCTACTGCACTCATTCTTCTCTTTATTTATTAAGAAATATACTCTTTATTAAATTGAGAATAACATGAATTACATAATCATTGTTCAGTTATAATCCTACATAGTCTCCAAAATTTTGTATTTGTAGTTTCCCTTTAATTTCCCTTCCTTTTAGTTTCTAGATTCCCAGGGAGACAGGACAGTGTTTTCTACTTTCTTTGTTTTTCCCCCAGCTCCTAACATAGTGCCAAGCAGTAATGGCTTGTTTGACTCATTTAAGTGGTATCTTAAATGAGTCAACAGACTACGATTTTAATATTGTTGAATAAACTATTTTCATTTTTTCAGTATTAGAAGTGCATCTCCATAACCAGTTGCTGATTGTTCATTCATTGATTCAGCCTACATTTTTTTGATATACTGTTATGTGCCACTAACTTAAGATACAAAGATAAGAAATGGGCCTTTCAGTTAGTTTTCCAAAGTCAGGTAGGAGGAAATAGAAGAGAGTAACAAGTAGAACGCAGTGTGATATTGATACACATATACTATAGATATGTACAGGATGGTGGGAAAGAACATAGAAGGGTCTCTTTCTGAGGGAGACTCTGGGAGTTCTTCCTAGAGAATTCTGAATATTCAACTCCTTGAGAAATTTTTACCTTGTCAAATGTATTCTAAAATATGTATAGAAATTTAAGCAGGTATTTAAGAAAACAGTTCAAAAAAGATGAGGAAAGAACATATAACATTACCAGATGTAAGAACCTATTATAAAACCACAAGCACATAATTGTCAAAGGAAGAGAATAAAGTTCAGAAATAGATTTAACTAAGTAAAAGAACTGAACATTTTCTATATTCTATTTATCTTTTTTTTTTTTTTTTTTTTTTTTTGAGGTCCCCGGGCCTCTCACTGTTGTGGCCTCTCCCGTTGTGGAGCACAGGCTCTGGACGCGCAGGCCCAGCGGCCATGGCTCACGGGCCCAGCCGCTGTGCGGCATGTGGGATCTTCCCGGACCAGGGCACGAACCCATGTCCCCTTCATCGGCAGGCAGACTCTCAACCACTGTGCCACCAGGGAAGCCCAATTTATCATATTTTTATTTATAATACATTGAAACATAGTGACACCTTATGGTGGTAACTTCATGGTAAAATGGGACTGGTTTACTCCTCCTTTTCTGATAATGGTACAGATTTGCATCAGACCTGCGAAAACAGTTTGGCATTATGTTTCAAGAGCCATAATAATTATCATATATCATTTACCTCAATAATTCTACTCCTGGGGTCTTATATTAAGGAAATACCATAAAAAGAGAGGAAAGTTATATGCTTTGGACTGGTTATGGAAATGCACTTTTAATTTTGAAAAAATGAAAACAGTTTATTCAATGATATTTAAATCATCTATTAGTGGAATATTTTGTTTCCATAAAAGATAAAATTATATAGTTATGATTGTGTAGCAACATGGAAAATTATTTTGGATTGATGACAAAAGAGAATTAAAATTATACCCACATATATGCATATGATTAATGACTGGGGAAGAAAAAACAAGGGAAAATAGAAACAGTTGGTGTGTAGAATTCTAGGTAGGTTTTTTCCCTATGTAAAAAAATGACATATAATTCATATGCCATAAAATTCACCCTTTTAAAGTATACAGTTCAGTAGTTTTTAGTGTATTCACAAGATTGTACAACCATCACGATTATCTAATTCCAGAGCATTTTATCACCCCAAGAAGAAACACTATACCCATTAGTGTCATTCCCCTTTTTACCTTTCCCCAACCCCTGGCAACCACTAATCTACCTTCTGTCTCTATATATTGCCTATTCTGGACATTTCAAATAAATGATGTAATATAATATGTGACCTTTTGTATCTGGCTTCTTTCACTTGGCATAATGTTTTCAAGGTTCATCCATGTAGCATGAATCAGTACTTTATTCCTTATTATAGCTAAATAATATTCCATTGTATGGATATATTATAGCACATGTTGTTTATCCATTCTTCAGTTGATGGACATTTGGATTGTTTCCACTTTCTGACTTTTATGAATAATGCTGCTATGAACATTGCATACAAGTTTTTTGTGAACAGTTGCTTTCGATTCTCTTGGGTATATACTTAGGCGTAGAATTGTGGTCATATGGTAAGTGTGTTTAACTTTGAGGAACTACTGGACTGTTTTCTAAGGTAGTGCATCTTTTTTCCTCCCTTATTTAAATGTCAGTTGATACAATAATACTTGTATGTTTTTTATTTAAATGTCATTGGGTTCTTTAGAGAATTGTTTTAATAGAGGCTTGGAGACAGAGGTCAGACTTTGAAAGATTATGGAATAAGTAGTAATTACAGTGAAGAAGTAGAAATAACAGAGATTTCTCTCTGTTTCCCACATAAATGGCAGCGAAGAGAGGGAGACATAGTGTGACCTAATGGAAATAGCACAAGACTTGGACATGGAAAAACTGGTTATGAAAACATTTCTGGTGTTCATTTGTACTCTCTGAGCTTCAGTATCCTATTTTATAAAATGAAGACAATAACTTTACCGTACGGCATTGTTGTAGGGATTAAATTATATGAAAAAAATATGGAAGCACTTAACATGGTACTTAGGCACATGACAGGGACATGCCAAATTTACTTGAATTGGAGAGGAAAGTGTTGATAGTGGGCAGCAGAATTGAGAAGTTTGTTGCTACTTTAGAAGAGGAGTTGGCAAACTTTGCCCAGTGGACTAAATCTGGCCTTCTAACTAAAAATGGTTTTTATATGTTTAAAGGGTCATTTTAAAAAAGAAGAATGTGCAATAAAGCCTAAATTATTTACCCTCTGCCCCTTTACAGAATGAGTTTGCTGAGCCGTTTTTAGAGTATAGGAGACCTGATTTGTTTTGTAGACCAAGAGAAAAGCAAGTGAAGAAAGATATTGAAAATAAAAGAGGGTAATTGAGCAAGTAAGGTCTTGGAGAGAATTAGATGGGAATGAATTTCTATTAAGAACACAACTGATAGTGGCTACCTTTGGAATGGAGGAATTATAACAAGGAGGG
>NW_006773138.1:1512826-1516342 GCF_000442215.2 Lipotes vexillifer | reverse complement strand
AGTGGCTACCTTTGGAATGGGGGGATTATAACAAGGAGGGAAAGAGGAGAAACATTTTGAGATGGATAACATTGAAGGAATTCATGCTGATAACTTTTTTAGCAACATTTATTTTTTTGGCCACACCGCATTGCTTGTGGGATCTTAGTTCCCCGACCAGGGATTGAACCCCAGGCCCTTGGCAGTGAGAGCACGGAGTCCTAACCACTCGACCACCAGGGAATTCCCATTAGCAACACTTATTATATGCATGCCTACCACATGTTAGGCACTACATGTTTTATTTCATTTAATTTTTTTGTTTTTATTAAATAGAGATAGATATGCAAAAGAATATCTTAGATGTATAAGATATAAAAATAACCATACAGTGAACACCCATTGGCTCCTCAACTAGGTTAAGAAATGTTAATAGGAAAAAAAAGAAATATTAATAGAATAACGGAAAGAAGCCAGGTTTAGAGATTCATCCATATTACTTTGTGTATCAATAATTTCCTTTTGCAGAGTTGTGTTCCAATACACAATTTTCACAATTTTCACAATTTTCACCCATTTGCCTTGGATGAAACCAGGCAGTTATCCGTGCCTTGTTCATGTTCTTGGGAGGAAAGCATTTGGTCTTTTCACTATTAAATATGGTATTAGATGCAGGTTTTTCATAGATGCCCTTTATCATTGAGAAAGTCCAAGTTTTCTGAGAGATTTGATCATAAATGAGTATTGAATTTTATCAAATTCAACTGTCGCTAGAGGTTAGAGGTGAGAAGAGGGCATGACTACAAAGGGAGTTTTTGGGGGGTGATGGAAGTGTTCCATATCTTAATTATGGTGGTGGTTACATGGATCTAAACATAGATTACAATTCATAGAAGTGTATATTTACAAAAATGTCCATTTTACTGTGTTAAATAATTTTTTTTTTAATGTAGCAGATCAAATGTGATGATAAACAGAAGTTGTCCCTCTACTCTTGTTGGGACATGGCTGGGGACTTTGCAAACTGGAGCACATACCCTGACTAAAGCCACTAGTCTACTCCAGCTAATTTTTGCCACAATGGGATGGAAACCCAGCATTGCTGGATCTTCTGATTTTTCAAGAGAAACCAGAAATTCAAATTTTTACATAAAATCTGTTTTCTTAATCACTGTTAAATAATTTTGAAATCTTTTAAAATGCTATATTGACTAGCGTAAGTCTGAAAAATAGACATACTAATATGTTCTCTCCAATATCAGATGTTATAAATGTAGTAGATAATCCCAGAACTCACCATTTTATATTAAAATTACTTCTTTTTAAATTCCCCTACAAGATTCTGATCCTTTGGGTCAGGTTTCATGTTTTATTCATCTCTTTGCCCCAGGCAGGTAGCACAGAGCCTGGCACTGAACTAGTATCAACAAATATTTGTTAATTGAACACAGGAGTTAGGCCAGCACCTATATTTTGATTGTAAGGTGGGTGTGGCGGGTAACTGGACTTTCCTTTTCTTTCTCACTGGTAGTAAAGGCCTTTGAGTTGTTTTGAGACTAGTTCAAATTTGCTTAGGGAAAAAGCAAAACTCTGGCCTGCCAGTAGGTTACTGTTAAGGCCAGGGACGCAGCCTTTATTCTCAGTGTCTCCTTTGTTTCTAGAATAAAGTGGCAGTCTTTTCACAAGTGATGAATGGCAAGGGATGATTTTCTGACACTTATGTTTGGGCAGCCAGGATTTTATGTGATCCTCTTATAGCAGTGATGGCACAAAGTATTTATCCCACTGCATTCCAGTCATTTGTCTTTGTAGAAAATCTTAATGATGAATAGATTTAAAGGACTTTATGCTACCTAGTTCATGAACAAAATTCTCCTCATCAAGACTCAAGTGTGTTTATTGAGTCTGTGCCTTGGCAGTTTCTCCACATAAATTATTCCATTGACCTTCCCAGAGACTTCTTAAAATATTTAACTGCAATCTTTCATTTTTGTCTTAGGCCATTCATCATTATGTGACTCTCTTTGGCTACTTGAACAATTCCTTCTGCTGTCTGTGTCATTGTAACTGAACTTTCCACACTGCTCTTCTTTTCTTTTGGAGTACATTCTTCAATTTCTTCTCTAAAGTTTTGCTTTAGGCTCTGTTTTATTTTTTATTCCTACATTAGGCTTTTCTCCATTGGGCTTTTCAGAGACCTGGAAAGCATTTTAGTAGAGTGCCTGAATTCAGAGGAGTTGGACGATAAAGGAAACTTCAAGTAATTACTTTTCATCTTAATGTTCCTCCCTCTCACCCTGCCTCATCCCCAGAATAGAACTAGGGCCTTATTTTTCTCAAATAGCTAGCAATAAGGATGCAACAGGTGCTATGTCATTCTTTTATTTTTCAGACCATGAGTCATTATTATGCATACTTGTACACTAAGTGTATACTTACACTGATTAGTCTACAGAAAAATGAATAAGACAGTTCATGCCTTCAAGGAATTCACAATCTGATCAGGATAACAAATAAACTGGAAGTACAAATACCTCCTTTAAGCCTCTGCTTTTTTTTTTAATCTTCAGATTAGGATAATATACTTTCCTGACAGTTATATCATCACATCAGCTTCTCTGTGTGAGGAACATAGCACACTTTCTGGCCTATTGTGAAGTGTTCAATAAATAGTGGTTATATTAATGGATAGATACAAAGTAAGTAGAAACATGAGAAACAGAGTGGCCATAACATCTCTACCTGGACACAAAGAAGTTTTCACAGAGGAAGTAATGCTGGAGGAAATTTGCACATGAAAGCATAAGGGAATGAAATATAAGGTACATTTAGAAAACTCTAAGTAATTGGTATATCCAGGAGAGAGAGATGGAGGAGAGGAACACAGTGAGAGATGAGGCTTCTGAGGTAGGCAGGAATTTGAACTAGATCCTGTAAGGAACGGGGCCATTAATTTATATTAGAGAGTCTTAAAATTAATCAATGCTATAAAAAAAAAGACTTCTGATACATTACATGTCCCTTTCAGGTCTCACTTGCCCTGGAGCCTTTGTCAGAAACTTATGACAGCTACAGTCCTCTTCCTACCACTGACACGACAGAAAATGTGCTTTTATCTGAACAAGGATTCAGAGAATATACTGAAGCAGGCAATACTCAGTTTCTGGTTCCATCAAGGCCTCAGAGGATCCCTACCACCAAAATTGATGGAAAAGAGTTAGCAGCCAACAGCAGTAGGTCAACCACTCCAAGGTAATTACCACACCTAATACCAGTCAGACTGTCTGCTAACTCCCAGTGTACTCATAATTTCGGTCTTTCATTTGTGGTTGTGTAGAAGGTTAAAGGTAGTCATTCATTCAGCAAATAAGTATTAAGTACTCACTATGTTTCTGGTCCAGTACCAGGTGCTAGGCATAGAAATTGATAAGACACAATTCCTATTTTTGAACATTGCTCACAGTCTAGTGAGGAGGCCAATATACAGATAAATAAGTATGTCTAAGTCACACAGAGATGCCATGATAGGTGTACGTA
>NW_006773138.1:1450440-1512816 GCF_000442215.2 Lipotes vexillifer | reverse complement strand
GAAAGAGGGAAAAGGCAGTGTTTTGTGAAATGGAATGAAGTAAGAGAAACAGATTTTGATTTTAAATAATTATCAGGCGTTTGCTTTGTGTCAGGCTCAGCACTGAGCTCTTTATTTCATTGTCTCACTTTAGCCAAACCATACAATGATAGGTAAAACATCTATTATTTATTTAATTTGGGAAATGAAGAACATATTTACAAAGCCTGAGCTACACTGCTATACAACACTGATCCACTTTCTTTCTCTGACAAAGTGGAATGTTACCATAATGGATAATATACTGCTGAAGTTCTCCTTTATTTTAAAACAGGGGAAAGGACCACTTGTACTTTGCAGAGAACTCTGATACGATAAAGGACTCTTTCTTTAGACTACAGCACCATCTTAATTCAGGACAGAGTTTAGAGTCTATGACTCTGAAAGGCAAAGCCCCACAGAAGCAGATGTCCCTTCTCAACAGTTCTGAATTCCGGCCTCAAATTAGGACAGTTGCCAAGAGTCACAGTGACTCATGCATTCTTTCTTCAAACAACCCTCCTACCAAGGACCTTCTTTTAGGTATGTATATATTTGTGAACTGAGACTAAGCTATATTTATTGGGATTACTCTGCTCATTAGGCAACCTACAAAGAGAACCAAGACTTCTGTTTGAACTAAATAGCCAAATAAAAGTGAATATCTTACTAGAGTCCAGAATTTCTAACCATTTAAGGGCAGCTCTATTAAACCACTGAGTTTCTTCTAAATAATTACTGGGCACTTATAATTTTAAGTTTAGGGAAGGAACCATTTAAAGTGAACCTGGGTATGGGAGGAAAGCCTTTATCATAGAAAAATATTAGTCCTGATTTTTTTCGAGATAATTCAAAGCAAATAAGATTTTTGTTTCATCATCAGAATTTACTTATACCATTGTGCAGAGACTAGTACTAAACTTGTTTCATATTCTGAAAACTGTTGGTTTCAGTGGGAACATTCAGTGCACAGAAACTGCTGATCTTACGCCTGGGTATTAAATATGACTGACAGCCAAACAGAAGTAGAAAGGAGTTGGTTTACCTGTGTAAGGGCTTACACTGAAATTTAAAAAGGAAATAGGAAAGAGGTTGTATTACCTCATTTTAGGTAGTGGTATTATATGAAAAGCAATTTTGGTACCTTATGTTACACTGTAATGGTCAAGCATATATCTCTGTGACATCAAGAGCATGACATAAATTTGTCTCCATCCTCACAAGTAAAATTTCCAAAGTAGAATATCTGCAGCGTTAGTAGAAAAGTCTTTTAAATTAAAACTACTTGGACCTCTGTGGGGTCATGATCCATAGGCTAAGCAAGTCTTGCCTTATCTGTGGAGCTGGGCAGGGGTAGTCTGACCATTGTCTGATGTCCATAGTTCATTTCCTCCAGGATGTTTCTTTCCTCAGATTGTGTTACTCTGAACCATTTTATTTTTTATTTACCAAAATACTGTACTTGGCTATTTGCAGTGTTTTCAAAACCAAATGTTTCTTTTTGTGTGTTTTTAATCTTCAGTACTTGGTGCAATAGAAGCTGCAAAGATGTGCCACTTTATCTATGAAATGGAGTTTTGTATACCAATAAATTCTAGTTTAAAGACAAAAAAAAAAAATGTGGATACAAAATTTACATTAGTAAGGATTTTTTTTTAATGAAGAAAGACATTGTGTTAATATTTTTTCAACTAAAATGTCTATGATCCCCTAGTTTAAAAAATATACTCTGATTATGGTATGTTAATTTTATTTTTTTAATTTATTTTTTTACTTTTTTGTTTTTGCATGCATTGGGTCTTCATTGTTGTGCATGGGCTTTCTCTAGTCGCGGTGAGCGGGGGCTGCTCTTCATTGTGGTGCGCAGTCTTCTCATTGCAGTGGCTTCTCTTGTTGCGGAGCACGGGCTCTAGGCGCATGGGCTTCAGTAGTTGTGGCTGGCATGCTCTAGAATGCAGGCTCAGTAGTTGTGGTGCACAGGTTTAGTTGCTCCACGCATGTGGGATCTTCCCGGACAAGGAGTCAAACCTGAGTCCCCTGCATTGGCGGGCAGATTCTTAACCACTGCACCACCAGGGAAGTCCCTATATTAATTTTAGACTTTAATGCAACCCTAGGCTACATTAACAAGAAAGAAAATCATCTGACTATACTCAGCACTTGTCATTCTCACACCTGGAGTATTTTGTGTAGACCTGGGCAGCAGACTGATAAAATATTTGTTCACTCATTAAGCAGTTATTTATTCAGCACTTACTAAATGTCTGGCAGTCTTCTAGGTGTTAAGAATATAGCAATTTAAATTTATTTTTTAAAAAGGCACAAAATCCTCCCCTATGGATCTTATGTTCTAGTAGGAATACCAATGATAAATTAGATAAATAAGTAAGTATGTAGTGTTAGATAGTGATAATGGCAATGGGGAAAAAATGAAACAAGGAAGGAGAGAGGATAGAATGCTGTTTTATGTATGTTGGCAAAGGAAGGCTTCTTTTTTAATTTTTTTAATTTTTATAAGTTTTTTTTATTTTTTTGCTTTTGACTTAGAGTTCTTTTTTTTTTTTAATCTTTATTGGAGTATAATTGCTTTACAATGGTGTGTTAGTTTCTGCTTTATAACAAAGTGAATCAGCTATACATATACATATATCCCCATATCTCCTCCCTCTTGCATCTCCCTCCCACCCTCCCTATCCCACCCCTCTAGGTGGTCACAAAGCACCGAGCTGATCTCCCTGTGCTATGCGGCTGCTTCCCACTAGCTATCTATTTTACATTTGGTAGTGTATATATGTCCATGCCACTCTCTCACTTTGTCCCAGCTTACCCTTCCCCCTCCCCGTGTCCTCAAGTCCATTATCTAGTAGGTCTGTGTCTTTATTCCTATCTTGCCCCTAGGTTCTTCATAACCCTTTTTTTTTTAGATTCCATATATATGTGTTAGCATATAGTATTTGTTTTTCTCTTTCTGACTTACTTCACTCTGTATGACAGACTCTATGTCCATCCACCTCACTACAAGCAACTCAATTTTGTTTCTTTTTATGGCTGAGTAATATTCCATTGTGTATATGTGCCACATCTTCTTTATCCATTCATCTGTCGATGGACACTAGGTTGAGTCCATGTCCTGGCTATTGTAAATAGAGCTGCAGCGAACATTGTGGTACATGACTCTTTTTGAATTCTGGTTTTCTCAGGGTATATGCCCAGTAGTGGGACTGCTGGGTCGTCTGGTAGTTCTATTATCAGTTTTTTAAGGAACCTCCATACTGTTCTCCATAGTGGCTGTATCAAATTACATTCCCACCTTTTCTCCACACCCTCTCCAGCATTTATTGTTTGTAGATTTTTTGATGATGGCCATTCTGACTGGTGTGAGGTGATACCTCATTGTAGTTTTGATTTGCATTTCTCTAATGATTAATGATGTTGAGCATTCTTTCATGTGTTTGTTGGCAATCTGTATATGTTCTTTGGAGAAATGTCTGTTTAGGTCTTCTGCCCATTTTTGGATTGGGTTGGTTGTTTTTTTGATACTAAACTGCGTGAGCTGCTTGTAAATTTTGGAGATTAATTCTTTGTCAGTTTCTTCATTTGCAAATATTTTCTCCCATTCTGAGGGTAGTCTTTTCGTCTTGTTTATCATTTCCTTTGCTGTGCAAAAGTTTTTAAGTTTCATTAGGTCCCATTTGTTTATTTTTGTTTTTCTTTCCATTTCTCTAGGAGGTGGGTCAAAAAGGATCTTGCTGTGATTTATGTCAAAGAGTGTTCTGCCTATGTTTTTCTCTATGAGTTTTATAGTGTCTGGCCTTACATTTAAGTCTTTAATCCATTCTGAGTTTATTTTTGTGTATGGTGTTAGGGAGTGTTCTAATTTCATTCTTTTACATGTAGCTGTCCAGTTTTCCCAGCACCACTTATTGAAGAGGCTGTCTTTTCTCCACTGTATATTCTTGCCTCCTTTATCAAAGATAAGGTGACCATATGTGCATGGGTTTATCTCTGGGCTTTCTGTCCTGTTCCATTGATCTATATTTCTGTTTTTGTGCCAGTACCATACTGTCTTGATGACTGTAGCTTTGTAGTATAGTCTGAAGTCAGGGAGCCTGATTCCTCCAGCTCCGTTTTTCTTTCTCAAGATTGCTTTGGCTATTTGGGGTCTTTTGTGTTTCCATACAAATTGTGAAATTTTTTGTTCTAGTTCTGTGAAAAATGCCAGTGGTAGTTTGATAGGGATTGCATTGAATCTGTAGATTGCTTTTGGTAATATAGTCATTTTCACAATGTTGATTCTTCCAATCCAAGAACATGGTATATCTCTCCATCTATTTGTATCATCTTTAATTTCTTTCATCAGTGTCTTATAATTTTCTACATACAGGTCTTTTGTCTCCTCAGGTAGGTTTATTCCTAGATATTTTATTCTTTTTGTTGCAATGGTAAATGGGAGTTTTAAATTTTTTTTAACTTCTTTTGTTGTTGTTGTTGTTTTTACTGCATTGGGTCTTCGTTGCTGTGTGTCAGCTTTCTCTAGTTGCGGTGAGCGGGGGACTACTCTTCATTGCGGTGTGTGGGCTTCTCATTGCGTTGGCTTCTCTTGTTTCAGAGCACAGGCTCTAGGTGCACAGGCTTCAGTAGTTGTGCCTCACGGGATCTAGAGCACAGGCTCAGTAGTTGCAGCGCATGGGCTTAGTTGCCCCGCAGTATATGGGATCTTCCCAGACCAGGGCTCGATCCTGTGTCCCCTGCATTGGCAGGCAGATTCTTAACCACTGTGTCACCAGGGAAGTCCCAAAGGAAGTCTTGTTTAAGAAGTTAATATTAAAGATCTATAGAAGATGAGTTCCTTCTAAGGAGAGTACCTAGACTGGGGAAGGGACCACCAAGAGATATTTAGCCTCAAGAAAACAGCTACCATTTACTTACTGTTCATTATGTGCTACCTACTATGCCAAATGCCTTATACACAAAAACCAAGTGAGGTTGGGATTGTTATCCCCATTTTAAAATGAAGACACAGGCTCACAGTTAGGGAGCTTCTGCCCTATCAAACGGGACAGCTGCTTCTCAGCTTCAGTTCATCATTATCTTAAACTGTACAGCAAAGTCCTTTGCTTCATCCTACTGTAGGTTCCTTGTTTACCTAGGCATGCTTTTTTCAAAAATCAAGACTATGCTGGCCAACTGTTCAAGCCAAATAAAATATGCTAGGTGCAACCCATGGGCTGCCAATGTGCAAATTTCTTCCATAAGGTGTACTAGGATCATTGGGTTTAAAGATAAAACAAGACAGATTGTGACTCAGTCTGGGTTAATAGTTCTTTCTTGCAAAAGTGGGAAGGGATAGCTTCAAGAGATAGTGAATTCTGTATCACTGGGAATCGTTGAGTATGGGCTGGATAACCTTGTCATGGGACTCTTACAGATGGGATTAAATCATCAAGTAGACAGATATGATCTTTAAAGATCCCTTCCAACCACAAGACCGTGGAGCACTAAGATTAAGTGGGTCATTTTAGTAAGTAGGTCTAAAGCTAGTCATGGAGGTTTATAAAAAATACATAAACCTAATTATCTTCCTGGTCTTTATTATACTGACATCATACCAGTAAGGGGGGGACGGAGCTGAATTAGTCATCGAGCTAGAATTTATGAAACACTAACTACACATCCTGCTTATAAGAGTTGGCGGTTTTCTTGTTTTTTGTTTTTAACTTTTTATTTTATATTGGAGTATAGCCGATTAACAATGTTGTGATAGTTTCAGGTGCACAGCAAAGGAACTCAGCCATACATATACATGTATCCATTCTCCCCCAAACTCCCCTCCCATCCAGTCTGCCACATAACATTGAGCAGAGTTCCCTGTGCTATACAGTAGGTCCTTGTTGGTTATCCATTTTAAATATAGCAGTGTGTACATTTCAATCCCAAACTCCCTAACTCTCCCTTCTCCCTATCCTTCCCCCACTGATAACCATAAGTTTGTTAAGAGTTGGGGTTTAGAATAGATAACAAGGAGTAGGAACAAAAACCAAAAGCTGTGTACCTCCCTGTTTAGCAGGGCCTGTGCCCATGGCATGTAGGAAATAAACAAGGGAAACATTTGTCATGAACTCAGCTAAGTGCCCTTCCCTTGTGTTAAAATAATTATTGAGTTGAGGTGCAGGAAGATGCCATGACAGCTCTTTTAGTGTGGAACCAGCTTCCTCTTAAGAAGGGGAGTTAAGGTGGTGTTGTTGCCATGCCTTAGACTTTAGAGAAACTATTCTAAGAATGGCTGTTTCAAGGAAGAAACCACTTGGAGGCCAATGAATAGACCACCCTTGCTCAGATTTGTCCTACTTGTTGTCTGCAATGTTTATTTCTTTTTTAAAACCTGCTATTGTAAAGTATCTTAAGTACCTATTCCTATTCAAATGTTAATGACTAATTAAGTCACTCTTAAAATATTACTATTCCCAGGGAAATTTTATTTAGCAGAGATGAAAACTTTAAGCTCAGTTCAATTCAGCAGATATCTTTTGAGTGCCTATTTGTGTCAGCCATTGTTTTGAGTATTGGGGTTACAGTGATAAATAAGATAGTCCCTGACTTAATGAATGCATTGTAGTAAAGGAAACAGACTCTAAAGCAGATACAGTACAATTTTGTATGATATATGCAACAGTGGAAGTATTTATTGAAACATTTAATCAAATTCCTGATATATACTAGGTACTGAGCATACAAAGACCAACAAAAGCCAATCTCTCATCTCAAAGTTGTTTGGGTGAGATAGACAATTTTAATACTGCATGGTAATTCTTTGATGGAATCAGATACCCAGAACTTTGAGAGCACAAAGGAAGTATTGTGTTTAAGGAATTAAAAATAGTTGTGTGTGGTTAGATTATAAAGTACCAAGTACCAAATATCTCTAGGGACATTTTGGGTATCAGTAGAAAAACTATTTTTCTACATGGCCCTGAAATCAAATGAAATTTATTATTGACACTGCTTGTCATTAACTACTTTATTCATAAAGCATTTATTGAGTGTACCCACCTCATTAAAGAACTTTAAACCATATCAAATTAAACCAAGTATTAACTGGAAACTAAAAGGAGGAGGGCTTCCTGTCCCATAGCAAGCTTCCTTAACCAAATTTTCAATGCTAGCAGACCATGTTTTCCTCACCCTTTCTCACTGAATAAACAAGACAGCCACTTTCTGACTGAATCCCAAAGAGATTTTTTTAAAAATAAGTAAAAACAAAAATACATACTTATATAGCCACTATTTACATAGAAAAAGTTAATGCATATTATTAAGTGATAAAGCAGTTATAAAACAGTATACATAATTGGGTCATTTGTAGAGATGTGGATGGACCTAGAGACTGTCATACAGAGTGAAGTAAGTCAGAAAGAGAAAAACAAATATCGTATGTTAATGCATATATGTGGAATCTAGAAAAATGGTACAGATGAACTGGTTTGCAAGGCAGAAGTAGAGACACAGATGTAGAGAACAAACGTATGGACACCAAGGGGGGAAAGTGGGGGTGGTGGTGTGATGAATTGGGCGATTGGGATTGACATGTATACACTAATATGTATAAAATAGATAACTAATAAAGAACCTGCTGTATAAAAAAAAATAAAAATTCAAAAAAAAGCTGTATACATAATATACCATTTTTGCAAAAGAAAAAATTTATATATATACACACACACATACATATATAGATGTATGTATGCATAGATTAAAAACTATCTGGGGGACTTCCCTGGTGGCGCAGTGGTTAAGAATCTGCCTGCCAATGCAGGGGACACAGGTCCGAGCCCTGGTCCAGGAACATCCCACATGCCGTGGAGCAATTAAGCCTGTTCGCCACAACCACTGAGCCTGCGCTCTAGAGCCTGCGAGCCACAGCTACTGAAGCCCGCACACCTAGAGCCTGTGTTCCACACAGAGAAGCCACCACAATTAGGAGCCCGTGCAGCACAACGAAGAGTAGCCCCTGCTCACCGCAACTAGAGAAAGCCTGTGCACAGCAACCAAGACCCAGCATAGCCACACACACACAAAAAAAACTATCCAGAATATATCAAAATGTTAATCAGTATTTGTGGACAGTGGCATTAATGGGAATATTAGTTTTCTATTGCTGCATAACAAGTAACCACAAACTTAATGGCTTAAAAGAATACCCATTTATTAGTCACAGTTCTGTGGATCTGAAGTCCAGCAAGGTATGGTTGGGTTTTCTGCTTAGGGTATCATAGGCTACAATCAAGGTGTCAGCCAAGCTAAATTCTCCTCTGGAAGCTCTGAGGGAAAATTCAATTCCAAGTTCATTCTTGTTGACAGAATCCAGTTCCTTGCAGTAGTAGGACTGCAGTCCCATTTCCTTGCTGGCGGTCAGCCAGGGTCCACTCTCAGCTCCTAAAGGCCGTAAGGCCACATGCATTTCTTGCCACATGGTCCTCTCCATCTTCAAGACAGCAGTGAAACATTACATCCTTCTCATGCTTTAAACCTCTGAGTTCATATCCTGCAAACAGCCAGAAAAAACTCTGCTTTATAAAGGTTTAGGACCACCAAGGTAATCTCCCAGTCTTGAGGTAGACTGATTTGGAACCATAATTACATCTGTAAAATCCCTTTATGGCAATACCTAGATGACTAATCACTGGGAGAAGGTATTTGTATACCAGTGGCTGGAAATTTGGGGGGAACTATCTTAGAATTCTCCCTACATCACTTTTTGGCCTTTTGGCTAAGATCAAGTGTAGAATTCTGCCTACCACAGATGGTGATCTTTATTTTCTTTTACTTATACTTTCACATAACACATTGAACATACGATATTTCAGGGTTTTTCAGGTTTGGGGTTTTGAGTTTTTAAGTATATTTTGAACTCTTTATGCTAACAAATGTTGAATGTTTATGGATCTGTTTGGCTTATTATTTTCTTGGCCTGACTGCCATGTCTTCTTTATTTTTAGAAGCTATAAAACTCTAGACCAAGATCGACAGACATTTGGTATCTAGTCTTACCTACATCCTAAGCAACTGTGGAACCTCAAGAAAATAATAATTCTTCCCAGTGTTCCTTGAAATAATACCACTGGTCCTAAGCTTTTAAAAAGAAGTCTAAGAAAAAGTGGGGTCATATATGTATAGTGGTTAAATCATAGGATGTAGAGTCATCCTGGTTATACTGCATGCATAACTTGGGCAAGTTACATATCCTCTGTGCCTCAGCTTTGTCATCTGGAAAATTAAGGAAATGATAGTACCTATTTCAGAGGATTGTTGGGAGGATTAAATGAGTTCCTATACATAACGTACTTAGAATAGTGCCCAGGAAGTGGTAAGGGTTCAGTAAATGTTATCCTCTGTAATTGTTGTTGCTTAGGGATGGGAGAAATTTTACCTATCAGAAAGTTTAAAGACTTTATCCTGACTTTTCTGTTAACCTGATGTATGATCTTAGACAAGTCATAGAAATGTTTTGTTATTCTTGTCTTCATCCATAAAAGTATACATTTGGACTAGATTATCACTATAACTCCTAACAGTTTAGCTGATATAGTTGTTAGTGTTCCTTACATGATGACATTAAAACTGTTACAAATAAGAGAATTCAGTAAGATAGCTAGATACAAAAATAATATATTATGTAGCTATTACTAAATTTGTTATGTGCAAACACCGGTTGGAAGAGTCAATCCATGTATATAATGACTCCAGTAAAGGCAGTCAGTCTCTACATAATGGAGACTTCATTCACTGCTGTAATGCCAACATCTAAAACGGTCCACATGATAGAAGCTCAGTGAACATTTGTTGTAAGGTGAATGTCCTCAAGGGATTCTCAAGCTAGTGGGGAAGGCAGACAAGTAAGCGATTATAGTACACTATGGTAAGTCCTGTGAGAGAAGGAAAGGTGCTAAATATTTCAAGTATTTCTGTTGGATTTTAGATTTTCTGTGTTCTGTTTTGCCCTCTTCAGCTCTGTTAGAACAAGGCAATAAACTGCGTAATGCCATGGTGATTTCTGCAATGAAATCAAGCCCAGATACTAGCATGCTGTTGGAAGAAGTTCATCCTTCTATGAAGGAAGATTTTCTTAGAGCATCTACACAGTAAGTTACTGGATAAACGTGAACCCCAATAGTTAATTTCTTGTTAGTTGTTAACATGTGTTTTTTGTCAAGATATGGACTGAATAATCTTGGAAATGTTCAGCAAGTAATTCTTAATGTGGTAGAAAATAAGCCTAAACTAGGAGTTAAGATACCCAAAATCTAGACCTAGCACTGACACTTGCTAAATATGTAAATGGCTAAATTCTTAACTCCTTCTGAACCAGCATGCTTATATAAAAAATGGGTATATTCTTTCCTCCCTCTCTTACATAAATGAAATGAGATTCTAATATAGGAAAGGGCTTTGTAAATTGTGAAGTCTTATGTATATTTAAGGTGAAGGGTGAAGTATGTTAAATATTCCATGTTCAATTAATTCTGATTTAGATTTTTCCCATATGTTAGCCACTGAAAAAGTATTTTTTTTCATTCCTTAGAATCAAAGCCTTGTCTAGGAATCAATTTAAAGACCACATTGAAGATCACCTCCTCCCTCCAACTGAGAATACATTTTGGAAACATGACACAAAAGCTGATACCAGAGCCATACAGCTGCTATTGGGCAGGTAAGAGCTCTTAACTAGCTTTCTTTCCTTATAAATTATTCCTCCAATTCATTGTGTACATTGTTAACAGATTTATCTTCTTAAAGCAACACTTCCTTAGAATAACCAAGTCATTCCCTTGGTTATTCACTACCTACTAAATAAAAATCGAGTCTTTAGTCTTTTATTCATAGCTTCACTTACAGAATGGTCTCCAATCTACATTTCCATTCTTATTTTTCATCTCTCTCCCCAACACCAAGGTTAGCTAGCAGGTTATAATGAAAAGAACATGGATTTTAAACAGACACAAGTTGAAATTTGAGGTCTGTCTCTTACTACCTATGTGGCCTGAAAATTAGGCAGGAAAAAAACATATAAGTGTTCCAAATTGGAAAGGAAGAAATAAAACTATCTTCATTCACAGATGACATGATCTAGTATGTAAAAAAATCCTAGGGCTTCCCTGGTGGCGCAGTGGTTGAGGGTCCACCTGCCAATGCAGGGGATGCGGGTTCGTGCCCCGGTCTGGGAGGATCCCACATGCTGCGGAGCGGCTAGGCCCTTGAGCCGTGGCTGCTGGGCCTGCGCGTCCGGAGCCTGTGCTCCACAGCGGGAGGGGCCACAACAGTGAGAGGCCTGCATACCACAAAAAAAAAAAAATCCTAAAGAATCCTCTTAGAAATAATAAATAAATTCAGACAGATTGCAGGATACACGATCATTATGTAAAAGTCAATTGTACTTTTATATACTTGCAATGAACAATTGTAAAGTAAAATTAAGGGAATTCCCTGGTGGTCCAGTGGTTAGGACTCTGTGCTTTCACTGCTGGGGCCCGGGTTTGATCCCTGGTCAAGGAACTAAGATCCCGCAAGCCACACAGTGTGGCCAGAAAAACAATAATTAATAAATAAATAAATAAATAAATAAATAAATAAAATTAAGAAAAATTTCCATTTATAATAGCATTGATAAGAATAAAATACTTAGGCATAAATTTAACTAAAGGAGTGTAAAACAACTCTGGAAACTACAAAACGTTGTTGGAAGAAACTAAAGAAGATCTAAATAAATGGAAAAAACCCCATGTTCATGATTCAATGCAATCCCTGTCAGAATCATGGCTGGCTTCTTTGTAGAAATTGAAAAGCTGATTATAAAATTACTGTGAAATTACAAGGGACCCAGAATAACCAAAAGAATCTTGAAAAAGAAAAAACTAGGATTCACACTTTGCTATTTTAAAACTTACTATAAAGCAAGAGTAATCAAGTCAGTTTGGTACTGGCATAAGGATAGACATATAAATAAATGGAATAGAATTGATAGTCTAGAAATAAACCCATGTGTTTATGGTCAGCTGATTTTCAACAAGAGTGTCAAGACCATTAAATGGGGAAAGAATTGTCTTTTCAACAAATGGTACTGGGACAGCTGGCTAGCCACGTGGAAAAAATGAAATTGGACCCTTACCTCAAACCATATAAAAAAATTAACTCATTATGGATCAGATAGCTAAATGGAAGAACTAAAACTATAAAATTCTTAGAAAACACAGAGGTAAATCTTTGGATTTGGGAAAGGATTCTTAGATATGCATCAAAAACACAACCAACAACAATAAAAAATAGATAAGTAGATAAATTAGATTCAGTCAAAATTTAAAATGTGCTTCAAAGGATACTATTAAGAAAGTGAAAAGATCACAGAATGGAAGAAAATATTTACAAATTATATATCTGGTAAAAGATTTATATCTAGACTATATAAGGAACTCAACAATTAATAATTATGGCACAAATAGCCCAATTTAAAAGATGGGCAAAGTATCTACATAGAGATTTCTCCAAAGAAGATAGTCAAATGGCTAATATGCACATAAAAGATGTCAACACCATTAGTTATCAGGAAAATGCAAATCAAAACTATAAAAAACTTCATACCCACTAGGATGGTTAGAATCAAAAAGTCAGATTAAGTGTTGGTGAGGATGTGGAAAATTTGGAACCCTCATACACTGTTAATAGCAGTGTAAAATGATGCAGCCACTTTGGAAGATAGTCTGTCGGTTCCTCAAATTGCTACACATCAAGTTACCATATGACCCAGCAATTCAACTCCCTAAGTATATACCCAAGGAAAATGAACATATAAGCCCACACAAAAACATGTACATGAATTTACATAGTCATAATAGTCAAAAGTGTCCATCAGCTGATTAGTGGATTGTTTTAAAGTGGTATATCCACACAATGGAGTATTATTTGGCCATAAAAAGGAATAAAGTACAGGTAACATGCTGCAGCATGGATGAACCTTGAAAACATCATGCTAAATGAAAGAAGCCAGTCACAAAAGAGTACATATTTGGGCTTCCCTGGTGGCGCAGTGGTTGAGGGTCCACCTGCTGATGCAGGGGACACGGGTTTGTGCCCCGGTCCAGGAAGATCCCATATGCCGCGGAGCGGCTGGGCCCGTGAGCCATGGGCCATGCCATGGCCGCTGAGCCTGCATGTCTGGAGCCTGTGCTCCGCAATGGGAGAGGCCACAGCAGTGAGAGGCCCATGTACCGCAAAAAAAAAAAAAAAGAGTACATATTTTATGATTACATTTATATGAAAAGTACAAAATAGGCAGATCTCTAGAGACAGAAAGATTAGTGGTTCTTTAGGGCTGCGTGTGATGGATGGGGCATAAGTGATGATAGGTCTTGAATACAGAGTTTCTTTTTGAGGTGACATAAGTGTTCTGAAATTGACTGTGGTGATGATTGTTCATATTTGTAAATATACTAAGAACTATTGAATTGCTCACCTTAAATGGGTGAATTGTATGTTATGTGAATTATGTCTAAATAAAGATGTTTAAAAAATATATAAGAATCAAGAATCCAGCACAGTGAATGAAAAAAAACTACACCAAGATATACAATCATGAATTTTCAGAATAGTATAAATAGACAATCTTAAAAATGTCCAAAAAGAAAAAAAAAGCTTATGTATACAATATCAGGAATTGGAATGACATCACTTATTCCATAGAGTTGACCAAAATGGAGACATAGGAGGCTTCTGAGCTCGCCTCTTCCCACAGATGCACCAAATGTACAGCTGTACACAGAGCAGTTCCCTCTGAAAGAGATCGAGAAAGTAAATGACCAACTCCTACACATCAGAGGAATGGGAAAATATCATCAAATGAGTAGGAAAGTCTGAGAAACACTCCCACCATAAACCCCAACCCCAACACAGCACCATACAATCAGAAGGGAATCCCCAACTCCTAGCTTCTCCTTGAGGAGCAAAGGACTTGAACCCCACATCTAGCATTCCCAACTTTTAAGATTCTTGCCAGAGAGATGAGCCCCTAAAACATAATGGGTGCAGGAGCACCCTCACCCTCACAGCTGTACACCTGGACCCAGCACAGAGGAAGCAGGCAAAAACACCCATCTCCCAGTTTCTCCCTGGAAGGTGCTGCTAGTGAGGGTCCAGCTTCTAATCAGCCTACATCTAGGTGTTGGCTGTGATCCTCCCCTTTGGGACACTAATGGGTCTTAACACACCCTCCACTACTGGGAGCCACTAAGAACAAAGAAGAAGTCTTAGAAAGTCACAAAAGCTTATGAGGCAACTAAGATCTTGGGCTGGGCTGATCAATGAGGTTCATCTCTTACACAAGACCATTCTATCAAGACTGAGACGGGTGACAGTTTTATCTAATAAGCAGAAACCAACACAGAAAGGCAAGGAAAATAAAGAAACAGAGGAATATGTTCCAAAGAAAAGGACAGGTTAAACATCCAAAAACAGATCTTAATGGAGCAGAGATAAGTAATTAACCTGATAGAGGGTTAAAAATAATGGTCATAAAGGTGTGCTTACTGAGGTCAGGAGAACAATGCATGAACCAACTGAGAATTTCAACAAAGAGATAGAAAAAATTTTTAAGTACCAAACAAATCACAGAGCTGAAGAATACAATAACTGAAATGAAATATTCAGGAGGGGTTCAACAGCAGACTAGATCAATGGGAAGAAAGGATCAGCAGTCTCAAAGACAGGGCAGAGGAATGCAATCAAAGGAGCAAAAAGGAAAAATTTTTTAATGAAGCAGTTAGATAGCTTAAGGGATGTTGGGGAACCAACAAACAGTCCAATATACACATTATAAAGGTCCCAGAAGAAGAAGAGATAGAGAAAGGGGCAAAAAGCTTATTCATAGAAATAATGGGGACTTCCCTGGTGGTTCAGTGGCTAAGATTCCATGCTCCCAATGCAGGATGCCCGGGTTTGATCCCTGGTCAGGGAACTAGATCCCACATGCCGCAATTAAGAGTTGACATTCCACAACTAAGAGTTCGCAGGCTGCAGATAAGAGTTCACATGCTGCAACTAAAGATCCCGCATGCTGCAACGAAGGTTCCACATGCCACAACAAAGAAAATACCACGTGCCACAGCTAAGACCCAGCGCAGCCAAAAAAATAAATATTTTTTTTAAAAAAAGAAATATTCAAAGAAATAATGGCTGAAAACTTCCCTAACCTGGGAAACAGACATTCAGATCCAGGAAGCCAAGAGAGTTTCAAGTAAGACAACTCAAAGGAGACCCACACCAAGACATGTTATAATTAAATTGTCAAGTTACAAGGAAAGCATCTTAAAAACAGCAAGAGAAAAACAACTTGTTATGGACAAAGGAACCTCCATAAGATTTTCAGCAGATTTTTCAGCAGAAATCTTGCATGCTAAAGGGGAGTGTGATGTTATATTCAAAGTGCTGAAAAAAAAGAACAGCCAAACAAGTATACTCTACCTGCCAAAGTTGTCCTTCAGAATTGAAGGAGAGAAAAGAGTATTTTCCAAGCAAAAACTGAAGGAGTTCATCACCATTAGACCAACCTTCCATGAAATATTAAAGGGAGTTCTTCAAACTGAAACCAGAGGACACTAATTAGTAACAAGAAAACATGAAAGTATAAAACTCACTGATAAAGTTAAGTATACAGTTAAATTCAGAATACTCTATTACTCTAATGATGGTAGATAAATCACTTACAAATCTAGTATGAAGGTTAAAAGACAAAAGTTATAAAAAATATGACTACAATAAGTTAATGGACATACAGTGTAAAAATATGCAGATTGTGACATCAAAAACTTAAAATATGGGGGGGGAGCTTTGGTATGTGTTCAACGTTATCACCTTAAAATAGACTATTATAAATGTAAGATGTTTTATGTAAGCCTCATGGTAACCACAGGGCAAAAGCCTATAGTGGATACACAAAGGAGAAAGAGAAAGGAAGCAAAACATACCACTACAGAAAGTCATCAAATCCTAAAGGAAGAGAGCAAGAAAGGAACAAAAGAATTACAAATCAACCAGGAAGCAATTACCAAAATGGTAGTAATAAGTTCACTTCTATCATTAATTACTTTAAATGTAGATGGACTCAATTCTCCAATCATAAGATAGAGAATAGCTGAATGGATTAAAAAACAAGACCCAACTATCTGCTGCCTACAGGAGACTCACTTCGGCTTTAAGGACACACACACGGGATATGAAAGATGTTCCATGCGAGTGGAAACCAAAAGAGAGTAGGAGGGGGTTACCTATTCTTATATCAGAAAAAAATAGACTTTAAGCCAAAGACTATAACAAGATCAAGAAGGTCATTATGTAATTATAGTTGGTCAATTCATCACAAGGATACAGCAACTGTAAATGTTTAGGTACCCACCCTAGGAGTACTTAAATATATAAAACAAATATTAGTAGATCTGTAAGGTGAAATAAACAGCAATACAGAGGACGTCAGTACCCCACTTTTAACAATGAATAGATCATCAAAATCAGTAAGGAAACGTCAGCACTCAAATGGAACATTAAGTCAGATGTCCGTAACAGACATATACAGAACATTCCATCTAACAGCAGCAGGATACATACACTTCTCAAGCACACATGGAACATTCTCCAGGAGAGATTATATGTTAGGCCACAGAAGAAGTCAATAAATTTAAGAAGATTGAAAAATGAAGCATCCTTTCCGATTACAATGGTATAAAACTAAAAGTCAATAACCAAAACTAGAAAATTGACAAATATGTACAGATTAAACAACAGGCTCCTTAGCAACTAATGTGTCAAAGAAGAAATCAAATAAGAAATGTAAAAATATCATTTAAGACAAGGGAAAAAAAAACACAACATACCAAAACCTATGGAATGCAGCAAAAGCATATCTAAGAGGGAATTTTATAGCAGTAAACATGTACATTTAAGTGTATAACTGAATCACTTTGCTGTACACCCAAAAGTAACAACCTTGTTAATCAACTATGGTCCAATATAAAATAAAAATTAAAAAAAAGAAACATGTAAGGTTTTGTAAGACATAACATGTAAGATTAAAAAAAATACATACATTAAGAAACAAAGAGCTCAACTAAAAAACTAACTTTACACCTCAAGGGACTAGTAAAAAATAACAAACTAAGCCCAAAATTAGCAAAAGGGAGGAAATAACAAAAATCAGGCAAAAATAACAAAGATCAGAGCAGAAATAAATGAAATAGAGACTAACGAGACAACAGAAAAAATCGATGAAACTAATAGCTGGTATTTTGAAAAGATAAAGTAGACAAACTATTAGCTGGTCTTACTAAGACGAAAAGAGAGAGGACTTCAATGGAATTATAAATGAAATAGGAGATACTATAACTGACATCACAAAAATACAAGGAATTGTAAGAGACTACTATGAAAAATTATACACCAACAAATTGCAAAACCTAGAAGAAATGGATAAGTTTATATCCAATCTACCAAAACTGAATCATAAAGAAACAGAAAAATCTGAACAGACTGATTACTAGCAAGGAGACTGAATCATAATTAAAAACCTCCCAACAAAATAATTCCAGGGCTTCCCTAGTGGTGCAGTGGTCAAGAATCTGCCTGCCAATGCAGGGGACATGGTTCAAGCCCTGGTCCGGGAAGATCCCACATGCCACAGAGCAACAAAGCCCGTGTGCCACAACTACTGAGCCTGTGCTCTGGAGGCCGTGAGCCACAAATACTGAGCCCTTGAGCCACAACTACTGAAGCCTGCACCTAGAGCCTGTGCTCCACAACAAGAGAAGCCCGCACACCGCAATGAAGAGTAGCGTCTGCTCACCACAACTAGAGAAAGCCCGTGCACAGCAACGAAGACCCAACACAGCCAAAAAGATAAATTAAGTAAAACAAAATTAAAAAAAAATTTCAGGTCCCGAAAACTACAGTAGTGAATTCTACCAAACATTAAAAAAACTAATACAATCGTTCTCAAACTCTCCCAAAACACATAAGAGGAGGGAATGCTTCCAGATTCATTTTATGAGGCCAACATTACTCTGACACTAAAGCCAGACAAAGACACTGCAAGGAAAAGAAAATCATAGGCCAATATCTCTTGTGAACATAAATGGCAAAAATCCTCAACAAAATATTACCAAAACAGATTCAACAATACATTAGAAGCATTATATGCCATCATCAAGTGAAATTTGATCCAGGGATGCAAGGATGGTTTGACATTTGCAAATCAATAAATATCATACACTGTATTAACAAAAAGAAGGATAAAAATCATGTGATCATGTCAATAGATGCGGAAAAGCATTTGACACAATTCAACACCCATTCATGATAAAATCTCTCAACAAACTGGGTGTAGAAGAAATGTACCTCAACATAACAAAGGCCATATGTGACAAGCCCACAACTAACATCATACTCAATTATGAAACACTGAAAGCTTTTCCTCTAAGATCAGGAATAAAAGAAAGATGCTCACTGTCACCACTTTTAATCAACACAGTACTGGAATTCCCAACCACAGCAATTAGGCAAGAAAAAGAAATAAGAAGCATTCAGATTGGAAAAGAAGAAGTGAAACTGCCACTGTTTGTAGATGACATTAAACCCTAAAGTCTCTATCAAAAAACTACTTAAAATAAATGAATTCAGTAAAGTTGCAGGATACAAAATCAGTATATGAAAATCAGTTGCATTTCTCTACACCAACAATGAACTATCAGAAAGAGAAAGTAAGAAGACAGATCATTTACAATAGCATCAAAAAGAATCAAATACCTAGGTATAAGTTAAATCAAGGACATGAAAGACCTGTTTACTGAAAACTATAAGACATTGATGAAAGAAAACTGAAGAGAACACAAATGAAAAGATATTCCATGGTCATGGATTGAGTTAATATTGTTAAAATGTCCATACTGGGCTTCCCTGGTGGCACAGTGGTTGAGAGTCCGCCTGCTGATGCAGGGAACATGGGTTCATGCCCTGGTCTGGGAGGATCCCACGTGCCGCGGAGCAGCTGGGCCCGTGAGCCATGGCCACTGGGCCTGCGCGTCCGGAGCCTGTGCTCCACAGCGGGAGAGGCCACAACAGTGAGAGGCCCGCATACCAAAAAAAAAAAATTAAAAAAGTCCATACTACCCAAAGAAATCTTTAGATTCAGTGCAATGTCTATAAAATTCCAGTGGTATTTTTCACAGAAATAGAAAAAAAGATCCTAAAATTTGTATAGGACCACAAATAGCCAAAGCAATCTTGAAGAACAAAGCTGGAGGAATCACACTTCCTGATTTCAAAGTATAATACAAAGCTATAGTAATCAGAATAGTATACCATTGGCATAAAAACAGACATGTAGATCAATGGAACAGAATAGAGAGCCCAGAAATAAACCCATGCATATATGGTCAATTAGTTTTTAACAAAGAGACCAAGAATACTTAATAGAGAAAGGATGTTCTCTTCAATAAATATGGTTGGGAACGATGGACAACCACATGTAAAAGAATGAAACTGCATGGTAAGTCCAGAGGAACCAAGATGGCGGAGTAGAAAGACATGCTCTCACTCCCTCTTGTGAGAACACCAGAATCATAACTAGCTGATGGACAATCATCGACAGGAAGACACCGGAACTCACCAAAATAGATACCCCACATCCAAAGACAAAGGAGAAGCCACAATGAGATGGTAGGAGGGGCGAAATCATAGTAAAATCAAATCCCATAACTGCTGAGTGGGTGACTCACAGACTGGAGAACACTTATAACACAGAAGTCCACCCACTGGAGTGAAGGTTCAGAGCCCCATGTCAGGCTTCCCAATCTGGGAGTCTGGCAATGGGAGGAGGAATTCCTACAGAATCAGACTTTGAAGCCTAGTGGGATTTGATTGCAAGACTTCGAAAGGACGGGGGAAACAGAGACTCCACTCTTGGAGGGCACACACAAAGTAGCGTGCACATCGGGACCCAGGGGAAGGAGCAGTAACCACAGGGGAGACTGAACCAGACCTACCTGCCAGTGTTGGAGGGTCTCCTGCAGAGGTGGGGGGGGTGGCTGTGGCTCACCGTGTGGACAAGGACACTGGCAGCAGAAGTTCTGGGAAGTACTCCTTGGCGTGAGCCCTCCCAGAGTCTGTCATTAGCCCCACCAAAGAGCCCAGGTAGGCTCCAGTGTTGGGTTGCCTCAGGCCAAACAACCAACAGGGAGGGAACCCAGCCCCACCTATCAGCAGTCAAGCGGATTTAAGTTTTACTGAGCTCTGCCCACCAGAGCAACAGTCAGCTCTACCACCACCAGTCCCTCCCATCAGGAAACTTACACAAGCCTCTTAGATAGCCTCATCCACAAGAGGGCAGACAGCAGAAGCAAGAAGAACTACAAGCCTGCAACCTATGGAACAAAAACCACATTCACAGAAAGATAGACAAGATGAAAGGCAGAGGGCTACGTACCAGATGAAGGAACAAGATAAAACCCCAGAAAAACAACTAAACGAAGTGGAGATAGGCAACCTTCCAGAAAAAGAATTCAGAATAATGATAGTGAAGATGATCCAGGACCTCGGAAAAAGGATGGAGGCGAAGATCGAGAAGATGCAAGAAACGTTTAACAAAGACATAGAAGAATTAAAGAACAAACAAACAGATGAACAATACAATAACTGAAATGAAAACTACACTAGAAGGAATCAATAGCAGAATAACTGAGGCAGAAGAACAGATAAGTGACCTGGAAGACAGAATGGTGGAATTCACTGCTGTGGAACAGAATAAAGAAAAAAGAATGAAAAGAAATGAAGACAGCCTAAGAGACCTTTGGGACAACATTAAACGCAACAACATTAAACACAACAACAACGCATTATAGGGGTCCCAGAAGAAGAGAGAGAGAAAGGACTCGAGAAAATATTTGAAGAGATTATAGTCGAAAACTTCCCTAACATGGGAAATGAAATAGCCACCCAAGTCCAGGAAGCACAGAGAGTCCCATACAGGATAAACCTCGGAGAAACACGCCGAGACACATAGTAATCAAATTGGAAAAAATTAAAGACAAAGAAAAATTATTGAAAGCAGCAAGGGAAAAACAACAAATAACATACAAGGGAACTCCCATAAGGTTAACAGCTGATTTCTCAGCAGAAACTCCACAAGCCAGAAGGGAGTGGCATGACATATTTAAAGTGATGAAAGGGAAGAACTTACAACCAAGATTACTCTACCCGTCAAGGATCTCATTCAGATTCGATGGAGAAATCAAAAGCTTTACAGATGAGCAAAAGCTAAGAGAATTCAGCACCACCAAACCAACTCTACAACAAATGCTAAAGGAACTTCTCTAAGTGGGAAACACAAGAGAAGAAAAAGACCTACAAACACAAACCCAAAACAATTAAGAAAATGGTCATAGGAACATAGTATCGATAATTACCTTAAACGTGAATGGATTAAATGCTCCAACCAAAAGACACAGGCTTGCTGAATGGATACAAAAACAAGACCCATCTATATGCGGTCTACAAGAGACCCACTTCAGACCTAGGGACACATACAGACTGAAAGTGAGGGGATGGAAAAAGATATTCCATGCAAATGGAAATCAAAAGAAAGCTAGAGTAGCAATACTCATAACAGATAAAATAGACTTTAAAGAGTGTTACAAGAGACACGGGGGGACACTACATAATGATCAAGGGATCAATCCAAGAAGAAGATATAACAATTACAAATATATGTGCACCCAACATAGGAGCACCTCAATACATAAGGCAACTGCTAACAGCTATAAAAGAGGAAATTGACAGTAACACAACAATAGTGGGGGACTTTAACACCTCACTTACACCAATGGACAGATCATCCAAACAGAAAATTAGTAAGGAAACACAAGCTTTAAATGACACAGTAGGCCAGATAGATTTAACTGATATTTGTAGGACACTCTATCCAACAGGGGCAGATTACACTTTCTTCTCAGGAGTGCACAGAACATTCTCCAGGATAGATCACATCTTGGGTCACAAATCAAGCCTCAGTAAATTTAAGAAAATTGAAATCATATCAAGCATCTTTTCTGACCACAACGCTATGAAATTAGAAATCAATTACAGGGAACAAAACATAAAAAACACAAACACACGGAGGCTAGATAATATGTTACTAAATAACCAAGAAATCATTGAAGAAATCAAAGAGGAAATCAAAAAATACCTAGAGACAAATGACAATGAAAACACAACAATCCAAAACCTATGGGATGCAGCAAAAGCAGTTCTAAGAGGGAAGTTTATAGCTATACAAGCCTACCTCAAGAAACAAGAAAAATCTCAACTAAACAACCTAACCTTACACCTAAAGGAACTAGGGACAGAAGAACAAACAAAACCCAAAGTTAGCAGAAGGGAAGAAATCATAAAAATCAGAGCAGAAATAAATAGAAACAAAGAAAAAAATAGCAAAGATCAATAAAACTAAAAGCTGGTTCTTTGAGAAGATAAACAAAATTGATAAACCATTAGCCAGAATCAAGAAAAAGAGGGAGAGGACTCAAATCAATAAAATTAGAAATGAAAAAGAAGTTACAACACACACCACAGAAATACAAAGCATTCTAAGAGACTACTACAACCAGCTCTATGCCAATAAAATGGACAACCTGGAAGAAATGGACAAATTCTTAGAAAGGTATAACCTAATACTGAACCAGGATGAAATAGAAAATATGAACAGACCAATCACAAGTAATGAAATTGAAACTGTGATTTAAAATCTTCCAACAAACAAAAGTCCAGGACCAGATAGCTTCCCAGGTGAATTCTATCAAACATTTAGAGAAGAGCTAACACCCATCCTTCTCAAACTCTTCCAAAAAATTGCAGGGGGAGGAACACTCCCAGACCCATTCTATGAGGCCACGATCACCCTGATACCAAAACCAGACACAGATACTAGAAAAAAAGAAAATTGCAGACCAATATCACTGATGAATATAGATGCAAAAATCCTCAACAAAATACTAGCAAACAGAATCCAACAGCACATTAAAAGTATCATAACATCATGATCAAGTGGGATTTATCCCAGGGATTCAAGGATTCTTCAATATACGCAAATCAGTCAATGTGATATACCATATTAACAAATTGAAGAATAAAAACTATATGATCAGGGCTTCCCTGGTGGCGCAGTGGTTGAGAGTCCACCTGCTGATGCAGGGGACGCAGGTTCGTGCCCCAATCCAGGAAGATCCCACATGCCATGGAGCGGCTGGGCCCGTGAGCCATGGCCGCTGAGCCTGCGTGTCCAGAGCCTGTGCCAGATTCACAACGGGAGAGGCCACAACAGTGAGAGGCCCGTGTACTGCAAAAAAACAAACAAACAAACAAAAACTATATGATCAACTCAAAGGACGCAGAAAAAACTTTTGACAAAATTCAACACCCATTTATGATAAAAAACTCTCCAGAAAGTGGGCATAGAGGGAACCTACCTCAACATAATAAAGGCCATATGTGACAAACCCACAGCAAACATCATTCTCAATGGTGAAAAACTGAAAGCATTTCCTCTAAGATCAGGAACAAGACCACGTTGTCCACTATTATTCAACATACTTTTGGAAGTCCTAACCACGGCAATCAGAGAAGAAAAAAAAATAAAAGGAATACAAATTGGAAAAGAAGTAAAACTGTCACTGTTTGCAGATGACATGATACTATAAATGCCATCAGAAAACTACTAGAGCTAATCAATGAATTTGGTAAAGTTGCAGGATAAAAATTAATGCACAGAAATCTCTTGCATTCCTATACACTAATGATGAAAAATCTGAAAGACAAATCATGGAAACACTCCCATTTACCACTGGAACGAAAAGAATAAAATACCTAGGAATAAACCTACCTAGGGAGACAAAAGACCTGTATGCAGAAAACTATAAGACACTGATGAAAGAAATTAAAGATGATACCAACAGATGGAGAGATATACCATGTTCTTGGATTGGAAGAATCCAAATTGTGAAAATGATTGTACTACCCAAAGCAATCTACAGATTCAATGCAATCTCTGTCAAATTACCAATGGCATTTTTTATGGAACTAGAACAAAAAATCTTAAAATTTGTATGGAGACACAAAAGACCCCAAATAGCCAAAGCAGATTTGAGGGAAGAAAACGGAGCTGGAGGAATCAGACTCCCTGACTTCAGACTATACTACAAAGCCACAGTAATCAAGACAATATAGTACTGGCACAAAAACAGAAACATAGAACAATGGAACAAGATAGAAAGCCCAGAGATAAACCCACACACCTATGGTCAACTAATCTATGACAAAGGAGGCAAGGATATACAATGGAGAAAAGATAGTCTCTTCAATAAGTGGTGCTGGGAAAACTGGACAGCTACATGTAAAAGAATGAAATCACAACACTCTCTAACACCGTACACAAAAATAAACTCAAAATGGATTTGAGACCTAAATGTATGACCGGACACTATAAAACTCTTAGAGGAAAACATAGGAAGAACACTCTTTGACATAAATCACAGCAAGATCTTTTTTGACCCACCTCCTAGAGTAATGGATATAAAAACAAAAATAAACAAATGGCACCTAATGAAACTTCAAAGCTTTTGCACAGCAAAGGAAACCATAAACAAGATGAAAAGACAACCCTCAGAGTCGGAGAAAATATTTGCAAAGGAATCAGTGGACAAAGGATTAATCTCCAAAATATATAAACAGCTCATGCAGCTCAATATTAAAGAAACAAACAACCCAATCCAAAAATGGGCAGAAGACCTAAATAGACATTTCTCCAAAGAAGACATACAGATGGCCAAGAAGCACAGGAAAAGCTGCTCAACATCACTAATGATTAGAGAAATGCAAATCAAAACGACAGTGAGGTATCACCTCACACCAGTTAGAATGGGCATCATCAGAAAATCTACAAACAACAAATGCTGGAGAGGGTGTGGAGAAAAGGGAACCCTCTTGCACTGTTGGTGGGAATGTAAATTGATATAGCCTCTATGGAGAACAGTATGGAGGTTCCTTAAAAAACTAACAATAGAATTATCATATGATCCAGCAGTCCCAGTACTGGGCATATACCCAGAGAAAACCATAATTCAAAAAGACACACGCACCCCAATGTTCACTGCAGCACTATTTACCATAGCCAGGTCATGGAAGCAACCTAAATGCCCATCGACAGACGAATGGATAAAGAAGATGTGGTACATAAATACAATGGAATATTACTCAGCCATAAAAAGGGACAAAATTGGGTCATTTGTTGAGACATGGATGGATCTAGAGACTGTCATACAGAGTGAAGTCAGAAAGAGAAAAACAAATATCGTATATTAACGCATGTATATGGAACCAAAAAAAATGGTACAGATGAACCGGTTTGCAGGCCAGAAATTGAGACACAGATGTAGAGAACAAACATATGGACACCAAGGGGAGAAAGCCACGGGGGATGGGGATGCTGGTGTGATGAATTGGGCGATTGGGATTGACATGTATACACTGATGTGTATATAATGGATGACTAATTAGAATCTGCCGTTTAAAAAAATAAGTAAAATTAAATTTAAAAATTAAAAACAACAACAAAAAAGAATAATACTAAACTCTTTTTGGGCTATTTGTATGGAAATATGTTAATATAAATGTTTCAGACATTACATGAAATTCCTAAAAATCTTATATATTCTGGTATAATGTTATAAGTCATCATTCTACTTATTATTTTAAAATGTATATCTCAGAAATAACTAAATTTCCTTGTCAATTGCATTATTATGAACTTCCGTGAAATCTTTAACCATGGTCATTTTTAAGTCTTTTGTCATTTGCAGACAGTTCTGGGTGTAATCTCATGCTTTTGCAAAAATGTTCCTATAAAAGGGTTTCATCTTCAAGGAATTCATGGAAAAGACTATGACAAGCACAGGTTTCTGGTAACCAACTATACTGCTGAACTGAATGAATAAGCATTTTCAGAACTCTAATGGAAAACTGATGAATTCATAAAAGTGCTAACAAAAGATCAAGATGAAAAAAAAATTAATTACATGGGACTGAGTGAACTGATGAGGATGATTATAATTTTTGTGACTTTCTGTTTGAATAAAAAAAATTAAAAATAAAATTTAAAAATAAATCCAAAAAAAAAAAGAATGAAACTGGACACTGTTTTACACTGTACACAGAAATCAACTCAAAATGGATTGAAGACTTGAGCATGGACCTGAAACCATAAAACTCCTGAAAGAAAACATAGTGGGGTAAGCTCCTTGACATTGGTCTTGTCAATAATTTTTTGGACTTGACACCAAAATCAAAGGGAACAAAAGCAAAAATAAGTAAGTGGGACCACATGAAACTAAAACACAGCAAAGAAAACCATCAACAAAATGCAAAGGCAGAAAATATTTGCAAACCACATATCTGATATGGGGTTGATATCCAAAATATACAAGGAACTTATACAACTCTATAGTAAGAAAAACAACAAACAAACAAATAGCCCAATTAATAATTGGGCAAAGGACCTAAATAGACCTGTTTTCCAAAGAAGACATACAAATGGCCAAGAGGTACAAGAAAATGTTCTCAACATCATTAATCATCAGGGAAATGCACATCAAAACCATAATGAGATATCACTTCACACCTATTAAAATGTCTGTTACAAAAAGAAAAGAGATAACAAATGCTGGTGAGAATTTGGAGAAAAAGAAAACCCTGTACACTGTCGTTGGGAATGTAAACTGGTATAGTCACTATGGAAAACAGTATGGAGGTTCCTCCAGAAGTTAAGAATAGAACTTCCATATGACCCAGCAATCCCAATTCTGGTTGTATATACAAAGGAAATGAAATCATTGTCTGTTTTATTTTTGAAATTTAAAAAAACATTTATTTTATATTGGAGTATAGTTGATTTACAATGTTGTGTTTCAGGTGTACAGCAAAGTGGTTTTGTTATGCATATATCTATTCTTTTTTAGATTCTTTTCCCATATAGGTTATTACAGAGTATTGAGTAGAGTTCCCTGTGCTATACAGTAGGTCCTTGTTATCTTTTTTTTTATTGGAGTATAGTTGCTTTACAATGTTGTGTTAGTTTCTGCTGTACAACAAAGTGAATTAGTTATATATATACATATATCCACTGTTGTATAGATTTCCTTCTCATTTAGGTCACCACAGAGCATTGAGTAGAGCTCCCTGTGCTATACAGTAGGTTCTCATTAATTATCTATTTTATATATAACAGTGTATGTATGTCAATCCAGTCTCCCAGTTCATCCCACCCCCCCATCCCCCCTTGGTAACCATAAGTTTATTTTCTATTCTGTAACTCTGTTTCTGATTTGCCAATAAGTTCATCTGAACCGTTTTTCTAGATTCCACATATAAGCAATATTATACAATGTTTGGCTTTCTCTTTCTGACTTACTTCACTCTGTTTGACAATCTCTAGGTCCACCCATGTCACTGCAGATGGCATTATTCATTCCTTTTTATGGCTGAGTAATATTCCATTGTATATATGTACCACATCTTTATCCATTACTCTGTTGATGGACATTTAGTTTGCTTGAAATCATTATGTTGATGAGATATTTGTACTCCCATGTTCATTGCAGCATTATACATAATAGCCAAGGTATGGAAACAACCTAAGTGTCTATCAGTGGATGAATGGATCAAGAAAATATGGAATGAATATTATTCAGCCTTAACAAAGAAGGAAATCCTGTCATTTGTGACAACATGGATGAACAAGGAGAGCATTATGCTAAGCGAAATAAGCCAGACAAATACTACATGGTATCACTTATATGTGGAATCAAAAATAAAGTCAAATTTATTGAAACATTATCAAAAAGTGGTTTCTGGGGGTTGGAGAAAATAAGGAGGGGTTGGTAAAATGGTACAAATTTTCAGTTATAAGAATAATAAAGTCTGAGGATCTAGTTATAATGTGACTATAGTTGATAACACTGTATTGCATAACTGAAATTTACTGAGAGAGTAGAACTTAAATGTTCTCACAAGAAAATAAAAAGGGAAGGAAAGAAGGAAGGAAGGAAGAAGGGAAAAGGAAATATGTGAGGTGATAGATGCATTAATTAACTCAATGAGAGGAATTCTTTCACAATGTATATCAAGTCATCAATTGTACACTTTTAATATGTTACAATTTTATTTGTCAATTATACCTCAATAAAGCCGGAAATAAAAGAGTTTTCTTCCAGCTCCATGGAAGACAGTGGAGAATTGCTTTCAGGATTCTGAAAATTCTTTTTTTAAAAAAATATTTATTTATTTATTTTTGTTTGTTTAGGCTGCACCAGGTCTTAGTTGCGGCACATGGGATCTTTGTTGTGGCGTGTGGGATCTTCATTGCAGAATGTTTAGTTGCAGCATGTGGACTTCTTAGTTGCGGCATGCGAACTCTTAGTTGCGGCATGCATGTGGGATCTAGTTCCCCAACCAGGGATTGAACCCGGGCCCCCTGTACTTGGAGCATGGAGTCTTACCCACTGGACCACAAGGAAAGTCCCAGGATTCTGAAAATTCTTAATTGTTGACCTCAAATTCCGTTTCCAATCAATCGTGTGAGGGTAGAGTAAAAATATCTTCATATACGCAGGGACTCGAAAGATTGCCTCTCTTGCACTAGTTCTCAGGGAACCATAGGGTATTCTCTACAACAAAGAGAATATAGGAATAAAGAGCAAGGCATGGAGTCCAAGAAGTAGGGGATGTAACAGAAGAAAGAGAAAAGGAGCTTTATGGCCTGTGTCATATTTAGAGAGCGAACACTTCTTATGGAAGCAGGACAGGGCTTCAGTTGGGATATTTCTAAGGAGGGGAAAGGGTAGGTGGAAGCACATTTCTCCTGTGTTTGAGCAGAATGAGAAGAAATCTGTCCGTTCTCTTGGAGAGTTCAATAATGAAATAGTAATAGGCACGTAGAAAACTAAGTAAATGAAAGTTAAGACATTTATTAAAACAAGGAAAACTAGAAGTTGTAAAGAAAGTATAGTAAATTATACTTGGCTCTGATATGATAACCCTGAAGATTAACAACAAAAAATTGTAATATAAATTGAGAAGATGGGGGAAAGGGAAATCTGTTTCCAAGAATAATGGTATAAGAGTGGATCCTTCATTTTTCGTGCTAGAAAGTCCATAAATCATTTAGAAAAGTGAAAAGTGAAAAATCAGAAAATAGCAGTACACATGTGTTACTTAGAAATATGAAGGTAAATACCAGAAGAAACATCTTAAGGAGTTGAAAGTGATTCTAAGGAGGCAGGCAGCTACTGATTTTCATTATGTCTTGGTAGTCCTATTTGACTTTTAAAATAGGTATGTGTAGGGACTTCCTGGTGGTCCAGTGGGTAAGACTTGGGGCTCCCAATGCAGGGGGCCCGGGTTCTATCCCTGGTCGGTGAACTAGATCCCGTATGCATGCCACAACAAAGAAGTCTGCATGCTGCAGACTAAGACCTGGCGTAGCCAAAATAAATAAATTTATTTTTAAATAAAAATACAAAATAGGTACATGTGTTCTTTGATTAAAACATGATTAAAAAGAAAAAGAAGGAAGTTCTGAGAATGGACTTGTCTTGTAGCCAAAGAATACAGGCAAATTCCAACCCTTCCCCCACCCTTTTTCTTTTACTTCTAGATCTCCTGCCTTCCCAACAGGAACCCCAGGCCTCTGGCCTATGCAAAATATTTCTGACCTCTCCCAGTTTCTGGTTATAAGTATGTCCTAAATATTGCATGGAGGGAAATGGCATGCCTTTTTCTGTGTCAAAGACAGAAGAATAAATTCAAAGAAATGTTAATTTTTTGGTGGGGGGAAGGGGTAGAGGACTATATACTGAACAGAATTCATAAATTTAAGGGTGTGCAAAGAGGGGAGAAAAGCAACTGGTGGGGGGGGGGGCTGGGGAGGGGGTTGGGAAGGGGATCCATAAGTGGCAAATGAGAATTGTGTAGAATACCAAGAAGTCGAGCTTCAAAAAGGAGCAGTGCTCACAAGCTGCAGAGAAGCTGTGTGGATTGGGAAGTTGTTAGTTGGATTTTGGCAGTTAGGAAGTTGTTCTTGACCTTTGAGAGAGACAATACTATAGATCAGTGGTTCTCCACTGGAGGGCAGTTCTCCCCTACTCCCACCCCATGAGACATTTGGTAATGTCTGGAGATACTTTGGATTGTCACACCTGGAGGAGTGTTACTGGCTTCTGATGAGTAGGGTCCAGGGATCCAAAATGCACAGGGTAGCTCCCAGTGACAGTGAATTATCTAACCCAGCATGTCAGTAGTGCTAAGGTTGAGAAACTCTGCTATAAATTAAGGAAAGGTGAAGAAAGGAACATTTATTGAGCATCTATTTGTTGAGCATTTCTTTGTTCCAAGAATTATAGGAACATGATCTAATTTGAAGGTAGTGATCACATGTTATTGGGAAACCACAGAAGGGAAAAAAAGTATAGTAGCTAGCTTGAAAGGGAAGCAAAGTTGAAAGAATAATTGAAATGCTTAGCACAGTGTTTGGCACATATTAAGTACTTAATAAATATTGTTTTTATTATTAATAACATGTTCATTAAGAATCAGTAAGTTCATTTACAGATGTTCATTAAGTGCTAGTTACTATAGGAGAAACAAAAATGAATGAAATATACACATATTTGTATGCTTATGTTTCTTATTAGTTTACAAACTCTTTATAAGTAGAATATCTGTTTTACTTATTTCTCTATCCCACATAGAACTAATCTTGCCATAATTAACCTAAATACACATATTTTTGCTTAATAGAAGAAGGCATATTTATGAATTAGCCATTCTTCACAAAAACAGTATATAACATTTAACTCATTGAATTATAGTTAATTCTTTGCCTTTTTTCCTCCCTACTAGACCATAAGCAGCACAAGAGTAGAACAAGTTAGGTTAGCCATCTCTGTAGCATTCAGGACCTGACACCATGCCTGGCACATAATAGTTACCCAGTAAAATGTTTGTTAAATAAATGAATGAGATCACAATCACTGTCAGTAGTGTATTTTTTGAATGCTAGCTGTTGACACCCCAGAGGAGGGTGAATATACTGTGAAACTATTTATAAGATAATCTTCTGTTTAATGTAAGTCTTCTGTTTAACATATTTTCTTCCACGTTTAGAACTTCAAAGTGTTTAATAAAAAAAGAATAGCTCAACTGAAACTTCTCTTAAAGTCCTGCTTTGTTTTTCTTATCTCTGCAGTGCCGAATTATCCCAGGGTCGTTACTGGGACGGGCTAGGCTCTCCTCCAGATTCCCCATCTCCTGGGAGTGATGTGTATTGCAGCAGTGAGCCCAGTGACCCTCAGTATGACCAGAGTCTCCTGGAGAACTTGTTTTACACAGCACCTGTAAGTCACTGAATCTGAAACTTTAGGAATTGGAGAACAAGAGTATTAATAATATTAGTGGGTGTAGGCATGTTACCACTTGCCAGACAGAAAGCTATCCATTTTACATACCTTATTTAATTATAATCACAATCTGAAGAGGAGAGTATTATCCTCATTTTACAGATGAGGAGATAAGCCTACTAAGATTAATTATTTTGTCCAAGGACACATCATAGCAAGTAAGTGTTAGAGCCAGGATTCAAATTCAAGTTTACCTGAGTCCAAAGCCTATAATCTTAATATATTATGTGGCTTCCTAAGAGCTCTTTCAAGGAAGAGCTAATGTAGGTATACCCTCAGAACCACCCTCGACTGGTATCTTTTCAGATACAGGTGTTCCAGAAACACCTCTACTCATGGTGGACAAATAACTCTACTGACCCTTAAGACAGAACATTCTCTTTTCAGGCAGTTTTAGCATTTTCAAAGTTCTTTCTTATGTCAAGCCATATGTTCTATTCATTGGTTTAGCATCTTCTGACTATACTGCTGAACTGAATGAATAAGCATTTTCAGAACTCTAATGGAAAACTGATGAATTCATAAAAGTGCTAACAAAAGATCAAGATGAAAAAAAAATTAATTACATGGGACTGAGTGAACTGATGAGGATGATTATAATTTTTGTGACTTTCTGTTTGAATAAAAAAAATTAAAAATAAAATTTAAAAATAAATCCAAAAAAAAAAAGAATGAAACTGGACACTGTTTTACACTGTACACAGAAATCAACTCAAAATGGATTGAAGACTTGAGCATGGACCTGAAACCATAAAACTCCTGAAAGAAAACATAGTGGGGTAAGCTCCTTGACATTGGTCTTGTCAATAATTTTTTGGACTTGACACCAAAATCAAAGGGAACAAAAGCAAAAATAAGTAAGTGGGACCACATGAAACTAAAACACAGCAAAGAAAACCATCAACAAAATGCAAAGGCAGAAAATATTTGCAAACCACATATCTGATATGGGGTTGATATCCAAAATATACAAGGAACTTATACAACTCTATAGTAAGAAAAACAACAAACAAACAAATAGCCCAATTAATAATTGGGCAAAGGACCTAAATAGACCTGTTTTCCAAAGAAGACATACAAATGGCCAAGAGGTACAAGAAAATGTTCTCAACATCATTAATCATCAGGGAAATGCACATCAAAACCATAATGAGATATCACTTCACACCTATTAAAATGTCTGTTACAAAAAGAAAAGAGATAACAAATGCTGGTGAGAATTTGGAGAAAAAGAAAACCCTGTACACTGTCGTTGGGAATGTAAACTGGTATAGTCACTATGGAAAACAGTATGGAGGTTCCTCCAGAAGTTAAGAATAGAACTTCCATATGACCCAGCAATCCCAATTCTGGTTGTATATACAAAGGAAATGAAATCATTGTCTGTTTTATTTTTGAAATTTAAAAAAACATTTATTTTATATTGGAGTATAGTTGATTTACAATGTTGTGTTTCAGGTGTACAGCAAAGTGGTTTTGTTATGCATATATCTATTCTTTTTTAGATTCTTTTCCCATATAGGTTATTACAGAGTATTGAGTAGAGTTCCCTGTGCTATACAGTAGGTCCTTGTTATCTTTTTTTTTATTGGAGTATAGTTGCTTTACAATGTTGTGTTAGTTTCTGCTGTACAACAAAGTGAATTAGTTATATATATACATATATCCACTGTTGTATAGATTTCCTTCTCATTTAGGTCACCACAGAGCATTGAGTAGAGCTCCCTGTGCTATACAGTAGGTTCTCATTAATTATCTATTTTATATATAACAGTGTATGTATGTCAATCCAGTCTCCCAGTTCATCCCACCCCCCCATCCCCCCTTGGTAACCATAAGTTTATTTTCTATTCTGTAACTCTGTTTCTGATTTGCCAATAAGTTCATCTGAACCGTTTTTCTAGATTCCACATATAAGCAATATTATACAATGTTTGGCTTTCTCTTTCTGACTTACTTCACTCTGTTTGACAATCTCTAGGTCCACCCATGTCACTGCAGATGGCATTATTCATTCCTTTTTATGGCTGAGTAATATTCCATTGTATATATGTACCACATCTTTATCCATTACTCTGTTGATGGACATTTAGTTTGCTTGAAATCATTATGTTGATGAGATATTTGTACTCCCATGTTCATTGCAGCATTATACATAATAGCCAAGGTATGGAAACAACCTAAGTGTCTATCAGTGGATGAATGGATCAAGAAAATATGGAATGAATATTATTCAGCCTTAACAAAGAAGGAAATCCTGTCATTTGTGACAACATGGATGAACAAGGAGAGCATTATGCTAAGCGAAATAAGCCAGACAAATACTACATGGTATCACTTATATGTGGAATCAAAAATAAAGTCAAATTTATTGAAACATTATCAAAAAGTGGTTTCTGGGGGTTGGAGAAAATAAGGAGGGGTTGGTAAAATGGTACAAATTTTCAGTTATAAGAATAATAAAGTCTGAGGATCTAGTTATAATGTGACTATAGTTGATAACACTGTATTGCATAACTGAAATTTACTGAGAGAGTAGAACTTAAATGTTCTCACAAGAAAATAAAAAGGGAAGGAAAGAAGGAAGGAAGGAAGAAGGGAAAAGGAAATATGTGAGGTGATAGATGCATTAATTAACTCAATGAGAGGAATTCTTTCACAATGTATATCAAGTCATCAATTGTACACTTTTAATATGTTACAATTTTATTTGTCAATTATACCTCAATAAAGCCGGAAATAAAAGAGTTTTCTTCCAGCTCCATGGAAGACAGTGGAGAATTGCTTTCAGGATTCTGAAAATTCTTTTTTTAAAAAAATATTTATTTATTTATTTTTGTTTGTTTAGGCTGCACCAGGTCTTAGTTGCGGCACATGGGATCTTTGTTGTGGCGTGTGGGATCTTCATTGCAGAATGTTTAGTTGCAGCATGTGGACTTCTTAGTTGCGGCATGCGAACTCTTAGTTGCGGCATGCATGTGGGATCTAGTTCCCCAACCAGGGATTGAACCCGGGCCCCCTGTACTTGGAGCATGGAGTCTTACCCACTGGACCACAAGGAAAGTCCCAGGATTCTGAAAATTCTTAATTGTTGACCTCAAATTCCGTTTCCAATCAATCGTGTGAGGGTAGAGTAAAAATATCTTCATATACGCAGGGACTCGAAAGATTGCCTCTCTTGCACTAGTTCTCAGGGAACCATAGGGTATTCTCTACAACAAAGAGAATATAGGAATAAAGAGCAAGGCATGGAGTCCAAGAAGTAGGGGATGTAACAGAAGAAAGAGAAAAGGAGCTTTATGGCCTGTGTCATATTTAGAGAGCGAACACTTCTTATGGAAGCAGGACAGGGCTTCAGTTGGGATATTTCTAAGGAGGGGAAAGGGTAGGTGGAAGCACATTTCTCCTGTGTTTGAGCAGAATGAGAAGAAATCTGTCCGTTCTCTTGGAGAGTTCAATAATGAAATAGTAATAGGCACGTAGAAAACTAAGTAAATGAAAGTTAAGACATTTATTAAAACAAGGAAAACTAGAAGTTGTAAAGAAAGTATAGTAAATTATACTTGGCTCTGATATGATAACCCTGAAGATTAACAACAAAAAATTGTAATATAAATTGAGAAGATGGGGGAAAGGGAAATCTGTTTCCAAGAATAATGGTATAAGAGTGGATCCTTCATTTTTCGTGCTAGAAAGTCCATAAATCATTTAGAAAAGTGAAAAGTGAAAAATCAGAAAATAGCAGTACACATGTGTTACTTAGAAATATGAAGGTAAATACCAGAAGAAACATCTTAAGGAGTTGAAAGTGATTCTAAGGAGGCAGGCAGCTACTGATTTTCATTATGTCTTGGTAGTCCTATTTGACTTTTAAAATAGGTATGTGTAGGGACTTCCTGGTGGTCCAGTGGGTAAGACTTGGGGCTCCCAATGCAGGGGGCCCGGGTTCTATCCCTGGTCGGTGAACTAGATCCCGTATGCATGCCACAACAAAGAAGTCTGCATGCTGCAGACTAAGACCTGGCGTAGCCAAAATAAATAAATTTATTTTTAAATAAAAATACAAAATAGGTACATGTGTTCTTTGATTAAAACATGATTAAAAAGAAAAAGAAGGAAGTTCTGAGAATGGACTTGTCTTGTAGCCAAAGAATACAGGCAAATTCCAACCCTTCCCCCACCCTTTTTCTTTTACTTCTAGATCTCCTGCCTTCCCAACAGGAACCCCAGGCCTCTGGCCTATGCAAAATATTTCTGACCTCTCCCAGTTTCTGGTTATAAGTATGTCCTAAATATTGCATGGAGGGAAATGGCATGCCTTTTTCTGTGTCAAAGACAGAAGAATAAATTCAAAGAAATGTTAATTTTTTGGTGGGGGGAAGGGGTAGAGGACTATATACTGAACAGAATTCATAAATTTAAGGGTGTGCAAAGAGGGGAGAAAAGCAACTGGTGGGGGGGGGTGCTGGGGAGGGGGTTGGGAAGGGGATCCATAAGTGGCAAATGAGAATTGTGTAGAATACCAAGAAGTCGAGCTTCAAAAAGGAGCAGTGCTCACAAGCTGCAGAGAAGCTGTGTGGATTGGGAAGTTGTTAGTTGGATTTTGGCAGTTAGGAAGTTGTTCTTGACCTTTGAGAGAGACAATACTATAGATCAGTGGTTCTCCACTGGAGGGCAGTTCTCCCCTACTCCCACCCCATGAGACATTTGGTAATGTCTGGAGATACTTTGGATTGTCACACCTGGAGGAGTGTTACTGGCTTCTGATGAGTAGGGTCCAGGGATCCAAAATGCACAGGGTAGCTCCCAGTGACAGTGAATTATCTAACCCAGCATGTCAGTAGTGCTAAGGTTGAGAAACTCTGCTATAAATTAAGGAAAGGTGAAGAAAGGAACATTTATTGAGCATCTATTTGTTGAGCATTTCTTTGTTCCAAGAATTATAGGAACATGATCTAATTTGAAGGTAGTGATCACATGTTATTGGGAAACCACAGAAGGGAAAAAAAGTATAGTAGCTAGCTTGAAAGGGAAGCAAAGTTGAAAGAATAATTGAAATGCTTAGCACAGTGTTTGGCACATATTAAGTACTTAATAAATATTGTTTTTATTATTAATAACATGTTCATTAAGAATCAGTAAGTTCATTTACAGATGTTCATTAAGTGCTAGTTACTATAGGAGAAACAAAAATGAATGAAATATACACATATTTGTATGCTTATGTTTCTTATTAGTTTACAAACTCTTTATAAGTAGAATATCTGTTTTACTTATTTCTCTATCCCACATAGAACTAATCTTGCCATAATTAACCTAAATACACATATTTTTGCTTAATAGAAGAAGGCATATTTATGAATTAGCCATTCTTCACAAAAACAGTATATAACATTTAACTCATTGAATTATAGTTAATTCTTTGCCTTTTTTCCTCCCTACTAGACCATAAGCAGCACAAGAGTAGAACAAGTTAGGTTAGCCATCTCTGTAGCATTCAGGACCTGACACCATGCCTGGCACATAATAGTTACCCAGTAAAATGTTTGTTAAATAAATGAATGAGATCACAATCACTGTCAGTAGTGTATTTTTTGAATGCTAGCTGTTGACACCCCAGAGGAGGGTGAATATACTGTGAAACTATTTATAAGATAATCTTCTGTTTAATGTAAGTCTTCTGTTTAACATATTTTCTTCCACGTTTAGAACTTCAAAGTGTTTAATAAAAAAAGAATAGCTCAACTGAAACTTCTCTTAAAGTCCTGCTTTGTTTTTCTTATCTCTGCAGTGCCGAATTATCCCAGGGTCGTTACTGGGACGGGCTAGGCTCTCCTCCAGATTCCCCATCTCCTGGGAGTGATGTGTATTGCAGCAGTGAGCCCAGTGACCCTCAGTATGACCAGAGTCTCCTGGAGAACTTGTTTTACACAGCACCTGTAAGTCACTGAATCTGAAACTTTAGGAATTGGAGAACAAGAGTATTAATAATATTAGTGGGTGTAGGCATGTTACCACTTGCCAGACAGAAAGCTATCCATTTTACATACCTTATTTAATTATAATCACAATCTGAAGAGGAGAGTATTATCCTCATTTTACAGATGAGGAGATAAGCCTACTAAGATTAATTATTTTGTCCAAGGACACATCATAGCAAGTAAGTGTTAGAGCCAGGATTCAAATTCAAGTTTACCTGAGTCCAAAGCCTATAATCTTAATATATTATGTGGCTTCCTAAGAGCTCTTTCAAGGAAGAGCTAATGTAGGTATACCCTCAGAACCACCCTCGACTGGTATCTTTTCAGATACAGGTGTTCCAGAAACACCTCTACTCATGGTGGACAAATAACTCTACTGACCCTTAAGACAGAACATTCTCTTTTCAGGCAGTTTTAGCATTTTCAAAGTTCTTTCTTATGTCAAGCCATATGTTCTATTCATTGGTTTAGCATCTTCTAGAGTGTATACAAAATGAGTTCATTCACTGTTCCACAAATCATCATATTTGTGCAGATTGCGGTCATATTCCCTGTTTTTTTTTTCTCCAGGTCAGCAAAGATACCTGAAATACAATGTAGTTTATACCAGCTCAGTGGAAAAGCAATGAGGGTGACCAGGGTGCAGAAGAAGCAGGGAGGACTTTTACATGAGATTGTCAGGAAGGAGCATCATGAGGGATAAGGGATTTTAACTGAGACTTGAAAAGTAGAGTTCAGAGAGAGAAACGGTATGAAATAGGAATAGAAAGAATGACCTGTTTAGAGAAGCAGTTTGTGTACTACAAGGCATCTAATTTGACTGGGTAAGAATTCGTGTGGAAGAGACATTGATGAGGCAGGCTAGCGCGTTACAAGCAGTCTGTAAGAGCGTTTGAATGTGGAGTGAGGAGGAAATGACATGACTGAAATAGTGTTCTAGGAATGTTAAACTGGCAATGATGTAGGAGGTCAACTGTGGGGAGAATAATGGGAGCAGATAGGAAGCCATTGGGTTATTGGAGGTGTGAGACACACAGAGAGAGAGAGAGAGAGAGAGAGAGAGAAAATGCCAGAATGAGAGTGGCAGCAGTGGGATTGGAAAGGAGGAGATGGACTTAAAAGATACTGTGAATTGTTAGGATTTAATGACTTTCTACCTCAAAAGTCATCACTGATACTATGTTACCTGTAGGAGAAAAGAGAAAGGGAACTTACATTTAGTACACATTTTCTGTGTGCCAGGGAATTTACGTTACCTGTTATTTATTAAGTACTGTGCCAAATGTTTTAAGTTCATTATTTCATTTAATTCTTTTACTAGCCCCATGAGATAGTGTTATCCTTTTACATATCATGAAATAAAAGCTTAGAGACATTAATTACTAGTAGTTAGGTAGAACTAGAATTCTTACCCTAGTCTGTCTGGCAAAAAGCCCATGTTGTTCCCACTAGACCACACCATCTTCTAAGTCTTGAGCATAGCATTCGAATCTGATCTTGACTTAACCTCCCTAACCTCATCTCCCACTTTTGCCCTGTAACCACTGGAGACTCCAGTCATACTGATTGTCTCACCACTCCACAGTCTAGCTTTTTCCATTCCCATATCTCTTGCTCATACTGGTCCTTCTACTTGTTGAAGGATGTTGAAATGCCCTTATACATCTGGTAAACTTCTCTTCATTCTTTAAAAATCAACTCATCACCTCTATGAAGAAACCATCCCAGACTCCTCTAAGCAGAGTTTGTTTCCTGAGTGTCCACAATATCCTGCACATACCTCTCTTATAGCCCTTATGTTGTATGATACAGTTCCTCATGAACAAAAACATTATCTTTTTATTACCTGTAAAACAAAGACCTGATAGAATTTTGAGTACTCAGTGAATTCTTAGTGAATAAACGAATGAATGTGTGAATGGTACTAAGTAATCCCCCATGCTATCTGAACAAAATAATTTTAGAAAATGTTTGTTTACTGGAAGAAGGAGTGAACCAATTGGCCTTGAGGCACTGGGAAGACCAAGGAGTTAGAATGCTCATGTCCCTCCCTGGGGTCAGTGTTTAATGTTCTTAATATTGAATAACATCCACAGCTTAGAAATTCAGCATTACCTTGTCGTTTTGTTTCCTGAAATTATGAGCTTTTGAACAACCTGGTTTATATTTACTCTCATTTTCTTCAGGCTGTGAACCCATCTAGCTTTTGATCACCTTGTGAAAACCATTTTTAGAAGCTGCCACTTAACAAAGAAAAACTTAAGTACAAAAAGCTTTGTAATTTCGCCTTGGAAAAGTTACATTGCCTCCTAGAAGAACATTCTGATCATGCCTATTTAACTATTAATTTGTTACCCTTATGACAGGTCAATACGTTATACACCCTGAGATGCTGAGAAAAGGGAGTTGGAGGTGATAAGCTTAAAACTACTTTGGATTGGTCTCCTGCATTTATAACAGCAAGATTTTTTTTTAATTGGAGCCAAATAACTATAATGCTGTCTTCTTATTTTGCATTTGTGTTAGAGCTGATTAGTCAATTTCAGCTGCCTTTTCTCACGATAAAATTACAGGGGGTTTACCCACCAGTTCTGCCATTACGAAAATTTGTGACATGTAATAAACAGTTCGTCTTAGCAAGATTAAAAGCAGAATGAATCATTAGAAGTACAGAGTGCTGAAAAAAAGTAGAATCTTTAGTGCTTCCCTGGTGGCGCAGGGGTTGAGGGTCCGCCGGCCGATGCAGGGGGCACAGGTTCGTGCCCCGGTCCGGGAAGCTCCCACATCCCGCGGAGCAGCTAGGCCCGTGAGCCGTGGCTGCTGAGCCTGCGCGTCTGGAGCCTGTGCTCCGTAACGGGAGAGGCCACAACAGTGAGAGGCCCGTGTACCGAAAAAAAAAAAAAAAAAATTGAGATGGGGACACCTTACAGGAATGTACTAAGGATTAGAAATACACATGCAGCATTTAACATAGTACCAGATACAGAGAAGGCAGTCAGTAAATAGTGGTTGTTATTACTATTGAGAATTCAAAAGAAGAATCTATTTTCATTTATTTTCTTTGAACTGAACTCATAGGTTATTTTTGTGAACTTCATATTATTTTTGTATAGCCAGGAGAAACAGGATTATCTCCCTGGTGTCAGTTATCTCTTTTGATTACTACTTTTAGAGAACTGTTTTCATTACCACTATCCCCAAAGCAGTTATCTTTTAGTGCCTCTCTTTTTGTTTCTTCCCCCCTTAGAAATCTGATACCAGTGTCAGTGATGTCTTCAGTGGAGATGATGATGTTGTCCCTTCTAAAAAAATGAGCCAATCAAAAGCTCTTGCCAGATCTTCTAAGGTTCTAGAGTCAAATGATCATAAGTTGAAGAAGGCGGTGGGCAAGAAAAATAGGTGAGCCTCTTTATGAATGCTTGTTTAGAGTCAAAAGCAAAGGAAGATTATTTTCACAAGATCTCTTCAAGTGAAATCACCTGTGTTTGCCAACACTGTCAGACTGGTTGAATTACAGTAACTCATTAAGTATTGCAGTCCTTAAACGTGCAATAACATGAAAAGATGGATGTGATAAAATAATTAAGGGAGAAAGCAGAATTCTAAGTTGTATGTGTGCTCTGTTACACTTAATGTAGAAAATATGCAAAAGTAAGCAAATGAAAAGGAATACACAAAAGTGATGATAGTAGTTATATTAAAGTAGTGAATAACTGAAGTAAAGTCTGTATCCCTTGTTGAAAACCTAATTCTGTTATATCAGTTTCTATACTTGTGTGGAGATAATAAGCCTTTGGATTACAAGAATGTTTTTACTTTTTTTTTTTTTTTGGCTGCATGGGTCTTAGTTGGGGCACACGGGATCTTTGTTGCCGCATGTGGGATCTTTGTTGTGGGATCTTTAGTTGTGGCATGCAGGATCTAGTTTCCTGACCAGGGATCAAATGCGGGCCCCCTGCATTGGGAGCGTGGAGTCTTAACCACTGGACCACCAGGGAAGTCCCTGTTTTTACATTTTTTGAGATTTGTTTCATGTAGATTAGGACCAGAATTATGATGATTAAAGCCATTTCCCAGTCCTTGATAACTTATGAATTAAGATGCCTGCTGCCCTTCCTCCTTCCTCCTCTTGCCTGTACCAACTAGATCGTTTCATATTTGGCTTCTGACAATCTGCCTTACTGTCTATATGAACTCCTTTCAGAAACTTGATTGAACAACAGATGCTATCAGAAACTCCAGAAGATGCCCAAGTGATGACACTAAGTGTGGATAGACTGGCCCTTCTGGGTAGAACACATTCAGTCAGAATCATCATCGAAACAATGGGAGTTCCTCCAGATAGTCTCCAGGAGACCCCTGGCAAAAAAAGCTTTCCTGGGAGACCACCTAAGCTGACAACAAAAAAGCGGTATGTCTCTAACATGGGAAAACTAAATTTGACATTTCTGGAAAGTGTATCTGGTAGTAATAATAAATAATTACATAGTACTTTATGATTTGTAAAGTGCTTTCATATGCTTCATTCAATCAACAAAAATGTACTGAATCCCCCACTAGGTCCCAAGCATTAAAAGTATGAGAATAAAGAAAATTAAGACCCAGGCTCCATTCTTCCATGCCTTACAGTCAACAGGAGAGAGAAACATTTAAATGGCTGTCTGTTGGGTTGGCCAAAAAGTTCGTTTGGGTTTTTATAAGATGTTACAGAAAAGCCCGAACAAACTCTTTGGCCAACCCAATATGATAGGGCTTTAGGGGCCAAAAGAGGTGTTTTATATGAAAAGTGCTGTGGGAACACAAGACTGGTAAAGGCTTTGAAAAGAGCAGGTCGGTCCTCTGAGGACCTGAGGTTCTAAAAATAGGGCCTTGAAAGATATGTAGGATTTATCAGAGAGAAAATAGGTTTATTATTAATTTGTTTTTTAATTACTTTTCTTGTTTTGATTTTTTAGCACCTTCTTTGTGGAATATCAATTTCCTATGGGCTTTTCCAAAAATGGATTGACAAAGACAGCTTTAATCACTGAGGTGGTTCGACTCGCATCCAGTAAAATTACAGATGGAAGTAAGAGAGAACTTGATTTCTGCTCCTTAGATATTTTGGCTTTGGAAGAATTTTTGAATCCCTAATTATTCATATACTCCTGTATTATCATAGAATCTTAGAGGCAGAAAGAATTTTGAAGTGAATCTAATTCCTTTACTTTACAAGTGAGGAAACTGGTCCAGAGGTGCTATGACTATTCTGATGCAAGGCAGAAAGGCAGTGACATAGCTGAAACTTGTAACTCAGAACTCCTGATGCTTAGATCATGTTCTTTCAACTATTGACGTTTTTCTTTTCTTCCATTTTTAAAAATAGCTTTATCAAGGTATAACTCACATACCATACAATTCACCCATTTGAAGTATACAACTCAGTGATTTTTAATATATTTGTAGGTTGTGTAACCATCACTACAATCTAATTTTAGAACATTTTCATCCCCCCTAAAAGAAATCCCATACTTATTAGCATTCTTTCCTCAATTCTCTCTTTGCCCCCTTTCACTAAGCAACTCCTAATCTACTTTCTGTCTCTCTCAATTTTCCCATCCTGGACATTTCATATAATATGTGATATTTGTGACTGGCTTTTTGGACTTACTGTAATATTTTCAACTTTTAATATTTAAGTTATTTTCAATATTTCGCTACTAAAGAGAGTGCTTCAGTGAATAATCTTGCACATGTATCATTTCTCATTTGATGTGAGTATATCCAGCACAAGCATTTAAAATAAACACTTATTTACCCTTAAAAACAGCACCTAAAGTAATTTAATATACTCTTTTACTAGAGTACATTGTTTCACTTTCCCCATCACCATAAGGAAGAATTAGGGCATTTAAAATTTTTCATATTTTTATTTTCTATATGCTTAAATTATCGATCGCAACAGAAGGTGCTCTGGAGGTTTGTTAAAAGCATTCGAGAATGTATACTTGATTCTGCTGGCTGAACTCAATCAGTGTGTTTGAGGAGCTTTAATGCAATTAAACTGTTCTTATCAAACCCCAATGCAAAGAAAAATGTTGGATTCATTTCTCAGGTCTTCCCCCTCTACCTCCTTCTACCTACAGGACATTTATGAGTTCCTTAAAACTTCTCTGAGCCTCAGATTCCCCATCTGTAAAATGGAGGTACAGCAAGGACACGGTTCTGATATGCATGAGTTTCAGTTAACATAGTATCTACAAAGCAAGAACTGCCTGTATTACACAGGGGCTTAATGGACAGTCAAATGGGATAATGAATGTAAAAGCATTAAACTCTAAAGTTGTATGTAACTAATACTAGCTCACATTTATTGGGCACTAAATTATGTGTCAAGAACTCTACTCAGTGTTTTATATATATTAATCATGTAATCCTTTAAAACACATATACACACACACACACAGAGATGAAGAAAGAGGAAGCTGAGGCATATATCAGTTAAGTAACTTGTCTAAGATAACACAACTGGTTTATGGTAGAACTAGAATTTGAACTAGAACATTTTTGATTCCAAATCGTGTGGTCTTCATCTATATTGCTTCTCATGCATTATTATTATTATTGGCCACAGCGATTGAGTTCTCCCTTTGTCCTTCTGAGAAAGATAGTATGGGACATGTGGAATAAGCATCAAGCCAGGAATTGGAAGAGTTCTAGTTCTGGTTATACCACACACTTAATTGTGTGTCCCTAGACACAATGACTTTTCATCTCTGGGCCTCTCTTAACAATAATATGGAATGGACAAGTTATTTTGAGGATCCCTTCCAACACTTTAAAAAAGTCTGCTTTGGCATATTGTTAGCAATTTATTTACATGAATTTCTTCTTCCATTATTGCCTTATTTTTTAAAAAATGAGCTTAAGAACAGAGAATTGTATGACAAATACAATAATATAGTACCAAACATACTTAAGTAATAAGGAGAAATCTGAGTAGCACCAGTTTGAAATACAGTTCTGTTTGTACATAAAAGATTTTATAGTGTTTTAAAGTGCTTTTTTATCTGTTACCTCAGTTGATCCTCTCAGCACACCACTGAGGTGTAGGTGTTGTCTTACTTCTCTTTCCGTGGTGGGATAAGCAGGTAAACTTGTCTAGTGGGTGTGTGCTTGCTGGGCCCAGACCTTTTGTTAACAGTTCCTGTGGATGGATCCAGATAGCAAGACCCAGATCCTGTCCATGAGTACCTAAAGAAATAAAAAGAGTCAAGAAGTAAGATGGCAAGGATAGAGATCAGTAGGTCAAATGGGCAATTTGAATGAATATCAGAGATAGTGGATTCTCTGTAACTGGGCCTTTTTGCGTGGGTTCTTCAGATCCATTTTAAGGGTCTAGAAGTGAATGGACTGGAAGATCATTTTACAGGTGATAAATTGTGGCTGAAATGGTTCATTAGTAAGTAACAGAACTTATTCATATCAAATGATTCTAGCTCCAAATTCCTTTTTTTTTTTAAACCTGTTAAATCCACATAGCAGTGAGCACAGACTCAGATACTACCATCACTTTATCCCATTTACACTTGCTATTACAGCAGAAACCCCTTCCTTTCCATCTATGAAAAGACAGACTCCATTCTGCCTAACACTGCAAACTAAGATCAGTACTTAGAACCTTGTATAAGTGTGACAGGAGAAGTCCCCTAGTCTTCAGCCAGAAAATAAACTGATTTTCATTATTACAGTTTTTGATTCAGTTCTTCTCTTCATTTATCCCTCATTGTCCCACATCCAGCCAGCCCCCTTCTTTCATTACATTACCTATCAACTTGTCTTTTAAAACACTGGTCATACTTTACACCCAGTGAAGTGTATGGTATGTCTCTTTACACATCCTGTGCTCCTATGCTTGACATTCATTTCTCATAGCAAAGCAGAGCAACATAGCCCTGCTTATCTTCTCTGTGCTGTATCCAGGATTTTCTCTCTGTCTCTGTTCCTTCAGTCCTAATAACCCTAACACTTTTGTGAAATTACACTGACTGGATTCCTGAAAGAGATCTTAGATTTGAAAGGGAGGTGGGTGGTGTCAAGGCATGGATTGATGAAATTACACTGACTGGATTGCTGAAAGAGATCTTAGATTTGAAAGGGAGGTGGGTGGTGTCAAGGCATGGATTGATGAGATGGCTCTAGTTGGGTGGTGTGACATGTGCTTATGTGTCTGGTTCTCCTTACAGTGGTGAAATTCCAGCAGAGATTTGTGTTTCCGGTACAGTTTGGTGGCCCAATGATAGAACACTGGTGGAATTCCAATCTTACTTTCCAAATTTACACAAAGAAAACCCCACAGTTAAAGGTACTTCAAGTGATTTTGACCTTTGCCTTACCATTTATTCACACTAGGGATTTGGAGCATACTTAAAGTTATATTCCTACCTAAACTAGGAAATTTTCCAGGCTCAAACGATATTAATACTTACAATTATTGTTTATTATTATAATTTTAAATTTCTAATTGATATTTGTTATAGGCTAGATATTATGCTAAAGGCTCTATGTGAACAGTACTATCAAATTTAATCATTAAAACAATTTGTGAATTAGATACCTTATTATCTTCAATCTACAGATGAAAAAAAACAAGATTTAGTGAAGTAACTTGTCTAAGATCACCCAAGCTAATAAAAGACAAAGCCAGGACTCTATCCCGAGTCTTTAGATCCTAAGTTCTTAACCTCTTTACTATGCTCCCTGCTATGGAGGGTTGTTTGGATTGATACAGGATAGTAGCCTTAATTTGAGGCTCTATTTTCTTTTTTCAGACAGAATACATAAGTTATCCATCCCATATCCAAAATAATATTATGTGGGTAGCAGTTTTATCAGCTAATTCCAAGTTTATAAAATCCACTTGAAACTGGTACAACAGAAATCAAACTGTCATGAGCAGTTTTTACTTCCTTCAATTAAAAGAGTAGCTTTTATAATCTTTGACTTCCTCTTTGGTATGGATAGTATGAGGAATGCATCTTGTTTTCTTTTTGTTTGTATTTTCAGGAGATCTAAATAATACAAGTTCATTTTGGAAAATATAGCAAAATAGGAAGACAAGGAAAAACATAATTTCACAACCTCAAGACAACCTCTATAAGCATTTCAGTATATTTGCATTGAATCACATAGTTAAGGCTTTTTTCTAATTATAAAAGAATTATACATGTTTTTAATAGAAAAATATTTTTACAACAAAAATCACCTGTAATCTCATCACCAATAAATAACTATTGTTAATATTTATGTGTATCTTTTTCAAATGAATACATTATATATGTAAATCTTTGACAGTATTAGGATAATTTTATATGCAATTTTTATCCTGCTTTTTTAAAATTTAATATTGTCTTGAGGATTTTTATTCATTTTTTTATATATATATATAATTTAATACCCTATTTCTAATAAACATAACGAATATTGTTCATATTATTTCAAATTTTAGTAAACATCATTTTAATAGCTATATATTATTCCATTCTAGAAATGTGCTATAATTAATAATTCCTGATTTTGAACATAAAAATCTCATTGTTAACTTTTAAAATATACATTGTATATAAGCTTATGTATTATTTACTATTTCTTCAGTATAAATTTCCAGAAGTGAAATTACTGGGCCAAAGAGTATGAATATTAAAAGCTTTTTATATTTATTGCTAAATTTCCTGTCCAGAAGTATGTTGCCAGTTTATATTCCCAACTTCAGGCATATGACAGCCCCTGTTTCTCCATAACCTTGATAGCATCGGGCATGTTTTATAATTTTCCCAGCTTTAATGGCAAACATTTGCATCATCTTAATTGCACTTTTTATTTTTAAGTGTGAAGTTGAACATTTTTTGTAAGAACTATTAAAAATAGAAAAAGATAATCGTCTGACCTCTTTGTGACTCATGAAACCCTCTCTAATCTTCCAGGGAGAATTGGTAAAACCCAGAAGGGAGACCAAAATGACAGAATATGGGCTCCCACTTAGAGTTGCCTCAGTCAAATAATTAAGCTACTGACTTCATAAAGCATGGATTCCTTTATAAGTCATCATATGTTGTCACTTCAGTTAAAGTCCCTGTGGCTTCTCTTTACTTTAACCTAAACTTTTTCTTTCCTTCTTTTCTCAGCCTGAAGTCATTGGGTCTGCATCACTACCTTTGAGAGCTGTCATTCAATCTGAGCTGCTTTCTTTCAGTGACCAGCTTGCAGTGCAACAGGAAAATGGTCAGACTCCACTTGGCCCCCTCAAGGTACGTAGATACACATTCAGGTAGTCAAGTATTTATGGAGCATGTGTTACTGGCTGGCCGTGAGATTATAGCAGTGAACAAGAAAATCAGCATCTTTGCTCTTGCAGCTTATATTAAAACAGGACAACAGAAGTGCTAGGAAGCGGGCTTCCCTGGTGGCTCAGTGGTTGGGAATCTGCCTGTCAATGCAGGGGACAAGTGTTCAAGCCCTGGTCCCAGAGGATCCCACAAGCCGTGGAGCAACTAGGCCCGTGTGCCACAGCTGCTGAGCCTGCGTGCCACGGCTACTGAGGCCCACGCACATAGAGCCCGTGCTCCACAACAAGAGAAGCCACCGTAATGAGAGGCCTGAGCACTGCAACAAGGAGGAGCCCCCGTTTGCCACAACTGGAGAGAGCCCACACACAGCGATGAAGACCCAGTGCAGCCAAAAATAAAATTAATTAATTAATTATATAAATAAATAAATAAATAAATAAATTATTTCACGTGTATAATTTTTAAAAAAAGATGCTGTGAAGGAACTAAATGGTACAATGTGACAGTAAGTACCTGGGAGGAAGTAGGAGATGGGAAGGTGTCTCTAAGGAGGTGACATTTAAGTTGAGATTTGAAGAATGAGAAGAAGAGGCCACCAAGTAAAAAGCACAGGAAAGATTGTTCCAGAGAAAAGAATGGCACATGCAAAGGCCCTAAAGTGAGAATGGGCTTCACTTCATCAAGGGGCAGAATGTTGCCACAGGATAGTGAGCCAAAAGGGAGATTGGACAGGCAGGCGGGAGCCATGTCTCTCAGAGCTTTGTAGGTCAGAGTAAAGGGTTTAGCTTTTATCCTAAGAGCCAAGAAAGGACATTGAAGCATGGAAGTGACATCTGGTTTACCTTTTAAAAGATTACTGGGTAGAGAATATTGTAGGGTGCAGGAGGGAAAATGTTGCGTTCATCCAGAAAAGAAATGATTGATAGATAGTTTGGACTAGAGTAGTGGCAGTGGCAGGAGAGAAGTGGCTGAGTTTGTGTGTGGTGGGATGAATGCTATGTGTAATTCATCGGAGACAGGGTTCTTTCCTTTATTCAGAAGCATCAGTTTCTTAGGTGGAAGAACTTTTTTTTTTTAAGAGCTTTCCCTAATCATTTTCTTTTAATTGAAGTATAGTTGATGTACAATATTATATAAGTTACAGGTGTACAATACAGTGATTCACAATTTTTAAAGATTATCTCCATTTATAGTTATAAAATATTGGCTATATTCCCTGTGTTGTACAATGTATCTTTGTTGCATATTTTATACATAATAGTTTATATCTCTTAATCTGCTACTTCTGTATTGCTCCTTCCCACTTCCCTCTCCCCACTGGTAACCACTAAGTAGTTCTGCATATCTGTGAGTCTGTTTCTTTTTTGTTACATTCACTAGTTGTATTTTTAGAGTCCATGTATAAGTGATACAGCATTTGTCTTTCTCTGTCTGACTTGTTTCACTTAGCATAATAACCTGTAAGTCCATCCATGTTGTTGCAAATGGCAAAACTTTTATTCTTTTTTATGACTGAATAGTATTGCATTGTATATGTACAGCATCGTCTTTATTCATTCATCTGTTGATGGACACTTAGGTTTCTTCCATATCTTGGCAGCTGTAAATAATGCTGGTATCATTGGGGTGCATATATCTTTTTGAATTAGTGTTTTTGTTTCTTTCATATATATACCCAAGAGTGGAATTGCTCATTCATATGGTAGTTCTATTTTTAGTTTTTTTGGAAACCTCCATACTGTTTTTCACAGTGGCTGCACCAATTTACATTCCCGTTAGGTGGAAGAATTTGAATGTGTGGCTTCACTATAGCTTTGTCCTGTTGTACTGGCGAGCTTTTGAAATCATCACAGCCATACATAAAACATTTCCATGACTCCTCATCACCCAGAGGATAAAATACAGGGCATACCATATGACCCCAGCTGACCACTGCAGCTTTCTCTGTTCCATCTTCCCTACCAATAGCCATGTCAAACTATGTAAAGAATTGCTAAAGTATTGTGCTGGGTTATGCATCCATGCTTTTGTTCTTGATTTTCATGCTGCTTCCTCTTCTTGGAAGCCCTCTCTGCCCTCTTCCTGGCCTTCTTAGTAATAGATACCATTTAATTTTAAAAACTTGTTTGACTACCATTGCAAAAAAAATAACATCACATTATTCTTCCACTACCAAAGTTTTATTTTTTGCTTTCCTAGTTCATTCTAGACTGCAAGGTTTATAATCAGAAAGGGGTAATAAATAGAGTTGATGGACTAGAAATTGTTTCTGTCCTGGCTTTGTTGAGAGAAGTACTGTTCTAAATAGATTGCTGTCTATATTCAATAGAGCAAAAGAACTTTGCTCTGGGTTTTAAATAACAGGAGCTACAAGTCCCCTTTATCTCTAGTAATTCAGCCTCATAATAGTGACCACTTTCATTCTTCATCATTTATCCCACATCCTTTTTTACTTTTTAACATTTTAAACTTTTAAAAATAACTTCAAACTTAAAGAAAAATTGCAAAAATAGTACAAAGAACTCATATACCCTTTACCTGGACTCAGCAATTATTTGTCGTATTTGCTTTATAATTATCTACCTCTTCTGTCTCTTTCTGTCTCTCTTTTTGTCCCCCTCCCCACTCTCTCTCTATACACATACACACACAATTTCTTTCTGAACTATTTGAGAATATGTTACAGACATTAAACCTTTCTCCCTAATTTCTTGTATTTTCTAAGAACAAAGGCAACATTATACATAATGCTGTACAGTTATAAAGATCAATTTAACAGCAATCGTATATTCTATCTGTAGTTCATACTCAAATTTCACCAACTATGCCAATACTTCCCTTTGTAGCATTTTTTTTCCAGTCCAGGATCATGCATTGCGTTTATTTTATTTATTTTTAAAGAATTAAATTTATTTTATTACCTTTATGCATATGATATGTGATAGAGCTAAAGATCATAGGGTAGGGCTTCCCTGGTGGCGCAGTGATTGAGAGTCCGCCTGCTGATGCAGGGGACACAGGTTTGTGCCCCGGTCCAGGAAGATCCCACATGCCGCAGAGCGGCTGGGCCCCTGAGCCATGGCCGCTGAGCCTGTGCGTCCGGAGCCTGTGCTCCGCAGTGGGAGAGGTCACAACAGTGAGAGGCCCGTGTACTGCAAAAAAAAAAAAAAAGAATCATAGGGTAGCTAATTCTGAAGAAGGGATGAACCTATAAACAATTAATTAACCTCAGTTTACATAATGGTCTTATTTGCATAGCTAATGGGTAGGGTTTGATTATAGGCCGTTAACAGTCATTAATAAGTGAAAGTGTGTCAGAAATACTACACGGGTTTGTATCTTAGACTCAAGAAGCAAACACCCATTGCATTTAAATGTCATCTCTCTAATCTCCTTTAGCCTAGAACAGTTCTGCCGCCCTTCTTTGTCTTTTAGTACTTTGATATTTTTGAAAAGTAAGGCCAGTTACTTTGTAGAATGTCCTCCATTTGGGGTTTATCTGAATCACTTATTACTATGATATTTGAAAGAATATGATTTCTAACCTCACCATTAACTCCATCATTCCCTGTGCATTTATTAATTGGCATTCTACTGTATAGAAGAGTTGTCCCTTCTCCCTTATTTATTTATGTTGGTATGGACTCATGGATTCTTATGTTATTCAAAAGGTTATAATCCACTAGTAGTATTATTCATTTTGAAACTCAGCTTGTCCTGGATTTGTCCAGTGGGAGCCCCTTCAACTGGATTCTGTGTCCTTTAAATATGTCTCCATTCTCTTCTGAGCACTTATTTATGGCACAAGATGATGTTTTAGGCTCATCTTGTATTATTAATAAATCATCTGCCTAGCTTTTCTTAGTCCTGGTAAGGTGATGTATGTGCAGTCTATTAGTGTTCCTACTATTGTGGTATTTGAGGATGAATTAATTTATATCCTAACAATCTGATGCTGCTCCTAGCTCCAAAATTCTGTTTCTGATTCTAGAAAATATTCCTATTAACTCTCTTCCTTTTATGTTTTATAGGTAACTGTGGAGCTTGTTATAGATAACAAGGATTTCGCTGATGTGAATACAAAGTTAAGTAGCAACACCCAACATAGCCCACTTTGTGCTCTTACAAGTCCAGATAAGACACTGCCAGAACCTAGTCAACATGTTACCTGTACCAAAAATCCACAGAACCTAAATCAAATTCATGAAGAAACTGTAAAGAAAACACAAAATTTGGTGCTCCCCATCCCAAAGTCACCAAGCCCTGTTGTACCAAGTCCTTCAACCTTCACAGCTGTGCCAGCCTCTCACAATTTGATAAATCAGATAAATGTGTCAACAAAAGAAAGCGCTTTGCTGTTGCATGTGCTATTGATGGTGCCAGATGGGAAAGATTTCATTACTGGAGAATCTGAGAAACAACCATCATGCAATGTTTATTTAAATTGCAAGCTCTTCAGCACAGAAGAAGTCACCAGATCTGTCATCGCATGGAGCACAACAAAACCAGTCTTTAACTTTTCTCAGGTAACTTTGTACATGTCTTAACATTCCATATGCATTAAGGATGAAGGCAGGAGTTGGGGAGGGGAGAGAAGTATATTTCCCAAATCATAATTCCATTGTGAAAAATGAGAATTTTCAGACTGGAGGTACTTTTATAATTATCTGGTATGCATATCCAATCCCACTATTGTATGGGAAGAGGAAAAGACGTTGCCAACATTTTAAAACTTTTTGTATGTCTATTTCTTCCTATTCTGTCTCAGTTGATATGGTTTCCCACTGTTTCTTTTGCCTGAATTCTGAGTTCTGTTCCTTTCTGCTTCCTCTAGGGCTTTGATCAGTTGAACTTCCTTCTTTCTTTTCTGTTTCTCCAGTCTCTCCTTTATTTTTTTATTTATTTTTCCTCAATCTCATTTATTCCTCCACTGATTTCAGTACTCATCTTACTTGATTTCTCAGTAGAATTTGATGCTATCGCTTAAATTGTTCCCTTTCTTGATTTTCGTAACTCTCTCCTCTTATTTTCTTCCTGACTCAAGAACTGTTTTTTTTTCAGTCATTGGGCCAGTAGGAAAACTCAGAAAAGAGTCGTGATCCCAGTACTTCTTCCTCTCTCCTACTTTTAAATATTAGTGTTCCTATTCATTACTCTATCTTTGGCATTCTTCCAAACCAACCCTCTTTTCCCCATGGTCGCCACATCTACTCCCATAGCTTCAGTTGTGTGAAGATGACTTTGAAATCCACACTTCTTCCAGGCCAGGCATTTCCCTGTAGTTTCACATCTCTGTGTCTAACTGCCTGTTGGTCATCACCACCTGGATTTCTCAAAAGCACTTTCCTCTTGGCACCTAACACATCACCTGGCAAATTGCAGGTATCCAATAAAGATGTGTAAATGGAAGAAGAAATTCAGATGTATTCAAATCTGAATTTATTATTCCTTCCAAATCTGTTCCTCCTCCTGTCTGCCCTAATTCATATTATAATTTACTCAGAAACCCAAGCAGAACCTAAAAGTTGTCCTTGAGTCTTTCTTACATAAAGATTCACCAAATCCAGTAGATGTTGCAAACTTAATTATCTCTGGAATAAATTCTCTTATCTCCACTCCATTGTCACTGCTTTCATTCAGACCCTTACTCTCATTCCACCTAGCCTTCAGACTGTCCTGTTTCTTTTCTCTCCCTGTCCATTTCTTCCTCTGTGCACCAACAGGAATGATCTTTCTAAAACACTAACCTGAATATTTTACTCGCCTGCTGAAAGCCTTTCGGTGATTACCCGTAGCCTTCAGGATAGAATCTAAGTTTGGACTGCAAGACCCTTTAAGACTACCTATACTTTTCCAGTCTCGACTCAGGCCACTCTTTACACTAGATAGTCCAGCTGTGCTCAACTATTTGCATTTCCTGAATATCCTCTTTTCCTACCTGTGTCCCAGAAGCCCTATCTATATGAGTTTTGTCCTCAGAGGATTCATGCCATTTTATATTTGGCCTTTATGTGTTTGTCTCTAACACAAGACTGTGGCTTTAGACTGAGCATAACAGAGTGGGTTTTATTTTGACGTCTTCAGCTCCTAGCACTGTGCTTGGCACACAGATAGGCTTTAGTAAATGCTTGTTGAATAAAAGTATAAATTAATACTTTGTCTCAGATGTGGAGTTTTGTTTTGGTTTTTTTGCCCCCGGCTGTTCCTCTCCCCAGGTGATTCCTGTCTCTCTGTCTTCCAAATGCCTGGAAAGGCTTAAGAACAATGTGATGGTAATTGAAACTTGGAACAAGGTGCGGAGCCCAGGACAGGACAAGCTGCTCGGGCTGGTGAAACTCCCCCTCCATCAGTTTTACATGTCATTCAAGTAAATAGGACCTTTTGAAGTATTCTTTTTTAACATCTTTAACTTTGTATGAACTGAAGAGGAATATTTGTGGTTTGCAAACATGAACAACCCAATAATTCCTTGGAGGACTTTCCTCAATTTCACCACAGTTGCTACTCTTTCTGCTATGTTATAGCAGTATTACAGATACTGCTTTCCATGTTTTAGGCCCTAAGCTAAGAACCTTACATATATCAAGTCATTTTAATCCCCACAACAGTCTTTCATGAGGCAGGTAAATTTTATTTCCCCTATTTTACACGAGTTAACAGAGGCACAGGGAAGTTAAATAACTTGTCATATATATTGTAAGTAGTGGAACCAGGGTTAGAACCCAGAGAGTCTGGCTCTGTAGTCCACTCTCCTCACCAAGAAACTCAACTGCCAAGTTATCACCTCAAATACTGATGATGTATCTCTCTGTCACAAACTTCAGTTAGTATATTTCACATCAGCCATTTGCAAGATTTCTGTACTGTGCATTGTTTCTTAGACCTTCAGATTTGATTGCTGTACCTCACTTATCACTACTCAAAACCTAGATGGGGTATTGATTTATCTGAAGATTATTTCTATCCTCAGTACAGACTGTTCATTTTTTTGTTTCAAGATAGTGATTTTTAATTATTTTAGAACTGACCTCTTTCAGCCTTCTCATGGTTCTGTGTTTTAAATGCTGTATTTTACATTTTGCAAAGAGCACTGTTGTGGGCACTGTCTGTAGAAATGGCTCACTGTCATGTGAGCCTTTCTATAACCCCAGGAAGTATTGTCATTATCTCCATTATACAAATGAGGAAATGGAGATGTCAGCCTCTCTGGCTTTGTTTTCATCATCTGTAAAATGAGGGTGATGACAGATATCCTATCTCCTTGGAGCAGTTGTGAGGATCCAGTGAGAAAATAAACGGGTAAGCCTTCAGTGAACAGTTAAGTACTTATATGATGGTAACATTGGGAAGCCTGGTCAGGCTAAGGAGTGCTGCTGGAATCATGGATGTCACTGTCAGCTGTAAGCTTTTGGCTTTTTCCCCTTTTTTTGTTGTGGTATTAGTTTGGTCTGGTATTCCCCTTTCCTTCTCATTTCCTTAGACCCCATTCATTGCCGAGAGAGCATAAAATGATAATAGCTATCAATTACGAAGCACTTATCATGTTGGTATTTTATATTTGTTATCTCAGTTTAGTCCAAACAACAGATGGAAGTTTTATTACCTACATTTTACAGATGTGGAAACAGACCTTTAAAACTTATATTGATTACTTAGAGTCATAGAGTAAGTAAGAGGCAGATCTGAGATTCAGCATGGTGTAATGAAGAGCATTTGGACTTTTTTCTTATCTGTGAATAGTGGACAATAGCAACCTTTGCTGTGTTAAAAGGATTATAGAAACATTGTAAAGTGCTTACCACATAGTAAGTACTCAGTAAATGGCCGATATTATTTGTAATATTACTCAAATCTTATCTGCCAGACTCTAAAATCTATACTTTTTCTAGCTGACCACACTGCCTACCTCTAAAATAATGCTATTCAGCAAGCCTTGGGGCCATGATGGTACAGAGATAAGTTAGACACATTCCCCCCGCCTGTCAAATTGCTGAGTTTGGAACTTATCTGCCTGGTCATTTTTATTTGATGGATTATGGATAGAATCATATACTTTTTTGAACCACAATTACTTTTCTAGTTGTAGATCCTTTTTTTTTTTTTTAATTTTTTTTGAGGAATTGGTATACTGTTTTCTTTGTGTTTTTTGATTTTTTGGATTTTTAGTTTTTTAATTTATTTTTGGCTGTGTTGGGTCTTCGTTGCTGCACGTGGGCTTTCTCTAGTTGCGGCGAGCGGGGGCTACTTTTCGTTGCGGTGCGCATGCTTCTTATTGCAGAAGCTTCTCTTGTTGTGGTGCACGGGCTTCAGTAGTTGTGGCTCGCAGGCTCTAGAGCACAGGCTCAGTAGTTGTGGTGCGTGGGCTGAGTTGCTCCACGGCATATGGGATCTTCCCAGACCAGGGCTCGAACCCGTGTCCCCTGCATTGACAGGCAGATTCTTAACCACTGTGCCACCGGAGAAGTCCCTGTAGATCCATTTTAACAAACTAAGAAAACAAGCCAAGTAAGAAATGAAGCAACTCTATGACATGATTGATGACTGTTACTTACTCATGCACAATTTCTCTCCCTTTAGAGATCCTAAGATTTCTCGCCTGCTGCTTGATGCTCAGTATCCAGTTGTTGCTGTTGACAGCTATATGCCTGTGATTGATGTGTTCTCAGGCCACCAAAATGGGAGTCTTCGAGTCTTTTTAGCTATGGGTTCTTCAGATCAGATAATAGCACTGCAAAGATTAAAGAATGAAGAAGGAACACTTCCTCCCTTCAACCCCAGGCCAGCCCATCTCCTGGACCAGCCATCTGTAGCATCTGTTGCTATGGTAGTGACTAAACACTTGATTGTTTACAAAAAACATAATCTTATTTTAAGACTTAAAAGGTGATGTTTTGATACATGTATATGCTGTGAAATGATTATCACTATCAAGCTAATTAACATTTCCATCATTTTATCTGGTTACCTTTCGTGTATGTTTGATGAGGACACTTAAGATCTACTCTCTTAGCAAATTTCAAGCACCGTAATCTCATTTTATCTTGCGTGTTTTAATGAAACCATTGCCCCAAATTCTTATTTCAATAGTGAAAGGCTCAACAAAAGAACATACTTGCACTTCAATGCTTGCTGTAGCTCAAAAGAATCATTGGTATTTTTCTTTCTGTTTAAATGGATACCTGTGTCCCTCTGAGCTCCTTGAATTTATAAAGAAAATGTAATTGGACAACCAGATCTTAATCCTCTAATTTACTAACTTAATTGCCTTTTTTTTTTTTTTTTTTTTTTTTTTTTTTTGCGGTACGCAGGCCTCTCACTGTTGTGGCCTCTCCCGTTGCGGAGCACAGGCTCTGGATGCTCAGCGGCCATGGCTCACGGGCCCAGCCGCTCCGCAGCATGTGGGATCTTCCCGGACCGGGGCACAAACCCGTGTCCCCTGCATTGGCAGGCGGACTCTCAACCACTGTGCCACCAGGGAAGCCCCTTAATTGCCTTTTTAAAAAAATTGAAGTGAACGTAAATCTGCTCTAAAAAAATAGTCTCAATGAAAAAAAAAGAAAAGGTAATCTGGGGGAAAAAAGGGGGATGGAGATGAAGGGTGATCCCAAATGTAAACCAGCAAAATTTTCTGTTTCTTGACCAAATCCATGTTGGAAAGTTAAAGTGAAGTTCCTTGCTTTTCTACTAATAACTTAAAATTTATTTGTTCTGTACAGTGCTGTTCAGTTGAGAAAGCACATTGACATACTTTATCATGTTTATTCCCCTAACAACTACATGAGGTAGGTCATTGTCATTCTCTTTTTTAGGTGATGAAACAGAATCAGAGAGGTTATGTTACTCATCCAGGGTCACACAGCTAAGAATGGGAGAATTGGTGTTCAGACACAGGTCTTCTGACTCTAAGTCCACTGTATCATGTCCTCCTCTATCTTATATTTGATGTCTTTATTAGTATAGCCAAGTCTCAATGTCCACACCATTTAAGTATGTTATGTTTTTTAATCTGAATGACAAATTTAATGTCTCTAACAGAGAAAGAACTATTAAGAAAATACCTATTAGTTAAGTTATTGGTTTTGTTTTTGTTTTGTTTGTTTGTTTGTTTGTTTGTTTTTTGCGGTACACGGGCCTCTCACTGTTGTGGCCTCTCCCGTTGCGGAGCACAGGCTCCAGACGCACAGGCTCAGCGGCCATGGCTCACAGGCCCAGCCGCTCCGCGCCATGTGGGATCTTCCCAGACCAGGGAACAATCCCACGTCCCCTGCATCGGCAGGTGGACTCCCAACCACTGCGCCACCAGGGAAACCCTGTTATTGTTTATTTGTTATGAACTCTAAACTTTTTCTATTATATATTTATCATATTAGTAGTAGAAGTGCCTTCAGTAACAGTGTATTCACTACCTCCCCATTAATAAACAGTCTCAGTGTTATTCCTAACTTCATTAGAAATAATAATTAAGGACTTCCCTGGCGGTCTAGTGGTTAAGACTCCATGCTCCCAATGCAGGGGGCAAGGGTTCGATCCCTGGTCAGGGAAGATCCACATGCCATGTGGCACGGCCAAAAAAAACCAATAATAATAATAAAGTAAATGAAAACTTGTTTCAAATATGTGTTCTTTATCCTATTAAGGAAATAGCCTTCTGTTTTCAGTGTACGAAGAATCAGGAACATCTGATTAAATTTTATCAAATGCCTTTTTAGCCTTTATTGAGGTAGTCACTTTTTTTCCTTCCTCTGTTAATGCACTCTATTACATTTATGGATTTCCTAATATTGACCCAGTCTCACAGCCTAGAGTAAGTCCTGCCTGATCTGATTACAGTGAACAGTTGTGAGATTTATACACAATGAAAATTAAGTATCTGTTTTAGTATCAGCCAATTATGCTTATTTCTTCGTCTATTCTCAGACTTCATAGAGAAGCAAATTACTCTTTAAAGCTCCCCAGTATCTCTGTTTCATTTAATAGGCAGGGGACCAAGGAAGTGGATTGATGGAGCACCACTTTGAACTCCTTATAGACAAGATTAAAGGGCTCGCCCCTCTTCAGGCAACAGTCTGGGGAGAAGCAGATTGTTATGTCCAGTACTTCTTTCCAGTTCAAGACTCGCAACCCAGTGTGCTGAAAGGACCTGAGTTCCTTGATAATGGTAGGTTTGGGAGATTAGGCTTACTCATTCTGTGTGGCTCTTTTATTGAATATGCTTAGGAATGTTTTTTCCTGAGTCAGTTTTATGTTCCTCAGTATTTCCAGCCTTACCTGGGCAGTACAGGAGATAGCCTGAGTTTTTACTTTTCTTAAATTGTTTTTTAATTTAATTTTGATTTGATTTCAAATTTATGGAAAAGTTACAAAAATAGTGCAAAGAACTTCTGTATACCCTTTACCTAGGTCCATCAGTTATTTACACTTTGTCTCATTTTGTATCATTTACATGCCTACTCACTCTTATCATCTATTAATATACAGTTGATTCTCATTATCCACTGTAGTTATATCCTATAAAGTCATCAAGAGCACTGAATTAAGAGAATACCAAACCATTGCTCCTGAGGGAAATACGTACATATACATATCTCACATAGATCATAATCTTAAATCCTAAAACAATTCATCCTCATAGATTCTATTTTCTTTATTTTACAGAAGAGAAAACAAGGTTCAGAGTGTTAATGACTGAGGCCGCCCCACTAACAGGTGCCAAGGTTGGCATTCAAACACTGTCCAACTGGCCCCAGAGCCAGAGCCCCTGCACTACATTGCACTGTCCCTTGCCATCCCCTCCTCTGGTCATCTCTGAGAGCTAAAACAAGAAGACAGAGTGTCACCTTGTTTGATCTCAGCTGGGAATGAGCAAGTTGGGTGACTCAAATTTTCTGCTATTCTGAGCATGTCCTTGAATAACCATGAAAGTGCTGCCAGTATTGGTTTTGAGGTTCAGATAATGGACTTGTATCCAGGATATATTGATATAAAGAACTCTTACAAATCAGTAATGAAAAGACAACCCAATTTAAAAATGGGCAAAGGATCTGAATGGACACTTCTCTAAAGATATACAGATGGTCAATAAGTACATGAAAAGATGCTTAACATCATTGGTCATTTGGGGGATAAAGATCAAAACCACCACAAGATACCACTTCACACTTACTGAGATGGCTATAATTTTTTTAAAAACAGACTAGGGCTTCCCTGGTGGCGCAGTGGTTCAGAGTCCGCCTGCCGATGCAGGGGACGTGGGTTTGTGCCCCGGTCCAGGAGGATCACACATGCCGCGGAGCGGCTGGGCCTGTGAGCCATGGCCACTGAGCCTGCGCATCTGGAGCCTGTGCTCCGCGACGGGAGAGGCCACAGCAGTGAGAGTCCCGCGTACCGCAAAAATAAAATAAAAACAGACTAATAAGTGTTGGTAAGGAAGTGAAGAAGTTGGAACTCTTACACGTTGTCTACCAACAAAGGAATCTCTTCTGTATTACCATGGCATCTCAGGGGACCAGAGCTGCTAGGGAAATGGACCTTGGTAGGAGTAATACAGTCAGATACAGATTCCGGTTCCAGGTCTGTGACCTACTAGCTCTAAGACCTTTGGGTTGACTATGTAACATCAAGGTATCATATCCTCATCTGTGTAGTAGGAGAAATAATACCTGCTTTGTTTTCTTTACAGGAGTATTGTGAGGATAAAATTGAACAATACTGAATATTAACATACTGTAAAACTACGTATAAAACACTTATTTATTTATTTATTTAGACTGCATCAGGTCTTAGCTGCTGCTTGCGGGATCTTTCGTTGCAGTATGTGGGCTTCTCTCTAGTTGTGGTCTGCAGGTTCCAGGGCGTGCAGGCTCTGTAGTTGCGGCACGTGGGCTCTAGTTGTGGTGCGTGGGCTCAGTAGCTGGCAGTGCGCGGGCTTAGTTACCCCACGGCATGTGGGATCTTAGTTCCCCAACCAGGGATCGAACCCACGTCCTCTGCATTGGAAGGCGGATTCTTAACCACTGGACCACCAGGGAAGTCCCTGTAAAACACTAAATGATGTGTTGGATTATTCTGAACTGCTTTTCTTTTCCAAAGGATTCACTCTGAAGCCTTTCAGATCTGCAACCACACTCTGCATTCCAGACCCCATCTTTAATAGTGAGCACCGTCACTCTCTCCTGTTGCCAGCTGAAATTCCAGTGCAAAGACTCCTACTCAGTGCCTTCTCTGCACACGGGCTTGTACCTGGAGGTGGAGTCCAGTTTGAAATCTGGTGCAGGTACAGTGTGGAGAACCCATGCCTGTGCCTAGGAAGGAAGTGCACAGTCACAGAGCATCCTTCCCTTAATCAGCCCAGGTTGAATTATAAGCAAGCAAAGAGCCCCCTTCTGCCCTGTTTAATATTATTTAGGTTTGATAATGACTCTTGTCCAGATTTTACTGAAATCTGTTCAGTTATTAGGCTCTCGGGAGCAGTTGTATCTCATACTTCTAACTACTACTTACATTTGGAAGAGAAGTTTTAGTTTTATCTCCTACTATCACTTAAATGTATCAGTCACCTTTTTTCTGCTTCTCTTTCTGCCTTATATAGTTCAGGCCCTCACTCTATCATGCCTAAATTATTGTAATACCCTCTTAACTGGTCTCCCCACTTCTAGAATCGTTTCTCATAATCCGTTCTTCCCACCACCAGAAGAGTGGCCTTTGTAAAATATAATTCCACTCATGGCACAGACTTCGGCAGAATTCCAGGAAAGATAATGGCATGAATACAGATGTTTAACCTCCCCTTTGCATCCTCACCCCCAAGAAACCAATTAAAATAATTTTAACGTGAGGAGGAAATAGAGTAGGTACTAACAGATCCTCATCGCCCCTTCAAATTTGAGGGGCATGGGCCTGAAGCCATAGAAGAGATTGGAACTGCACTACTTAGAACCACTTGTGCTGCAGGATGGATGCTTTCAGGAATGGCAACTCCCAAAGGGCTAAGCCAGTTGCAGATTCCTCAAACAGAAAACCTTTGAGAAGCTGGGCTTTGTCTTGAACACAGGGTATAATTTATGGGGTTCTTCCTCCAAGTAATGGGCAGTAAATCCAGCCAGACACAACCACAGCTGTATACCAGAAATACAGAACAATCAGGCACCAAAGATAACTAGATACTGAAAGCTGATCCCTGGGGCAGAGTGAATCATTCATCCACCTTATTCTTTCAGCTGACAGCTTGTGCTTTTGTGGCTTACAGGTACTATTATCCTAATGTGAGAGACCAGATGGTCGCCAAAGGAACCTTGCCATTATCGAGGATCTGTGCCATTGTAACCATGCAGCACCGTGAGGATGTTGGAATACAGACCTTTAATCTCCCTTTAACCCCCAGGCTTGAGAATAGGAATGAACTAAGGAACCAATCATCAGGTAATTGAAGACTAGTTTATCTTTCCCTAGCATATATACATA
>NW_006773138.1:1437537-1450068 GCF_000442215.2 Lipotes vexillifer | reverse complement strand
TTTCCCTAGCATATATAAATATCCCTTTTCTCTCGTAAATTAGTGATTCTTCACATTTTGTGGTACTTACCCTTTTAAGAATCTGATAAAAACTATGAGACACCTTCTCTTAGAAAAAGAGTGTAGAATATACACTGCAAATTTTGTATATAATTTTAGAAAATTCATAGTTATGTAGACTCTGTATATAAATGTTGCTTGTTTCATCTCACCTTTAACTTCAGCAAGCATTTGATAAGCCCTCATGGCATAAAACCTAAGTCTCATATAGGTGTACTCAGAGAATTATTATTCCAAGGCAACATGATGTAGGATTGGAAGAATATAGTCAGCATGAACTGGGAATTCACTGTGAGGGAGGAAGAAGTCAGGAAGAAGTCAGGGAGGAAGAAGTTAGAAAGGATTAGTTAGAATTTAGAGTTTTGAATTATATCCTAATGGTTCCAGCTGGATGACCCACCCTCCAGATACATCATGAATAACTAGAATTAGCCTTCTAAATCAAGTTACTGTTCATTCTTACTGGAAAGTATCTGCCCATACAAAAGGTTTTATCTTGCTATGATTAAGATTGAGTTGTTCCTCCTGACCCTCACTGATCAGCTTGTTCTGTTGTTCCTTAAAGCTTTCCCTGAAATGTGATAGAATTTTTATAAAAAGATGGCATGTAAAGGTGTTTAAGGTGGTGGCAGTAGGAGGGTGACAGAAATATATGAGTGCAAAAACCTTTTAAAGGTTTAAAAAAGAAGAAAGGTTAGAGTCCATCTCAATTCTATAAAAATAACTGGGATTAAGTTCTGCCTCTGATAGTTAATGTGATTTTGACAAGCAGTTGAATCTCTGAGCCATAGTTTCTTGGATATAAAGTGAAAATAGTGACGTCTGTTCTGCTTTATTAATCCTAAAGTGCAATAATATAATGTGATTCTGACCACAGACAGATTGTTTCACTGCTAAGGCCCCATATTGTTCATTAGGATTATAGTGTTTATCCTCTTCCTTCCTTCCTGACTAGACTTGGGGTTTGGTAGAACAGAGATTATTCCAACAAACCTTCTTTTCATTTTTCCTTTTGCCCTCATTCTTTAGGTTTACTGGATCTGGGCCTAAGGTACAGGTGTACTCCAAGGACAGCAGAGGGAGTTCTTGCAGCCCGAGCCGTCTGCATCTCAGTCCAGATTATCAGAGCCTGTGGTTTGCAAGCAGCAGCCAAGTAAGTTCACCTTAGAAAAGCAATTCTCAAAGCAAACCTTTCTCCACTGCAGTCCACATGATATGTGATGCCCAAATAACGTAAAACTTTCTTGCATACAATTTCCAGTTTATTAAACACAACTCTACTCTTTTTCTAAGAAAGCATATAGGAATATAGGTGAATAAATCACTTGCAAATTTTGCTGTTTTAACTGTTATTAGCAATTTAGTTCCTTGACCTTGTCCAGCGATTTTATCCTCTACCCTACTTACCCTCTTATTCCCAAGGTCAGACCCTATGCCCACCAACCATGCCAGGACCAATCACCACTACACCTCCTCAATAGTCTCTCATGTTCAACCTCTGAGTACCACCTCCTATTTTTCTAGCTTATTCTCCTTTAGTCTGTTCTCAATACAGAAGCCAGTGATGAAAACTTAAATCAGGTCTTGACACACATCTACTTAAAACCCACCAATGCCTTTCCATCTCATTCAGAGTAAAAACCAGAGTCTTTAAAATGGCTGTAAGACCCCACATGATCTGACCCCGTTATCTTTATGACCTCCTCTCTTCCTGGTAGTTGCTGCTCTACTCACTCCACTCCAGGCACTGGCTTTCTTGTTACTTGTGAACACACCATGCTCTTTTTCCCCTCAAGGCCTTTGTCGTGCTATTTTCTCTGCCCAAAACACTGTTTCTATGTATAAACAGCATAGCCCTCTCTTCCCTCCTTCAGGTCTTCACTCATTCGTCTCTCTAATTTGGACGTTCTTCCTCCTTTTGTCCTCTAAACAAGCTTCTGTTTTCTTCAAGACTTTGCAGCCTTCCTCTGTCTCTCCTACATGTAGATAGAATCGGTGCTTTGTCCTTTGTCTCTTAGCACCTTGGTTGCAGCACTTATCACTCTGTTTCAATTATTTGCATACATGAGTTTTCCTCATCTAGGCTCAGTACCTGTGTCTATAGGAACTCAGTACCTGAGTTCCTATAGACACAGGTACTGCCTGAACTCCTCTCTGTCCCTGCCACCACATAGCATAGTTCCAGCACGTATCAGGTGCCCAGTAAGGAGAACTAGATCATGATCCTGAGGCAGACTAGCTCACTTTGGACATGAATTCAAGAAAGAGGCAAGTGCTCCTTAACTTTTTCCCTTGCTACAACTTAGAGTCAGATTATTTACCTTTAACTTCATAGTCGCTAAATAACTAATGGGATTACTTCCGTGTGAGATCTGACACTGAAGTAGCTGGTAAAATGTTCAGTCTAATTAATATTTTTCCTCACTAAATTCTCCAAATAGACTTTTCCAATAATTGCTTGAGAACATCTTAGTGTTAGTGAGATACCAGGGCAGTTTTTTAATCATATTTTCCCATATATTCAAACTCTTGATGGTTTCTCATTGTCAGTAGCAGTGGTCTCCTAATTTTAATTTTACATTCTTATTAATAAAAAAATAAAAATTTAGCATACTCTCTAAATATGTGTATACTTATTCATGTATAAGTCATCTTCATGTACTACTACACTAATATATACACTATAAAATATACCAGAGAGTAGTAAAACTTTAATATATGAGATAACAACTCTAGAAGTTTTAATAATTTTTTCCTATGCTCAAATAGTTTACCCTATGAACCCCCTAGATTGTACTCACTCCACTTTAGGGTAGTGGTCCACAACAGGATAAGGTCCTGCTTGCTCAACGTGGCATTCAAGACCCTTCAAAATATCTTAATCTGAGTCTTGAAAGAAGAGTAGGAGTTAATCATAATGCCCAAGAAAGCTGAAGACTATTCTGGTCAAAGAGAAGAACGTGCAAAGGCCAGGGAGGCATGAAACTTATGTGTAATGGAGTACCTGTTCTGGGTAAGACCCAGCCCAGGTCAGAATTCCTAAACATGGTGTTAAACTAACTACTGTTTAATTGACACAGAAGGACTTGGAATTTCGATACTCAGTAGACCTCAGAGAGACTGAGTAATAAATAAGAAACTCAGTTGCTTTTCTCTCTGGGAACTCACAGGGAAAGTCAGATTAGATGGCAGGCAGTTTTTTGTAAATCCCGCATTTGGTCTGTGTTGCGCTTTTAAGAAAAAAGGGCAAGAAGCCAGACCAGTACAGTGGAGTGTCCTTGTAGTATCACTCTAGTAGGCAGATGAATATTGTCTCCCTCATATACATATACACTGTAATATCGAGACTACTAAGAAAACACATAGTGGCATTGCCAGAAGCCTAAACAGGAAACACATGGTTGGTTAGTGTTCTTGGTGGCCTTGTGGAAATGGTGATGTTTTCTAGGCAGTCAGGCTGATTTCTGATATTACGTCCTTCTCATTCCCACCCTTCTCCCCTACAGGGCTTTGGCTGAGCAGGAACCTGCTCTGCAGTTTAGTGCCACAGTCGGGGTCAATGCCTTTGTTACCACTCATCTGTCCTTCCTGCCCAAGGGAGAACAGCGCCAAACCCACCCTGTGGCCTGTTCTTTCTGCCCTGAGTTCTCCCATCACAGTGAATTCTCATGTAACTTGGTAACTCAGCACTGCAGTGGAGAAGCCTGTTTCCTGGCAGAGTTGTTGGAGTTTGCAGAAGCTACTTTTGCTATTTATCATGAAGATACCAAGTCAGGTGAGCACCAAATGACTCACAATCAAAATTAAAAAGGGCTCTGTTTTGAATGGAATAGCACTTCCTAGGAGATACATGCTGAAGTGTTTAAGGGTGAGGAGTCATATTTGCAACTTACTTCTGAAGGGTATAGCAGAAATATGTAGAATATGTATTGAGTGTTTGAGAGAATGTAGAGAGAGATAAAGCAAATGTGTCAAGATGTTAGTGGGTGAATCTAGGTGAAGGGTAGGTATATAGGAGTTCATCGTAGTATTCTTTTAACTTTTCTGTATGTCTGAATTTTTCAAAATTTAAGTGTGTGCATACACATACTTAATGATTTAATGAAAATGATTTAGAGGGCATTCAAGTTTTGACTGGAGCAAGATGATCTCTAATGCATCTTCCAACACTGAAATTCACCGAGTGTAAGTGGAGGACTATATGGCTATATTGTAATACAAGCCCTTTGGTCAGTAGACCACCAAATAATTTCTCTTTCTTTGTTTGTTTTAACAGCCAGTGATATAACCAGTATCCGCTCATTCAAAGATTATCTGCTTGGAGTAGTAAAGATTCCAACAAAAGATCTGCTGATCAAGAGATCTGGTAGGGATCCTGGATTATCACTTTCTAATTCTACCCTTTCCCATTCACTTCCCTGCAAGAGATTTTCTTGTCTGGCTCTCTTGCAAGATATGCAAAAAAAATAAAAAATAAAAAACTCCTTAACACATGCTTCTGAATTCTCCCAAATACCTCAAAAGGTTTTCCCAAAAACATTTTAAGTCCTTTCCTAATCATTTCAAAGGCCTTCTGATAAAGCAAAGAAGTTCAAAACATTGTACTGTCGGGCTTCCCTGGTGGCGCAATGGTTGAGAGTCTGCCTGCCGATGCAGGGGACACAGGTTCGTGCCCTGGTCTGGGAAGATCCCACATGCCGCGGAGCGGTAGGCCCGTGAGCCATGGCTGCTGAGCCTGCGCGTCCAGAGCCTGTGCTCCGCAACAGGAGAGGCCACAACAGTAAGAAGCCCGCGTACTGCAAAAAAATTAAAAAAAAAAATTGTACTGTCATCTTACTCCAGGAAAGATAATGATGATGATACTACTTATAATAAATATGGCAATACCCATTGCATTATGTAGCACTTTGTAAAATATTTTCTCAGATCTTTTTTGAGCTTCATGGTAACTCTTACTGATAGGGATACAGGATTATCTTTTTTTTTTTTTTTTTTTTTGCGGTACGCAGGCCTCTCACTGCTGTGGCCTCTCCTGTTGCGGAGCACAGGCTCCGGACGCGCAAGCTCAGTGGCCATGGCTCACAGGCCCAGCCGCTCCGCGGCATGTGGGATCTTCCCGGACCAGGGATCAAACCCGTGTCCCCTGCATCAGCAGGCAGACTTTCAACCACTGCGCCACCAGGGAAGCCCCAGGATTATCTTTATTTGACAGATGAGAAAACTTAGGCTTACAGAGGTTAAGAGATTTGTCAACCACACAGCCACGTAGTAGAGTACTAGAAATCAAATCCAGATTTGCCCATTCTTTTTCACTATACTCTCCTCTCTCACTGAAGAAGGAATAAGGGTATGAGGTAAAGACCCAAAAGAAGGCACAACCACCAGGCAGTAGTCTGGAAATATTGGTCCCGTCCTACATTTTATTAGCTCAGTGACCTTGACAGAGTGACCTTGACCTCTCTGAGCCCCACTTACCTTATGGATGGAGACTGTTAATACTGACAAGTCTACGAGGTAGGAATCAATGAAATAGGATATATAAAGTACCTGACACATAGTAGGCACTCAGTAAATGTTAGTTTTCTTTCTCTTGCCCATCTTCCTCCCTAGGATTGTATAATCTAGTTTCCAAAATTTTATCACACATCTCCCAAATTTAATTGTGAATTGAAGTTTGAGCAATACTCAATAAACAGGTACTATGTGCCTGCCAGAGAGAAGTCTCTACAACTTGATATAGGGTTCAAATCTCACTTCTATCACTAACTGTTTGTGATCTAGAACAAGTCACTTCATCTCTCAGATCCATAGTTTCCTCATCTCTAAAATGGAAATAATAAGCTCTTTGCAAGATTATCGAAGCATTCAATGAAATTATACACGTGAAAGATCTTTGCACAGGACTGGGCACATAGGACACCTCAGTTTCCTTCCTTCTGAAACTTACTACAGAGTTTGTCAGAGAATAAGCACCATCTGAGAAATCCCACCTTCACAAATTAAATTTAACCCCTTGGAAATAAACCTTTTAGACAGTTTGGAATGTATCATTGGTCTTTATATTCAGAGTTATTCTAAAGTGAACATTGTATTTTGTTTCTTCCTGCCAGTAATCTCAATTACAGAATCACAGAGCAAGAGGAATAATCTAATCCACTTACATGCTGAAGTGGTGTGAAATTTTTAATGTATTTGTATTTGTACATTTTTCTGGGGATAACTTTCATTAGAGCCAAAGGGGTCTGTGACCAAATAATGTTAAGAAGCACTAGGTTGTGAGGAAATTAATACCCAAGTGATTACTAAAGCCAAAGCCATAGGTTCTTAGACCGACCAAGTCAAATGGAGTCAGAGATCAACCTCCTCATTTCAGTGTCCTCATTTTATAAACGAAAACTTGGAAGGCCCAAAAAAATTAAATGCCTTTTCCAAAAATCATAACACCTTAAGTGGCCTTTGGCAAATTAATCTCAATAAGTCTGAATCTTCCCATCTATAATTTTTTTTTTTTTTTTTGTGGTACGCGGGCCTCTCACTGTTGTGGCCTCTCCCGCTGCAGAGCACAGGCTCCGGAAACTCAGGCTTAGCGGCCATGGCTCACGGGCCCAGCTGCTCCGCGGCATGTGGGATCTTCCCGGACCGGGGCACGAACCCATGTCCCCTGCATCGGCAGGCAGACTCTCAACCACTGCGCCACCAGGGAAGCCCCCATCTATAATTTTAATTAATACAAAACCTTTCTCAGAAAATTGCTGTGAATATTATACCAATCCACAATCTGTTTTACGTAATTATGAAATCCAAAAAGCTCAGAAAGTCAAAAGTTTTTTATTAACTCATTAAGCAGCCAAACCTGACCTCAACTGACATGAGACTATTTAGTCTTTATTTTCTGACTTAGGCCACTGCCTGATTATATAGCTTTATTGGAACACATTGTGCCCCTTCATTTACGTATTTTCTGTGTCCACTTTTTCACTACAACAACATAGCTGAATAGTTGCAACAGAGACCATATGGCCCAAAAGCCTAAAATACTTACTATCTGGCCTTTTACAGAATAAGTTTACCAACCCGTGACCTATGTGACCACTGACTAGTACATAATATTCAGTTTATGTACCACAGTATCTTTCTAAAATCTGAAAATTTTTAAATTCAGAAACAAATCTGACCCTAAGGGTTCTAGATAAGATATTGTGAACCAGGACTTCCCTGGTGGCGCAGTGGTTAAGAATCGGGCTGCCAATGCAGGGGACACGGGTTCGAGCCCTGGTCTGGGAAGATCCCACATGCTGCAGAGCAACTAAGCCTGCGAGCCACAACTACTGAGCCTGCGTGCCACAACTGCTGAAGCCCGTGTGCCTAGAGCCTGTGCTCCGCAACAAGAGGAGCCACTGCAATGAGAAGCCCATGTACACCAACAAAGAGTAGCCCCCGGTCACTGCAACTAGAGAAAGCCCACATACAGCAAGGAAGACCCAATGCAGCCAAAAATAAATAAATAAATAAATAAAATTTAAAGGGGAAAAAAAAAAGATATTGTGAACCTATAATAGGTGGTGTGTAGACTTTAAAGCCAGCTAGGCCTGGGTTCAAATCCTGGCTCTACTACCTGGTAACTGTAACGACTTGGGCAGGTCTCTTCCATTTCCTCATCTGCAAAATAGGGATTATTATCCCATTTAATCCTCAGAACTTCACAGGGTTATTAAGAGAATTAAATGAAGTAATATATATAAAGCATAAGAGAATTTCTGACACATAATAGATGCTCAGTAACAAGTAGCTAATATTTTAAATTGTTATTTTGAAATCTAGTGCCTGGTCCTTGGTATGTGTTCACTAAGTGGCAATTGCCCTTGGTGAAAGACCCTGGGCTAGACCCCAGATCTCCTGATCTTGTCCCATGCCTTCTCCATTGTACTCATAGTACCATGATAATATTTCATATTTTTTATTTTCTTTCAAAGCTCTTCCAAAATCATTATCTCATTTGACAATTATAATAAAGTTGTCTGGTAGGCAAGATCAGCACTATTTTTCCCATTTGTCAGGTAAGGAAATAGGACTGAGAGAAATTAATGGCTTACCCAGACTGAACCACTAGTTTTGGGCTGAGCCAAGAAGAAAATGCAGGTCTTCCAGCTCCAAGCCTTTGTTCTTCCACCTGATCTCATTGTCTTTCAGTGGTCAGATGAAACAAACTTCAATGCTCTGTGGGTATATGTTTTCTCTTCTGTCTTGGGCCAGGGTGATAGTGGCTATGGGGTGGAAAGTGGCTAAGTCTTTTTACTTTTAAAACTATAATTGAAAAATCTTCCTTTTCTTTCATAAGGGATCACAGGATGGTATCCTATCATTTTACCAGAAGAGGGGGCCCTGCCTCATGGCTTGGAGCTCATGCAGAAGATTGTGGGTGGTCTGGAGCTTTCCATTTCCTTCACCCATCCTGGAGACAGAGAGCGGGTGTTGGAAGCTGCTGAGCTATTGGGCTGGAGCTTTGAGAATAATCTGAAGGATTTTGTCAAGATGGATGAAGAGGAGCCAGCCACTGTTACCATCTCCACCCCGAGGCTCTGGCTGCCTATCCATTGCGTGCTACTTGCTGGCCAGAAGCACATTCATAAGAATACATATTGCTACCTCCGCTACAAGCTGTACGATCATGAAGGCTTTTGGACCCCTCTCAAGAAGCCTAAGGAATCGGCAAACAAAAAGCAGGTCATGGTTACTTTCAAGGCATCCAAAAGAGCAGAAGTCTCTAGGAGCCCATCACTGCTTTGGTACTTCAGAGAGGAGAGGTTAGAGATCCAAGTTTGGCGGGCTTATGGCAATGACAGTGTGGAGAGGCCCCATCAGACAGACAGCTGGATTGGCTCAGCCTATGTGGACCTGGCCAGACTTGGGGAGAGGTCAGCAAGGACACTAACTGTCAGTGGTAAGTGAGGAACCAGCCTTAGCACTTGTGGTTTGAGCACCTGCTGCTCCATGACAAGCACTGTGTGAGACACCCTCTCAGACATTATTTTATTTGATCCTCCCAGCAATCCTGTGAGGTAGGTATGAAACCTGTTTTTCAGTCATGAAAACGGAGGCTCAGGTAGGTTGGGTAACTGCCCAGGGTCACATGTTAGTAAGTGTTCTTTCCATTGTTGCATGTTGAAAGATTAATAGTAATTTAGTAATGCTTCTTAAAACTACAGAGATTTCAGAAAGAGGTTCGCTGGATGCTTTAAGAAGGGCATTATGTAGTGACAGTATACCTTAGTAGAGTCTAAGGTATACTGTCTGAGATCTAAGAACTGGTGCTGAACTTTGTAGCCTTAGACTACATCCAAATTCATAAGGTTGTTGTTGCACCTAACATAGTGTCTAGAACGTTGTAAGCCCTCAGTTAATACATGTAAAATAAAAATGAGTGAATTTAGGAGACTACCTTTAACCACTTGTATAAGAGCCTGTATGTATTATAATCTAGAATGTTGGTTTTAAAATACACTGAAAAGCATACCTGCTAATGAGATTAGGATATCCTCTCTCTCTGGTCAGCACATCTTGGAATCATAAAATCTATATGGTAATAAACTGGTTTGAAAGGAGAAAGGTAACATTTTGTAGGTGGCACTACGGGTGCTTTTCTTTCAAACATTGTTCAGTATTTGCTACATGTACTTGGCCCTGGGAATTCAAAGATGAGTCAAAAATAGTTAATGAGCTTATAGTCTAAGGGGAGAGTAGAGTAGTAAATAAACAATTACAGCGAAGTATAAGAACTATGAAAAAGGTATTCTCAGTGGCACTATGGAGCACAGGGACACAACATCTCTTTGGTTCAAGGACAGCATCCCAGTGGAAGTGATGATGCTTGACCTGAGTTACAGAGGATTTAGGAGTAAGTCACGAAAAGGAGGAAAGAAGGGTTTTCTAAACAGAAAGAGTGCGGGTGAAGGCACAGAGGCAGGAAGCAGTTTGATACGTTTTGGGTGCCATGAGTAATTTGGTACTGCTGGATCACAGGATATATAGGTTGGGAAATGATGGGAGATGAAGCTAGACAGCTGGGCAGGAGTACTATGTTGAAGGCCTCTTCTAAGCAGGAGAGTTTGGACTTTTTTGTGAGAGCTATGGAAAGCTATTTTAACGGCTTCTGAAGAGAAGAGTGACACAGCTTTGCTTTCTAGATAAATAAGGCTGGCAACTATAATACAGATTGGATTGGAGACGGCCAGACTAGATTCTTTACAAACGTCATATTTATTCATCTTAACATTCCTGTAAGGTTAGTTATTTCCCCCACTGTACGGTTGAAGAAACTGAGTCACAACCCTATTTTAGCTCTGTTAGCCTTGTGCTCTGACCCTGTTGAGCAGGTGGCCCAAGCTAAAGAAGGAGAACTGAGCATCTGGGTGATCATCCCAGATTCTCTGGTTCTCTCTGGACCCAGCAGGTATAATTCTGGCTCTGTTGAGCACCTCATCAAGTGCCCTGCGCCCTGTTTTATCTGGGCTGGCCTAGAGTCACTTCAAAGAGACTACAGAAAACGTCCTCGAAGTGTGCAAGGCTCACTTGAACTAAAGTTCTTAAAGACAGGCTTTTAACTTCACTCTGCTGGAGCAAGTACATTTGGGAAACTGAATATAGATTTAGGGATCAGAACTCAAACACAAATACCTCTTTTTATTGAGGGATACCAAAGGCAGTATTCAACTTTTCAGATTGTCCATTCCCTCTTACTTTTCCACTCCCACCAGCTTTTTATCCTCTTGCCTTGAAATCAGACCTCTCACTACTTTCCATTGTTGCAGGTAGTGATGGGGGCGGTGGGGAGGCAGTAAAAACTCTCACAGTGTGTGTTAACTTCACAGTTTCTTCGCAAATTGGTATATTAGGGCCTGTAGCCCTGCCAAAGGAGAGAGGCCTGCAAGCACCCTCAGAGAGCATCTCCAGGTTTAGAGAGTGTCCCTGCTTACCTAGGCTTATCCTCCTTCATCCTCTTGCAGGTGTGTATCCTCTATTTGGACGAAATGCTTCCAACCTCTCAGGAGCTGCCTTGAGAGTTCATGTGGTTCTCTCCTCTCTTTCTTCACACCGTGGGCCCACTAATGAGCTGGACTCCATGGACTGCAGCAGCCCCAGTGAGTCTGAGCAGCTCCCCAGAGGAAATGATGAGCTCCAGCTCTCTCTACCACATGACCACCAGAAGTCTCCAGCCTCCACCCAGGTCCCCTGCAGCAGCACCACAGCTGAAGTCTGCCTGGCCCAAGAGGGCCCTACTGCACTGGATGGAACTTTTGCAGTCAGTATCCTGGTAGAAAGAGCAATGCACTTGAGCTTGAAAGGTATGTTCTGCTCACTTATCCATAAACAGGTATCTGACTCCACAGGCTATGGTCCTGTCTTCACAAATCTTTCTAATCATGACAGGGTCTGGAAGAATTGTTAATCATCTTAATCATAATTATATATCTCAAGCCTAAAGGTTCAAGCCAAGTGAAAGCCTTTCTGAAGCCCTAAGTTGGCCTTGTCAGTTATCCTAATTTTGCATATCATAAATTCCCCAGTCCAGAAACCTGAGTATCAACTTAGATACTTCTCTTTTCCTTCTCCACCATCAAATCATCATATCCATTAAAATTGTTGTATCTCTTAAATTTCTCTTAGATCTCTACCTTCTTCTCCATTCCTTCCAACTCAGGCCCTCTTCATTATGTACCTAGGGCCAAGGGTTCTTAGCATTGGATCCATAAGCCCACAGGGATCCAAGGATTAAAGTCAGGTTAGGTGAACTTGGATAGGAAAATAATTACATCTTTATTTATTTTTTTATTTTTTTATTTTTTGCGGTACGCGGGCCTCTCACTGTTGTGGCCTTTCCCGTTGTAGAGCACAGGCTCCGGATGCGCAGGCTCAGCAGCCATGGCTCACGGGCCTAGCCGCTCCGCGGCATGTGGGACCTTCCCGGACCGGGGCACGAACCCGTGTCCCCTGCATCGGCAGGTGGACTCTCAACCACTGCGCCACCAGGGAAGCCCATACATCTTTATTTTTATTAATCTCTAACTGAAATTGAACATTTCCTCCAGTTGTGAGTGTAGGCAATAGACCCTAGTAATATTAATAGTACCTATGATGTTGTCAACAATAGAAATCACAGGTATTTTCATATCACGTTTTAGTTACTGCAGATATCTTGGAATATCATTTATACCTGTCATTACTTCAAAATTACAGTAGTTATTAAACCTACAGTTAGATCTTGTTATACATTAATAAAACTATAGTGATTACTATGTCACTTTTTTAATGCTTTGATAACTTATGCCAATATATTTCATTTCTTTGTAATCTTATGTATTTTACAATTAGCATTAAAAATATATATATGGGCTTCCCTGGTGGCACAGTGGTTGAGAGTCCGCCTGCCGATGCAGGGGACATGGGTTCGTGCCCCGGTCCGGGAAGATCCCA
>NW_006773138.1:1410072-1437376 GCF_000442215.2 Lipotes vexillifer | reverse complement strand
ATATATTAGAAGAGGCCCATAGACTTCACCAGACAGCCAAAGTAATCCATGGCACAAGGAACCCCTGCCCTACTTTTTATTCAGCCTTGTAATCTCTCCTAAAATTTTCCCTTTTGTCATCACCCTTCTCTTTTGCCTGCTTAATTCCCACTCCTCTCTCAAGACTCAGCTCAAACATCACCATTTACCAGAGTTTCTCTGACATAAAGGCTGCCTCCTGTTTGCTCTCCTAGCACTTTTGCCCTTTTTATAATAACATATATCACATGTACTAACATTGTTTGCATGATTTTCTTCTCCACTAGGTAGGGGCTGTTTAAGAATAAAGACCTTATCTCATTCATTTATTCATTCATTATTCATTCATTCAGCAACAAAACTTATGTCATATTTGCTATATGTGAGTACTGTCCATGGTGCTGGGGATAAAGCAATGAACAAAACAGACAAAATAGTGCCCTTGTGGAGCTTAAATTCTAGTAGGAATGTATTCAGCCCTGTATTTCCAATAAGTTGTGTGTGTTTGTGACTTTGAGCAAGTTACTGTCTCTCTGTGTATTGAATTTCTCATCTGTAAACGGCTGTGATTAACAGTTCTGAGATGTGTGATGGTTCTGAGAGCCAGAAAACCATAGCCTTATGAGTCCAGAAGGTTTCAATATACATCTTCTGGTTTGGCCTCCCTACTCAGTTCCTATCAATTCTGTGTTTCCTCAGTATTTCTGTGTATCCTTATTACTTTGGAACAGAAACAGAATTCATGCTCCTAGTAACTGTTGTCTGTCTTTCATTTCTATTTCTCCATATACACACTACCAAAAGACATTACTTCCAGGATTATAAGCTTATACAAAGTCTCTGAGGTTCTCATCCTGCTCATAACCTTTGTGTATCAGAGACCCTGAAACATTCTATCTCAGGACAAAGTCTTATCCACATAGTCTTGCTGTGCTGTATTAGAGATACTGAGGTCCGTACTGTATGAGTCACAAAGTTGGGAAACAGTTTTTGCTTTTTTACTGCCCTACCAAAGCAGCCCATTTGTGACAAGTCTGATTTGTAAAAACTGAATTTTTAAAAAAGAGAAAAATTAATACATGAATGAATTTAAGGAAAGCACAAAAAAAGCTTTGATTTTTTGCAAGAACTGTTTTGGTTTTTTGTTTTTGCATTGAAAATAAAATTTAATGTGCAAAAATATGGTTATGTTCCATTTTAGGGGTTGCCCCCATATTGCAAAAAGCAAATATACTTGTAACTTCTCAATTAGACAGAGTTACATTTTTTAAATATGGCTTGACAATTGACAATAGTTCATTGAGCATCTCCTTGTGCCAAATTTTATTCTCTTTTGTACATTAATTATCTCATTTAATCCTTACCACAGTGGGGTTATTTTATGAACAGTTTACAGTACCTACCCATTTTATGAATCAGGAAACTGAAGCTCAAAAAGGTAAAATGACTTGAGTTACACAGTTAATAAGCTCTACAGAGCTGCAGTTTGAATCCAGCTATGTCTGGACCTCAAACATGTGCTCTTTCCTCTATACCATCCTGACTGTTAGGTATGAGATAAACCGTGTTTACCAGTTAGTTCTGTTTACTCTCTGTATTTAAAAGGGTGCTTATGTACCCAGTCCTGTGCTTATATTGCAAGAATGGTGGTTCAGTTTATCAAGTAGTAAATCTGTGCCAGGCCAGTGCCAGGTACAGAAAGTGCAGAGCAAATGACACATGGTTTCTGTCCTCTAAGAGCTGATAACCCAGATAAGGGGATTAGCAACTACATGATTATTGATGTATAAAGCAGAATGCTCTAAGGACCAGAAGGATAGGTAGTACATTATCTAGTGTCTAGACATGCAGATGGCCAAGAAGCACATGAAAAGCTGCTGAACATCACTAATTATTAGAGAAATGCAAATCAAAACTACAATGAGGTATCACCTCACACCAGTTAGAATGGGCATCATCAGAAAAATCTACAAACAAGAAATGCTGGGGAGGGTGTGAAGAAAAGGGAACCCTCTTGCACTGTTGGTGGGAATGTAAATTGATACAGCCACTATGGAGAATAGTATGGAGGTTCCTTAAAAAAACTAAAAATAGAATTACCATATGACCCAGCAATCCCACTACTGGGCATATACCCAGAGAAAACCATAATTCAAAAAGACAAACGCACCCTAATGTTCATTGCAGCACTATTTACAATAGCCGGGTCATGGAAGCAAACTAAATGCCCATTGACAGATGAATGGATAAAGAAGATGTGGTACATATATACAATGGAATATTACTTAGCCATAAAAAGGAACAAAATTGGGTCATTTGATCCATGGATGGATCTAGAGACTGTCATACAGAGTGAAGTAACTCAGAAGGAGAAAAACAAATATCGTATATTAGCGCATGTATATGGAACCTAGAAAAATGGTACAGATGAACCGGTTTGCAGGGCAGAAATAGAGACACAGATGTAGAGAACAAACATATGGACACCAAGGGGGGAAAGTGACGGGAGGATGGTGGTGGTGTGATGAATTGGGCGATTGGGATTGACATATATACACTAATATGTATAAAATAGATAACTAATAAGAACCTGCTGTATAAAAAATAAATAAAATTCAAAAAGCATAAAAAATATATATCTAGTGTCTAGAGAGTTTAGAAACAGAAATCAAACATGTCTAAGAAATCAGAACTTTTTAGAATGAATATGATTTCAGAAAGGTGGGAATGAAATTCTAGGTGGTTATCTCAACCTGAACGAAGATATTGAAGTGGGAAAGTGTGTGTTCTAGGCCTACTTGGAGCAAACATGGGGAATTGTGGTGGCATTTGATCCTCTTTGGCTGAGGTTCATGGTCATTACAAGGGATCTATAGAGAATCATGAAGATATAAATAAGAAAATTGCTGAACTGCAGCAAGGGCTCAACTAAGACTAATTGACATGATTTTAGAGTGGCAGTGGACATACTGGTGGCACAATGCTGACTTTTTCCAGCAGTGTTTGGCTTCCTTTCCCTTCCAATTGTAACATATGGCAAGCCATTCCCTGGGCCTCTGCTCATGCACCTTTCTTAGCCAGGATTCCTTTCTCCCTTCCCCAGTTACCAAATTCTCCCTAACATCCTGCTCTTCCTCTTAGTCACCCTGTTCCAGCCACACTGGCCTCTTTGCTTTTTCTTAAATGTATAGGCAGACTCCTGCTTCGGGCCTTTGAATCTGGTGTTCTCTCTGTGCCTGGAATATTCTTCACTTCTGGCCTGTCTTTACTGAAATCACCGGCTCAGCAAGACCTTCCTTGATCACCCATCTAAAATTACAGCATTTCTCCAACAATACCTGTCCCTCTTTCCTGCTTTACTTTTTCCTATGGCCTTTAAATAGTGTATTTTGTTTATTTTCTATCTTTCTAGAAAAAGGTAAGTCCTACAGAGACAGAAATTTTTTGTTTTATTTACTGCTAAATCCCCAACACCTAGAACTGTGTCTGACACATAATAAGCACTAAATATCTGTTAAATGAGGAAGCAGATGAATATGAGACCTTGCTCAAATGCCCTTTTTCTCCTTTTTTTTTTTTTGCGGTATGTGGGCCTCTCACTGCTGCGGCCTCTCCCATTGTGGAGCACAGGCTCCGGACGAGCAGGCCCAGCGGCCATGGCTCACGGGCCCAGCCGCTCCACGGCATGCGGGATCTTCCCAGACCGGGGCACGAACCCGTATCCCCTGCATCGGCAGGCGGACTCTCAACCACTGCGCCACCAGGGAAGCCCCCTTTTTCTCCTTTTAATACGTTCTCTGATTTTATGCTTTGCCTCTACTGCAGGAAAGTTGCTTATGTGGGAATTTAGCAGAGGAGAAGTTGCAGGGATTAATAGATTCATTCAACAAACAGTTATTAAGCTTCCACTGTGCCTAATACAGGGTATAGGATCATGTCCTCTTACACAGAAGGTTTCTGTCACCTTTTCTCTATTCTCACTGCCTCCTTGCTTGTTCAGCCTTCAGAAACTTGGACTAATGGGGTAGCCCTTTCAATGATTGCTGCGAACAATACTCTCTTTCAATATCTTTTTCACTATACTACTGAGGTTATACTTACTACTTTGTACTGAAAATGTTTCTTAATGTGTCTCTCCACTAGGCTGCCTGTTCCTTGGGGACAGGGACTGTGAGTTTATTTCTGTATCTCAACACCTGGGTCTTCCTGATGCAACTAAGCAAGCATAATGTCTTCTTGTTTGTGAATATGATGCTCAACACCTCTCATATTTCTGGTATGAGTTACAAATCTGTAAATCACTTGTTATTTGGCTTCTTTCCATTTAGCCAGGGTAGATCAAGCTTCAGAGTGGACACTTGCAGAGGTCTCTTGTCTCCCAAGTCCTACCCTCACAGTGATAGGCCCATATAGTCCTTCGCCCCACAAATATTTATGCTTCAGTCAGACCTAGTGCTGGGCCCTGAGTGTACAGACCTGCCCATCATCTCTCTGAAATTGCCTTCCAAATGATGATATAATAGAAAGACTTCTGGAATGGGAGTCAGAAGACTGACTTCTGGCCCTAGCTAAGCCATTAACTTGCTTAGTGACTTTGGGCAAACCCAGTTCTCTTTTCCTCAGCTGTGAAATGTGATGGTCATGTAAGATCATCTCTAAGATTCTCTTCACCTCTCATCTTCTAAGAATATGGAGCTGAGGGCAGCATATCCCACACTCTGTGAGTCAGCTATAAATGGCCAAACTTTTGTGAAAACCATGTAGATGCTTCCTTAATATCCACGTTGGCTGTCCTCCTGCCTTCAACAGTGTTCTCTGTGTGTCTGTCCCTCTCATGCCTTAGAAGCTTCTTCCTTGAGGAAGGAAACGAATGATTCCTAGTGCAAAGCTGCATGCAGAGGATTCACTAACAGCCCTGAATTATGCCTTAAACCTGAGGCAGCATAGTCCCCACTGTGGTCCTGGTTCTGAAATACAAGAGTTTCTTGGATACTTTTGTTAGAAAAAGCTCTAAGGAACCTTCAAGAATCAGCTTCAGTACTTATAAGACTTGTGTACTTATACTCAACATGACCAGTATCTCTAGCCCTGTCTTACAAATGAGGCAATCAAGGAACAGAAAGGTAAAGTGATTTGAGGTAATCTAAATTATACTCAGTGAAAATCAAAACCATCTTCAGTATCATCATCCTTTAGAGGCTCTCTTTCAACTACCCAGGCAGGGTTACGGGTCCTTCTCTGTTCCCACAGTCCCCTGTGCTTTTGGCATAGTCTTTATCTTATTGTATTATAATTATCTGTGTGTCTGCCTACAGATCAAGGATCAGCTCTGACTCATCTGTGCAGGTGTGCCACAGAGCAGCTGTCAGTTAATGTTAGCTTAACAAAACTGAACTAGATTTTTATTAACATAAAAATTTGGGCATTGCTTGAGGGAAAGTTTCCATCTGTTCACTCCAGGCCAGAGGGAGAGCTTTTCTCTTAACCAGGTAGAATTAATTAGAAGTATTGCAATGGAATAACCCTGGAATAGGTGTTAGGAAACCTGGCTGGATCTTCCAAATGCTAGTTTACCAGATGTGTGACGAGCAAGCCACTTTACCTCTCTGTTCCTTGGTTGCCTTATTTGTAAAATAGAGATAGAGACACCCATCTTGTGTGATTATCAGGGATGTCATCAGCACAAGTTTAGTGCTGATAAGAAAACTGTAAGCTGTAAAGTGTTAAAAATAAGGGGTTGTTATTTTAATCTCATTGAAGCAATCATACCATTTTTTGATGCATAAAACTACTACTTTTCATACTTACGTAAAACACAGGAAATCCAGTGAAAACTCTTAAAATGGTAAAGCTGGCTCATCTCAAGTCCTCTCAACTGCTCTCAATGTGTGTCCCAACCCAGTAGGAAGTATAGCAGTTTTCATCTCGGCTGCCTCCAAAAGTATATCAGAACTTGACCTTTTCCAGGAAGGTAAACAGGCCCAGCTAAATTTCCAACCACAAGGGGAGAGCCAGGGAAACCTGATAGACCCAAGCAGATTTCTTTATCACCTGCCTCTTTGGCTGAAAGGAGTATTTCTGTTCAAGACTGAATAAGGAACACTTTTTTTCCAAAGTAAAAATAGTACTTCTCTTTCAGGGACTTTAGCAAATAGCAGCCTCAAAAATAACGAATCTTAAAGGGGGGGGTTGAGGTATGAGAGAGAGATCTGAGCAGTATTGGTATATATCTAGAATCATAGAATTTTATCGTAGGAAGTAATTTGAGAGCACATGTTTCTGATGAAGAAACTTGATGCCCAGAGAGCCAGAATAAAGTACCCAATACGTCACACTAAATCAGTGGCAGAGTACACCAGAACCGAGGGGTCCTATCTCTCAGAACTACAGTTGGTCCTCTCTGCTGATCTCTCTCAGAGCTTTCCTGAGCAGATGCTGCTGTCCTCTGCTGGCGCACACGGCACGCACACAAGGCAGCTTCTCTCTCTTCTCCAACCCTGGCAGTCATCTGTAGACAAAGGGCAGCAGGGAGTCTGCAAACCTTTAATAAGGGCCGTGGGCCTACTCTCTGCATTAGTTTAGTGAGGGAAACACAGACACACACAGATTATTGTAGAATACTATGGAAGCTGTCAGTACAGAGGCAGATTATCTCTCCCTAGCTGTGAGGATTTATGACATTCTGTTGGAAGAAATCAGTTGAGAAGCTTGAGACCTATTAATACTAAGGAAAATGGGAGACAGAGAGAGAGAGGTGAGATTGAGAGAGAGATGGAAGCTGTGTCAGGGAGAGTCCAGTTACAGGAAACAACTCCCTGCAGCCATTTTATTTACCTATTTTTATAAATTTATTTATTTATTTATTTATTTTTGGCTGTGTTCGGTCTTCATTGCTGCACGCAGGCTTTCTCTCGTTGCGGCGAGCAAGGGCTATTCTTCATTGTGGTGCGCGGGCTTCTCAATGCAGTGGCTTCTCTTGTTGCGGAGCACGGGCTCTAGGCGCGCAGGCTTCAGTAGTTGTGGCACGTGGGCTCAGTAGTTGGGGCTCACGGGCTCTAGAACGCAGCCTCAGTAGTTGCGGCGCACGGGCTTAGTTGCTCCGCGGCACGTGGGATCCTCCCAGACCAGGGCTTGTGGTCCCCTGCATTGGCAGTCAGATTCTTAACTACTGCACCACCAGGGAAGTCCCACTCCAGCCATTTTAAACAGAGAGGAGTTTAATATAGATTATTAAGGTACTTCAAGTTATTGGAAGGGCTCAGGGAGTGGGCTCTAGGCTAAGCTTTCAGGAGGGAACCAGTAGATCTTTTAAATTTGAAATACAGTGCCAACACTGCAGCCCAGTGATCGGAAACTCTCATCAGCACTATTGACATCAGGCCTCTGGGGCCTCAGGGACCAAACCCTGGAGCAGAAAACTCAGTGTCATCCTTGCTAGTAGCAAAAGGGAAAGGAACATGTCCTCTGCCTCACGTCTACCTTCCAGATCTGTTGTAATGGCATATAACAGATAGAGACCAATTTGTATCCATACTCTAGCACAAAAGAGTCTGTGACCCTTTCAATCTCTACAGTAAAGGAATACAATACAGTAAAAGTTAGGGTGGATGCTGAGCAAGTCAGTCCATGTAATACTGTTGAGTGTCACAAAAATAAAACTTTTTTAAGAAGATAGCTCACTAGGTAAAGGTACCATTAGTGCTATTCTGTACATTTTACATTAGTAACGACGGATGCTATATTACTGATTTCCATTAACTATTCTTTGCTTACTACCATTTTGTTAGAATCATTTTTTCCTGCTCTTTCAAGAATATACTTGTAAACTGGTTTTGCCAGGTTGTAGCCAGTGGTTTTTTGTTTTATTTTGTTTCTCCTGTAGTTCTTCTGTGTATCTTAGTGTTTCTCTGCCTCCTGGTTAAGCCTTTCTCCGGGTCCTGCTTTGTTGGCAACTCTTGCACACGCCTCAGCTCCCTCCTGCCTCGCAGCCACTACCAGCTCTCACTTCTAAGGCTAGCATTCCTCTTCCTCCTCTTCAGTTCTCTTTCCCAAGGCCCTGTTGCAAAATCTCCACTCCTTTGTCTCTGTTCATCACCTATTTTCTTTCTTTATTAATTATCCCCAGTAAGAGGGACTAAAAAGTATTGCCATCTGGTCTGGTTGTTAGAAGTCACGATATTAAATAACATGACGTAAATTTTTTACCAAGATTTGGGGGGGAATATCAGTTTTAGTTTAAACAAATAGGGCTATAGTATGGAAGATAATGTAAAATCCTCATGAAATTTTAGATAAAATACAAGCCTGCTAATAGATGTCATGTGTGTTGTTGCTCTTTCAAGGCAGCAAGAACCCCAATGCTCCAGATTTTAGTATTTACTTGTCTCTAAAAGTTGTTACTTTGGTGGGAAAATGTGAAAAGAATTGGTCTACTCTAATGGAAATTAGAACACACTTGTGGTTGCCAAGGGGAAGGGGGGTGGGGGAGGGAAGGACTAGGAATGTGGGATTAGCAGATGTAAACTGTTATATGTAGGATGAATAAACAAGGTTCTACTGTAGAGCACAGGGGACTATATTCAATATCCTCTGATAAACCATCATGGAAAAAATATTTTTTAAAATGTCTGTGTGTGTATAACTGAGTCACTTTGCTATACAGCAGAGATTGCCACAACATTGTAAATCAACTATACTTTAATAAAAAATAAAATATTTTTTTTTTAAAAAAAGCACTTAATAAAACTACAAAAAAAAATTGGTCTACTCTAATGGAAATTCTTTTGGTTGAGGAAAACATAGCAAAGCAAAATTGCAGGCACTTCTGTTTCCATAAAGAATGTTGAAGTTGGAGAGATCTAATGATGGGGGTATAACGTTCAGAGATTCTGCCTAGAGAGTCAAGAGAGGCTTCTCAGAGTAGAAGGTACTAGAGTCTGTCTTTTAAAGGCTACTTATTAAATGTTACACTGCTTGTGGAGGGGAGTAGAATCAGCATTCCTCGGTATAAATGTGTTCATCAGATTTTCTGTCCACAGGGACAGCCTGGGGTCTTTGGAAGAGTAGTTACTGAAAGGAGCAATCAGAGAAGGAGCAGGGTGGAGCCTCAAAGATTAACTTCACCTACAAAGTAAAGTGGGAGTATGCATTTGGGGAAGCCTTGAGCTAGTCAGGTAGAAAGAAGACAAACCATTTAGAATCCACATACAGAATTTGTTCCACTGGATCACGTAAATAATATTTAAGACATACTTATTTTCTTCTCTTCTCTTTCCTTCATCTGTAATCCTGAGTCATAGCATTTTAGAGCGGAAAGGGATCTTATGGAATGTATAGAGTCTACTACATTATGTAGAGTCTATTATTCATCACTGTCGAAAAGAACTTTGTACTGTGATGGAAATGTTCTATATTTTTACTGTCCAGTATGGTAGCCACTAGCCACATGTAGCTATTGAGTGCTTGAAATATAGCTAGTGTAACTCAGAAACAGAATTTTTAATCTTATTTAATTTTCACTAATTTAAAGTAAAATAGCCACCTGTGGTTAGTGGTTATCTTGTTGGACAGCTGAGTTAGACTATCTAGTATTGTCATCCGTCTTCATTTTACATTGTTTTAAGAGAAAATAAATGACTGAGTCTCCCACATTGGAAACCTGATCTTGTAAAATTAGCATCAGCACAGTACTCAGTGTTTTACATTCATTTAACTCTAGTGGAGGCAATACAGGCAATGGCTGAGAGCTTGGACTCTAGAACCAGAATGCTTGAATTTGACTCTCAGTTTACCATTTAGTAAATGTGTGACCACTTAATAAGTGTTTGATCTCTCTGTACCCCAGTTTTTTCATCTATATAATGGGAATAATAATAATATCTTCCTCATAGGTTTGTTGTAATGATTAAATGAGTTAATACATGTTTAGTTCTTAGAATAGTGCCTGGCACATAGTAAGTGTTATATAAGTGTTACCTACTATTATTTATTTTTAATCTTTACAACATCTGAGGAGGTGTAAGTATCATATGCCCCATTTGAGGAAGTGGTGGCCTAGATAGGCCTTGCCCAAGGTTACACAGAATGTGTATGGCAGAGCTAATCATTGATCATCTGACTTGTAAGTCCAGGCTCTTTGCAGTTCTGTCTTTTGCCTCTTAATCCAGTATTTCCCATCATCCCACAGAGTACAAGGAGATGGGAGAAGTTGTTTCTTGCTGGGTAGTATTTATGAACTGAACCTTGAAATGACAGTTTCAGTCACAGAAACATTTCAGACACAGGGAATAGCTCAAAGAAACACCCAAAGGTAGGAGAGAGCTAAGAATGGTTCTTCTTGTACTTGTATAATGAGAGGCTTCCAACACATTCTTTTTGGTACCCTAAAGTATAGTCACTCCACTCTTTTCTATTTCAGGGAGCCCCTTGACACAGAGGAAAGTATCAATACCCAGTTGTTGTGTATCCTTCACAACAGCTGATGAGCCATCTCCTATCTACACCCCAGTGGTTGAAAACACAGATTCCCCCATCTGGAATTTTCAACAGCAATCAAGGTTTGTATTTTATGATGTTCCATCAGCCTTCCAAAATCTGCTTTTTGTTCCAAGAGACAAATTCAGAGTGAGGAATGTAACAGACACAACAATATTGAGCAGAGTTGGAGAATGCTTTCCTTATCAAACAGTTATTTAATCCTAGTGCTTATGAATTCACAGCTAGTGGTGGTTTAAAGGTTTTGTTGTGGTGTTTTTTAAGTCTGCTCAGTACAACTCAAAAATTATTCAGTGAAGACCTCTTATATGCTCTGCTCTGTTCTGGGCAGTGGGAATTAAAGGTAATCGATTAAGACAGTCCCTGAAGACCCCTTAGCTAAGGGTGGAAGAATGTATGCAAGCTATCTAGGTGAAGAAGGCAGAGAGGACTGATCTCAGGAAAGGCTGTGGATTATACATTCTTGGAAAAGATTTCTGGTACAGTGGAAAGAACCAGGGCTTGGAACTAGAGAGACTTGGCCTCATACCCCATCTCTGTCATTTACTAGCTGTGTGAACAAGTTACATAACATCTCTGAGCCTCAGATTCCTCATCTGTAAAGTGGAGGTAATTTTGACAGGGTTATTAGGAGGTCCAACTTACATGACATTTAGGGAAATTACCTCCTGGTACGTGGTAGGTACATAACAAATGACAGATCTCCTTTGGAAGCTTAAAAAAAGGGGGAGATGGAGTCCTGTCAAACATGTGGCAGTGCAGCTCAGAGGTCAGGGGCTGGTACAGAGGCCCACTGCTGTGGTACCAGGCTCTCCTCCCTTTTCTTCTGTTACCTGTTGCATTATCATTAAAAGTGGGATTCTATTACTAATTATTGTTACTATTATCTTTACACTGAATCACCTTTTGCAAAGTTTAATTCTTGTCCACCAACACCAGCCATGCCACATGGTATCTGATCTGCTGTTTTCTCACAGTGTTTATGTACCTAATCGAGTCTCAGCAGTTGCTCACATGTTCAGTGTTGTGAAATCTGAGTGGTTGACTTGAGTCAGGAGCTATAACTGCAGTGACAACTCAGTACTGTCTATGGTGAGCTACTGGAAATTATAGATATTCTGGCCATAGTGGCCAGTACTGAAATATCAAATCTGCCTCAAAAGATAGGCGACCAGAGGGCTGAGCTTCTAAGTGAGGGTGATTTGTTCATTAAGAACCTAACTTTACTAACTTGTTAAAGCAACATTAACAATCACCTCATTTCATCCCCTTACTATACAGTTGAGGAGACTGTGGCCCAAGGAGGTTACATAGTCTGTTGGTAACAGAGGCAAGATTAGAAGAAAAATGAATGATGGTGCTGTTGGCAATTTCTTTATCACAAAATTGTTTCATTTGATCCTCCTAGAAACCTTGTAGGTAGACAATAATATCCCGTTTAACAGGTAGGAAAATCAGGGGTCAAAGAGATTGAGTGCTCAGGGTCACTCAGGTGATACTAGGAAAGCTAGAATTCAGAGGTGGATATTTTGACCCCCGGCTAGAATTCAAATCTGACACAGTATTTGTTCCAAGTTAGCACGGTGCCTCTCACTGGTCTTGAAGTCGGCTCTCTTCAGTTCCCCAGTGGAGTCTGGAGAAGGAAATTAAGTCTCTTAGTTTTCTCTGGTTCTCCATCTTGCTCACCTGGAGCAAGGGTACCTGCTTTGTAGTTTAAAACTATACAATTCACTTCATATAAAATATGTTAGAGGTGCTCAGTGAATTCCACATTGACTTCTTTAACCTGGTAAGAAAGTTGGGTACTTTCTTATTTGGGTGCCTTGCCTCTGCACAGTGTGGCTCTGGAATCAGGCAAACTGGGGTTCAAATCACAGCTCTGCCACTTACTGACTCTTATGTGACCTTGAAAAACGGACTTCACATCTCTGAGCCCAGCTTCATCATCTAAAACAAGGATAATAATGTCCATGTCATAGGTTTTTGTGCAGATTACATGTATAAGAAACACTTGGCACCATGGCTGGCCCAAGGTAGGTACTCAATAAACACTCTTTTTCCTCTCTTCTCACCATCTCCACGCACCACCACAAGGCATAAGAAGAATCCTTACCTGCTCCAATAAAACGGGGTGGTGGGGTAGGGGAAAGAATACTACATCACGGTTGCTTGTTTTTAGGTCTTGACAAGTTCCTAGTTACTTCACCTCTCTGAGCTTCTATTCCCTCCTTTTAACTGTGAAGATAAAAATATATCCTAGAAGATGATCATAAGCATGAAATGAAAATGTTAGAAAAGTGTTTTGCAACTATAAGGTGTTCTTCAAGTCTAAGTTTCATACTAGAGGAGCTTCCTACACAGTTAATCTATGGTGGTTGTTTTTCTTAATAGGCTATCAAAAGAGCTTCTTTTGGACCCACAACAAACTCTGGTCTTCAAAGTTTGGCATAAAGGAGGTATGAACTCTGTCTTACTTGGTTATAAAAATAAGTTCACATCATGTTGACAATTTGCCAATCCTTTTCTTTTTCTAACCAAGTAAAACCATGGCACTGATGGTTCTGGGAACACATATGTATGTTAGAGGTAATCCCACAGATTACCCACTCTCTGTAATTAAGAGTGGCCTGAGGGAATTCCTTCACGGTCCAGTGGTTAGGACTCGTAGCTTTCACTGCTATGGCCCAGGTTCAATTCCTGGTCAGGGAACTAAGATCCCACAAGCGGTGCAATGTGGCCAAAAACAAAAAACAAAAAATGAGCGGCCATAGCCCAAGCTCATTTTGCACCCTGTACTGGTTTTCTAGGGAGTTATTTGTCCTTCTTTTTGTGAATTATGTCTCTTGTTCTTAATTAAATATAATACATATGTATGTTATAGAAAATTTGGAAAATACAGACAAGTAAAAATAAGAAAATGCAAATCCCTCATAATTCCAAGGGTGATGGTCTTTCAAATGATTTCTTTCAAGAGCCACTGCCCTAAGGAAAATCAGTGAGACGTGATAACATAGGGAAAAGAACAAGTGTTTCTTATGTTTAAGGGGTGTATTCTAGTTGCCTATATCAAGAGGACAGAACTCAACCCTGCCAGCTTTTCCCTACCATACAAAAAGGGAACTTACAGTAGTTAGAAAGCAGGCTGTGGTTGCCAGTCTCTCATCCTCATTATCTGTCTTTTCTGTTGATTGTGGAATCACTGAACCTTCCCATCCTCTAAAGCAGTTTCTCTGTGTGCCACCTCGAATCTCAGTGGCAGGACATGCCCAGCCACATTGTCCAGCTCTTCTCTTTCCCCCACAGATGAGGAGAGGGTGATTGGCTTTGCCTCAGTGGACCTCTCCCCGCTTCTCTCTGGCTTCCAGTTTGTCTGTGGCTGGTACAACATCACAGACTTCAGTGGAGAGTGCCAAGGGCAGATAAAAGTTGCCGTCTCCCCTTTGGAGAGTTTGATGCACTTCAGAGAAGAAAGGCAAGCAAGACGTGGGATGGAGACCTCAGGATCACTGGTATGTATCCTGATTCACGTCCTTAACCAGTAAGGGTTCTACTGAGCAAAACCTATAAGAAGTTAATTTACATGTGTTTGGTACTTTCCAGAATACATTTGTGTCTCATAATGACCTCTTGACCTTTTTGGGGCGAAAATGTTCTGGAATTACATGGTGGTGATGGATGCACAATTCTGAATATACTGAAAACCACTGAATTGAACACTTTCAAAGGGTGAATTTTATAATATGTGAATTAAATCTCAATTTTTAAATAAAGTAAGATTAGTTGCAGTGTGGAATCTGAAACCACATTGGGTGAACTTTTTTTTAAAAAACTCTGTTACATTAAAATCATTGGTCTATTAAAAAAAAATTAAAAGAGAATGGGAGGAGGGGAATTGATGATAGTAAGTACAGACAACTCTTTCAGGGAGTTTAACTGTAAAGGAAAGGAGACTTTTTCCAGGCTGTCCCAGATAGGAGAGCTCTATCAAGGCAAAGACTGTGCTTTACTCATCTGTCTGTCACACATGCTTGGCCCAGGGTTTGGTAAAGTGGGCATCAGTAAATATCAAATGAATGAATGAGTGAATAAATGCATGCGTGAGAAGAATGACAAAGAGTTTAAATAGTCCCCATATAGGAGGGTCTTTTCTTTACATCAACCCTGGTAATCATGAGACAAGAAATATCACAGCCAGATTATCCTCACATGTAAGGAAAATGTAAGATGTCCAGCCAGGAGTTCACAAACTAGTGGAGGAAACAAGAGCATAAATAAAACTAAAGCAGCCTTTAAAAAGCAGTCTGAGGGCTTCCTCGTGGCGCAGCAGTTGGGAATCCGCCTGCCAATGCAGGGGACACGGGTTTGATCCCTAGTCCAGGAAGATCCCACATGCCATGGAGCAGCTAAGCCTGTGCACCACAACTACTGAGCATGAGCTGTAGAGCCCACGAGCCACAACTACTGAGCCCACGAGCCACAGCTACTGAGGCCTGCGTGCCTAGAGCCCATGCTCAGCAACAAGAGAAGCCACGACAATGAGAAGCCCACGCACTGAAACGAAGCGTAGCCCCCGCTCGCCGCAACTAGAGAAAGCCCACACGCAGCAACGAAAACCCAATGCAGGCAAAAATTAATTAATTAATTAAATGTTTTTTAAAAATTAAAAAAGCAGTCTGATAATGTAGTCTGTAAAATGGGGATAATAATAGTACCTACCTCATAAGATTGTGATGTTTAAATGAGAAAATGCATATACCTTGCTTAGTACAGTGTTCAATTCATAGAAAATAATAAATTATATGCATACAATAAATTTTACAAATTTATTTATACTGCTTTTTTCCAAAAGGATTTGTGGCAACAAGTGTGCTATTTTTCTCTTTGCTTCTACAGATCCCAATATATAGTACCTTTTCCTTCCCTGCCTCTGATATGTATGGTGCATTCTCTGGCTGCATTGCAGGACAGACTCCAGAACAACTTGTTCACACCTCATCAAAGGAGGTTGATTTCTCCTCTCCTGGGAGGTGAGTGATTTCTTTATGATAGAAGGAAATGGGGTCAAGAGTGGAAGTGTGCAAACTAGCTTGTCATTTCTCTCTTTCCTTTATTGGAGGAAGAAATGAGAGACAGAGAAAGATAATTGACCTTCTTTCATAACCCCTGGGAACCCCAAGATCCTATGAAAAGAGTTTTTATAAGATAGAAACTAGGGACTTCCCTGGTGGTCCACTGGTTAAGAATCTGCCTTCCAATGCAGGGGACACAGGCTCGATCTGTGGTCGGGGAACTAAGATCCCACATGCTGCAGAGCAACTGAGCCCACACGCCACAACTAGAGAGCCTGCATGCCGCAATGAAAGATCCTGCATGCTGCAAGTAAGACCCATCGCAGCCAAAAATAAATAAATAAATTTTTTTTTTTTTTAAAAAGGGGAAGTTTTACTGCTATCAAAAGGGTAGCTTCAGGCTTCCCTGGTGGCGCAGTGGTTGAGAGTCCACCTGCCGACGCAGGGGACACGGGTTCGTGCCCCGGTCCGGGAAGATCCCACATGCCGTGGAGCGGCTGGGCCCGTGAGCCATGGCTGCTGAGCCTGCGCGTCCAGAGCCTGTGCTCCGCAGTGGGAGAGGCACAGCAGTGAGGGGCCCGCGTACCGCAAAAAAAAAAAAAAAAAAAGGGTAGCTTCAGTGCAAGGGACTCTTTTCTCTTTTCCTCAGAGGCCTTTAACCTTCATCCCTAAAATCAGTCAGCAGCTGTGTGAGAAACATATCATGACCTTTCCCCTCCCAAACCTACATGCCAAGTTATTTTGTGAAAAGCAGTTGGCCCACCCTTTTCGCCTAGCCAACTGTGGATATGCATATGGATATCAGGACTAGAGCATATTCCATCCTGTCAAAGGGTAGAATCTAAGACTAAGATTGCTTCTTTCCACCCCATTCCCCTCAGGCCCTAGTGTTATTTGGCATCCCCCCGCCTCCATCAGTCTTTTCCTTGTCTCTCTCTCCACCTCAGGGAGAAGGCAAGGGATCTTATACGAGCCACTCCTACAGCAGCAGTTACTGAGTAGACCCTTTATTCCAAGAAAGATACTCTAATACTGCTTAGCCACTCAAAGACCCATTTCAGTGCTATGTAGCTTTCCTACCACATGAAGAGAGCCTCTGCCCTCTGCATGAAGGGAGCCCATGTGTATGTGAAATCCTAGATCCCAATATCTAGTTTATAGGTGTTATGTTGACCATAGCCAATCAGTGAGACAGTCAAAGGAATCTCAGAATAATTATGATGAGAGAGAGAATAATTATGCTGAGAGAGACAAGCTAGACAAAGAGTACATTGTATATGATTCCATTTATATAAAATTCTAGAAAATGTGTACTAATCTATAGTGACAGAAAGAAAATCAGTGGTTGCCTAGGGATAAGGCAGGATGAATGGAGCAGGAAAGAGGGAGGAATTACAAAGGACAGGAGGAAACTTTTAGGAGTGATGGATATGTTCATTATCTTAATGTGTATGGTAATGGTTTCCTTAGAGGTACATATATGTCAAAATACATACTGTACACTTTAAATATGTGAAGTTTATTATATACCGGTTATACTTTAATAAAGCAGTGGTTCTCAGACATTTCCACTTCAGAATCCCCTAATACTCTTAAAAATTATTGATGACCTCAAAGAGGTTTGTTTCTGTAGTTTATAGCTATCAGTTTTTACCATATTAGAAATTTAAATGGGGACACTTTTTAATTTCTTACAATTTTTTTAAATTTTTATTTTTATTGAAGTATAGTTGATTTACAATATCATGTTAGTTTCAGGTGTACAGCACAGTAATTCAGTGATTTTATATATATATCCTTGTTGGTTATCTTTTTTTTTTTTAATTTTTTAATTTTTTCGGCCGTGCTGTGCAGCATGCAAGATCTTAGTCTCGCAACCAGGGATCAAACCTGTGCCCCCTGCATTGGAAGCACAGAGTCCTAACTGCTGGACCACCAGGGAATTCCCAGTTATCTGTTTTATATATAGTAGTGTGTATATGTTAATCCCAACCTTCTAACTTATCCCTCCCTGCAACTCCCCCCAAACTGAGAAACTTTTAAAATATAATATACAAAATCAGTTGTGTTTCTGTACATCAGCAATGAATAATCCAAAAAGAAATTGAAAAGATGACTCCATTTACTATAGCATCAAAAAGAATAAAATACTTAAGAATAAATTTAACCAGAAAAGTACAGAACTTGTTCTCTGAAAACTATAAACCATTGTTGAAATAAATTAAAGAAGTTATAAATAAATGGAAAGATATCCCATGTTCATGGATTGGAAGACTTAATATTGTTAAGATCAGTTCCCCAAATTGATCTGTAGATTCAGCATACTCCCTATATCACAGTCCCTGCTGGATTCCTTATGGAAATGGGCAAGCTAGTCCTAAAATTCATATGGAAATTTAAGGGACACAGAATAGGCAAAACAATCTTGAAAAGGAAGAAAAACATTCCCAATTTCAAAACTTACTACAAAGCTACGGTAAACAATACAGTACTGGTATAAGGATAGAAATAAAGATCAGTAGAATAGAACTGAGAGTCCAGAAATAAACCCATGTGCCAAGGATGCCAAGATGTCAAAGGTGCCAAGATGGTTTAATAATAAGTATAGTCTTTTTTCAAGAAATGTGTTGGAACAACTGGATATCCACAAGCAGAAGACTGAAGTGGGACCCCCTTCCTCAGACCATATACAAAACTAACTCCAAATGGGTCATATATCTAAATATAAGAGCTAAAACTATAAAAACTCATAGAAGAAAACATAGTAAATTTTTATAACCTTTGATTAGGCAATGATTCCTTAGATATGACACCAGAAGTAGAAGCAACAAAGGAAAAAATAAATTGGATTCATCAAAATTTTAAACTTTCCTTCTACAAACGATACCAAGAAAGTGAAAAGACAACCCACAGAATGTGAGAAAATATTTGCAAATCATAGATCTGATAAGAGACTTGTATCCAGAATATATAAAGAGTTCTTACAACTTAATAATATAAAGCAAATAACTCAATTAAAAATAAGCAAATGGGCTTCCCTGGTGGCACAGTGGTTGAGAGTCCACCTGCCGATGCAGGGGACACGGGTTCGTGCCCCGTTCCGGGAAGATCCCACATGCCGCGGAGCGGCTGGGCCCGTGAGCCATGGCCGCTGAGCCTGCACGTCCAGAGCCTGTGCTCTGCAACGGGAGAGGCCACAACAGTGAGAGGCCTGCGTACCGTAAAAAAATTTAAAAAAATAAGCAAATGATCTGAATAGATATAGCTCTAAAGAAGATATACAAATGGCCAATAAGGACATGAAAGGTGTTTGATGTCATTAGCCATCAGGGAAATATAAATGAAAACTATAATGACATACCACTTCACATCCACTAGGACGGCTGTAATCAAAAAGACAAATATCACAAGTGCTGGGGAGGATATGGAGAAATTGGAATCCTCATACATGGCTTGTGGGAATGTAGAATGGTGCAGCTGTTTTGGAAAAGAGTCTGGCAGTTCCTTAAAAGGTTAAACATAGAGTAACCATATGATCCAGTACTTTCACTCCTATGTATATACCCAAGAGAAATGAAAACATATGTCCACACAAAAACTTGTACATGATTGTTTGTAGCAGCATTATTCCTAATAACCAAAAAATAGAAACAACCCAAATGTCTATCAACTGATAAGTAGATAAACAAAATGTGATATATCTATACAATGGAACATTATTCAGCCATGAAAAGGAATGAAGTACTGATATATGCTACCACATAGATTAAGCTTGAAAACATTATGCTAAATGGAAGAAGCTAGTCACAAAACATCACATATGTATGATTCCATTAATATAAAATATCTGGATTAGGCAAATCTATAGAGACAGGAAGTGGATTAGCAGTTGCATAGGGCTGGGAGGTTTGGGTGGAGGGTCAGGGGAGAGGAGGAAGTATGGAGTAATGGCTGTTAGGTGTAGGATTTCTTTTTAGAGTGATGAAAATATTCTAAAATTGATTGTGCTGATGGTTGCACAGCTCTGAATATATTAAAATCCATTGAATTGTAAACTTTAAATGGGTGAATTCTTTGGTATGTGAATTATATCTCAATGAAGCTGTTATTTAAAAAGAAGAAGGGACTTTCCTAGTGGTCCAGTGGTTAAGAATCCGCCTTGCAATGCAGGGGACGCAGGTTTGATCCCTGGTTGGAGAACTAAGATCCCACATGCTGCGGGACAATTGAGCCCGCGCATCACGACTAGAGAGCCCATGTGCCACAACTACAGAGCCCATGCACTCTGGAGCCCACACGCACCACAGCTAGAGAGAAGCCTGTGCACTGCAATGAAGAGCCCGTGTGCCACAACGAAAGATCCCACGTGCCACAACTAAGACCCAACTAAGCAAAAATAAATAATTTTTAAATAAATAAATAATAATAAATTAATTAATTTTTTAAAAAGAAGATGATTATTGCTGGGATCAAGTTCTTGAATACCATGCTAAGGAACTTGAAATTTGTTCTAAAGATAAAAAAAGAGAAGCCAAAGCTAGAAAGGAATGATAGTAATTGAATAGGTTAGTATATGTTGAATGCTTAGAACAGTGCTTGGCACATAATAAGGACTCCATAAATGTTGTTGTTATTGTTATTTCAGTTCTGTGTTTTTAAAAAATCACTGAGGCTATAATGTAGAGAATTCATAAAAGGGGAATGAATAAGACTGAAGACAGAATTTTCAGGAGATGATTATAATCCAAGCAATTGAGTCGATGAAGCCAGAACTGTGGTAGTGGGGATGGATTTGCAGTACCATGTCAGGAGGGTGATTTGTTTGTTGTCACAAATTTATTGTTTGTTTTCTCATTGGTTGGGAATTTATTTTGCCCCCATTTATTCCTGATAGAAGCAGTACCATAAGAAGCAAGGCATCACGCCATGAAGAGCATGTGCAGAACATCCGCCGATTCCATGAATCCCTGCAGCAGGGAGAGGCAATCTTGCCAAGTGATGACAAACTGACCACATCACCCTTGTCCTCCCATACTTCCATTCTGACTTCTCTCAGGTGAGGCTCTCTGCTGAGTAAAGACACAGGGAACCATAGTGGAGCACAAGGTGAAGGGGCAAAGGCAACCTGCAGTACTGCTTTCTATCAGCTACCACCGCTCTGGGATGTTTAGCAAGGGCTTTCGTGTATGTTAGCTTCGAAGTGGACCTGGAGCCTCACAGGATTCCTCACAGATGAATCTGTCTCAGCTTGGGGCCTTCCAGTCCTTCAGGGGGCTATATGTCTGGTCCACCTATAAATATAGAAACTTAAGATTGGTCATCAAACTTAATAACCACCCTCACATCTGCTGTACAATTTACGAAGCCTGATCCTGCCTGCTGTCTCACTGTCTTTATCCTCACAACCACTGGATTCTTCCAGATCAGCATCTGTCCTGTTAATGCTTCCCTATCTCTTTCTTAGTTTAGTCAGCATCTGAGCCAGAAAAGCACTGTGAGAATTGAAAGGACCATTAGAGATCATTTGGATCAGCCCCTGGATTACCTAGTAAGAAGTGTGGTGCAGTGGAAAGGACTTGGCTCCAGAGTCAGATAGACTTGATTTCCAATCCTGGCTCTGCCATTCCCAGCAGAGGAGACAGCCATGTTGCCATTATAATTATAACCATGTATGATAAGAGTTCCAGGTTTCCTGGCTAAGGGTACATGGAGGAATGAGTAAGATAAGGTACATGGAAAGATATAAAGAAGTCACATTTGAACTGGTCTTTAAAGGAACAAGTCAACAAATATGAAGGACATTCTGTGCAGAAAAAAAAATGTGCTAAGGCCCAGGAGCATGAAACAATAAGCCCAGTTTGGGGAGATACCAGCAGTGCAGTTAGGGTGAGGCTGAGCATGAGATGTAGGGAGCAGGGCAAGCTGTGTGGGAGTCAGTTCTTGAAGGGCCTTGAATGTCAGGCCAAGAGTTTGCACTTTTACAACAGTGATTCTCAAATGGAAAGTGATGGGGTCAGGAGGAAGAGAATGTGTAAAGTTGGAGGAAACAAATATAAAAAAGGATTTTATTTTTTGAAAAAACTAACCTATTATTTGATTTCATAAAACAAGCTCAGAATGAAAGATTGGCAAAATTGTTTTTGGTGGGACGTGGGTTAGAAAGGACTGAGCAGTCATGCTATAGACTGGGAAATTGCTCAAACTTATAAGGAAGTAATATGTTCAGATTCTCATTCTAGGAAGATGCTGGAGATTGGAGGCTAAGTAAAACCATCAACAGTGTGGCTGCATTTTATTGGTCCATTCAATTGACATACTTTAGCACCCACTGAGGAAGGAGAGAAAGAAACTCTCCTTCACCCTAGAGCAGTTTCTCTCAACCTCAGCACTGTTGACATTTGAGCCAGATATTTTGCCTGTGGGGGCCTGTCCTGTGCATCGTAGATTATTTAGCAGCATCCCTGGTCTCTGTCCACTAAATTTTAGTAGCACCCCTCTCCCAGCTGTGACAACCAAAAATGTCTCCATACATTGCCGAATATCCTCTTGGAGCTAAAACCATCAGGCTAAAAACCACTGCCCTTGAGTGGTTCTCAAAATTTAGTGTGTGTCAGAATCACATGAAGAGCTTATTAAAACAGTTATTGCTGGGACCCACCCATACAGTTCTTGATTCAGTAGGTCTAGGATAGGGCCTGAGAATTTGCATTTCTGACAACTTCTCAGGTGATGCTGATGCTGCTAGTCCTAGAGCCAGGTTTTGAGAACCACTGCCGTAGACAAATTCTCTACGAAACAGAGATGAAACAAGATAATGTCAATTTTTCATTACTTCCTTGGGTTCATGGAGCCCTAAAGCAGTGTTTCATTTGAGTCACAGCAATCCTGTGAGGCTTGCAGGGCAAGTATTACCAAACTTTTCCCACAAATGAGGAATTTGCAGCTAGGTGTTTATAGGTTCTATACCCAGAACCTCTGACAAGGCCAGTTGGGTTTGCATATTTTCTAAAGTTTCACCAAGTTGATATTTGTCTGCATGTTCCTGCTACAGGTATTTATCTATGTGGCATAAACCCAGATATAGACACCTAATTAAATCCACTATGATTTGATAGAGTTGTGGCTTCTAGTGATAGAATAAGGATAAGCTTTGTCCTCTCATTTAATTTACTTTTGACTCTAAGATATGCAGACTGTTCTTAACAAAAGGATAGAAAGACTTTCTGTTTACTTCACAGTTATTTAGTGTCTGCGTTGTGCAAGTTGTGCCAGGCACACTGAGTATACTAGAGAAATAGAGAAGTTTGAGATGCTATCTTCTATTACCAGACGCGCATGGCCTAGTTAGGGAAACTAAACTAACACATAATGAGAAAACTAAGGGAAAATCTAAGGCAGAAGGTTAGATGCCAAGAGTGAAGAAGTTTAAGGGAGAGGTGGCCTAATGACTTGGGGCAGTGGACTTTGAAAAGGAGAAATACGAGCTGCACCTTAAAAAGTGAATAGGACAGGGACAGAGCAGGGAGCAGCTTGAGCTCGGGTTCTAGCCTGCAGGGGTGTGAGGCAGAAATGAACCCAGTTGGGACAGAGACCATCTACTATAATGGAAAAAGCATAAGTCTTGGAGTTCCAATTTCTGAGTAGCTGCATGCTACTACTTACCCTAGACAAATCACTTAAATTCTCTGACCCTCACATTCCTTATTTGTAAACAGTGATTACTGATCTCATCTGGTTGGATGAGAATTAAACAAGGTAATGTGTTTGAAAGCATAAAACGTAAAATCCTATGCAAGCGAAGGTGGTAATAGTTGGTGTGATTTCTCTTCGGAGTAGTAAGAATGAATGTGCCCCAATTAAAGGTTTTTGAATAGAAGATTTTTTTAAAGCTCATTTATTCATATCTATTTATCCATTCAGCATTCATTTATTTTGTGCCAAGCACTGTGCTGGGTGCAGTAGATATAAAGGAATCAGCACAGAGTTCACATCACATCAAGGGAAATTGATGTGAAACAAACAAATGATATGGTTGAAGAGTACAGAAAGACTAGAGCACAGAGGAGCGGCCCTTAAACCAACTTAGAGAGTCAGGGAAGGCTTGCTGGAAGAGCTCACTTGCTTGAAGGTCACTTGCTTGAACCATTCCGTCAGGAATGGATAAAAGGTAGCAGAGATCAGTGCTAGCCCAGAGTAAGGGGAAGTGAGGACTGGAATGATGATAAGAATGGTTCCCTACAAGGAGGTAGAATACTTGCTGGACATCAGAAGAGGAATCCCATTAGCCAGATAGAGGGGGAAAATGTTGTCCCCGGCAGTGGGATTGTAGTCAGAGAGGTGAAGGATGAATTGGTGGATTGGAGAGAGAGGGACCCTGCTGTTAATAGACCAAGTGAGAGATGCTAAGGTCCTAGCTCAAGCAGTGGAAGGTCAGGGGAACATAAAAGACGCTCATAATCCCGTGAATGACCCTTTTTCCTTCTCCCCTTCTTTTTCAGGAGGAATCTGAGTGAGCTAGATCAGATCCAGCAGTACTTCAGCCAGAAGCTCACCAAACCTTTACTTCCCCTCAGTCCTCAGACCCATACTGCCATCTCGCAGTGCCAAGAGAGTCAGAGGGACCGTCTTTGGCCAGGAGCCAGCAGCCTAGACCCCGAAAGCCATTGCATCCTGGAAAAATCCAGTAACCTGGTGTTGCAAGTCAGCTCCTTGATCACGGGTATGGCTCAGGGCCACTCTTGTTGAGGAGTTATGGTCATGGGTGCTTATTCAAAAAGCATTTGAGTGTGTGCCTTGAGACAAGTCTTTATGGCAAATAGAGACCACCAGCTTTCACCATCTTTCTTACTTACTTATTTACTGTCTTCCTTTTGAAAGGAGAGACGTAGTAGCATGGCACTGGGACATGTGCAATGGAAAGAACATGGGACTGAGAGGCAGGGGACCCAAGTCGAGTCCTTGGTGGGTTTGTGGCACGGACTTAACTGTTTGACTCTGAGCATACCCTTTCCCTTCTTGAGCTTCAGTTTCCCCAACCAGAAAAAGAGGGGAATGGATTAGATGAGTTCTTTAGTGGCAGTTCGTGAACTTGTGCTGCTCTATTTTCAGAAGAACTCAGCTACAAACATATTTCAGATTTTAATTCTCAGAGGCCAGAAGACTGCATTTTTAGCAAGCACCCCAGATGATTCTAGGTGTTGGTGGTCCATAGTCTACCCTTTGAAAAGCCCCCTTAAGTGGTGGTTCTCACTTTGACTGTATTGACGGAGTTTTTTTTTTTCTTGGCCACACTGCGATCTTAGCTCCCTGACCAGGGTTTGAACCCGGGCCCTCAGCAGTGAAAGCACGGAGTCCTAACCACTGGACTGCCAGGGAATTCCCAGGATCATTTTTCTCAAGCAGAATGTGTAGATTCTACACAGGGATGAATAAGTTCAGTTTTTTTCTCTTTAAAGAGAAAAAAAGCCACCATGGTTGATATTAGACACAAACCTTCCTACCCTCTTCTCCCAGATACCTAACCTCTTGGTAGCCAGGACCACAGAAGTGTACTCTGTGTTTGGCTTCCACTTACTGTTTATTGAGCACCAACTGTGCCAGGCATTATTGTATCACTAGTTCTGGCAGGATACAGTGGTGGACAAGACAGGCATTGTCTGTGCTTTCATCAAGCATGCATTCTATAGTCAAACAAAGAAGCTGCCCCCCAGAAAGAAAGCATAAGAGCAAAACAGAGGGAGGCTTGTTTGGGGTGGAGGTGAGAGTGGGTAAGGAGAATCCCTTTAAAGGTCATATTAAAAGAGGAGCGTGAGAAGAATCAAAGGCTTGAAGCCGAAGGGCCTTGAAGGCAAGCTTAGTAGTTTAATCTTTATCCTGGAAGAAAAAGGGGAGTTCTAAGCAAGGGGATGACGGAAGGAGAACTGATTTTCACAAGGAGAGGATAAATTTTGAAAGGAGTTACTGAATGCCTATATATGTGCTACACAATGTATGCCCATTTATCTCATATATTTTTCACCATAGCGCTGTGAAAAGGGTGGTGTTTTGTCACATTTTAAAGATAAACAGACTCAGGATAGTCTGTTTATCTTTAAACAGACAAAATTGACAAGTGACATTAGAGTTTTGAACCCAAGCCTGACTGGCTCCAAAGCCTGTGCTCTTTCCAGCACACCATGCCGCCTCCATTTTCTTCACAAATCTCCACAGGCTTATCATTTGGGTGATGGGTATTTCTTTGCTTTTATTTTCCAAATAAAATAGTTCTAATAACTGTCATCAAATAGGTAAATAAGTGGATTCTCATTTTGGTTTTTAATATAGGTAATTACTGAAGTAAATGGAAGCATGAACATTCCCACCAGGACTCCCAGCTCCCAAGAATTCCTGAGCATGAGCAGATAGTCTCTGAAAGTGTTTCCACAGACGTAACCACAGCTATAAATGGATTAGATTTTGGTCCTCTGATATTAGAATAAAATGCTAGAAATTGTACCGCCTTGAATATAGTTTCACTGACTCTTGGGGGCAAATTAACTATTATCTTTAAGGTTTGTTCAAAGGTCTGATTGCAAGACTACATCTGAAACTAGAAGCTAATGTGGGAAAGTTGAGTGGTCTGGGGCCCTACCTTGTAGTAAGAGTGATATCTGTTACTGTTTAGATCTGCAGACTATCACCCGGAACTCCCAAGGATCTTTGCGTTCTCACCAAGCGAGGAGTAGAAGCAGAGAAGTCACCACCCTCCCAGATGCTCAGGACACAGTAGCCATGCAAGAACGAAGCACAACTCCAGACCTGCCATTGGCAAGAGCTCCAGATGAGGGCAGAAACTCCCCACCTCCCGCTACTCTTGAAGAGACTTCAGGTGGAAGAGGAATGCTTCACGAGGCCCTGGGGCACACGGTACCCACCACAAGAATGCAGAGCAGTGAGGACACCAAGGCAGGCCCGGCCTACAGTGATGAGGACTATGAAGAAGACATCATTGAGCCCAGGGCCCTCAATGAGGTCACCACCGTGACAGACAAAACTAGCCCTTGGTCCAGTTTCATGTCAGATGCAAGTGAGATCATCAGCCCTCAGCCTGATGAGGGGCAGAAGGAAGGCCTCTCTTGGCCTTCAGAGCCTTTCCCCAGAGAGGAGCTCAAGGTCAGAAGTAGCTTTCTGTCCAGCCTGGAAAGGACTGTTGACCCTCACTTGCATAGGCAGGGCTCTCCTAGCCAAAGTATTGTTCCTTGTGAGGGCGTGGCCTGTAAGGCCAGGGTTGGAGAGCCTGCCTCAGCAGGCCCTCAGCTCAGCTCCCATGTGACACTCTCAGGAGCCCAACAGAGCAAAACCTGTGTTGGGTGGCACTCACCAAAGGCAGGCCAGGACCAGGAGCCCAAGCCAGAGGCCCAGGCTGAGAAGGAAGTGGCCTCCGATGAGCTGAGTGACTCTGCTGATAGCTCTGAGAAGCTCCCTCTACACCCAGCCTCCCAGAGCAGAAGGGAAAACCATAAACAGCCACCCATCAACTGCCCTGACATCAGGCAGAAGCAGCAGACATCTGGATCAGAGGTGTCTACGAAGCAGAGCGTCCTCCTGTATCCTTTGGTGTTTCTCCCAGGTAGCCCCTTAAGCCATCTCTAGGCATTTTGGGTGCTGGTGCTTAGGCCAGCCACATGAGTGTGAGCAGTGTCCCCCCTCATAGAATGCACTCAGGGGCGTGGGGAGCCCCTTCC
>NW_006773138.1:1370457-1409159 GCF_000442215.2 Lipotes vexillifer | reverse complement strand
CCTGCTGAAGACTCACCTGTACTGATCAGGTACTACGATTCTACCATTGTCATCAGGCCTCTGAAGCATAATGCTTCGAACTGGGTTTAGATGTTGGTAGTACATTCATTAGCCTATCCTAGCCTGATTTATCTGATTAATCTCTGGGTATTTTACACCTGGAGGCAAAGTTCTGCATCTAAGGAATGAGACCATTAATCTCAGTTGAAATTTCAGGGGAGGGTATAGAGAAAGAAGAGTCCTACCACGGATTGAGCATTTACCATGTGCCAGGCACTTTACATACATTTTGCATTCGGTCACACAAGTCTTTAAAGTTGGTATCATTTCTATTTTGCATGTAATGAAATGGAGACTCAGAGTTTTAGTGACTTGCCTAATTAATTTTTTTAAAGGCAAGTGATGGGTCCAAGGGGAGGGGAAAGTGGGCACTGTTGAAATGGTCTTACCCAAGCCCCCCCAGGATGGCAGTGTTGATGGGGAGAGGGGCATCTGACATTCCCCCTCTTCCTCCTTTGAAATGCAGATGGGCATGTTATGGGGAAAGGAAACCACTTGGGACCATCAGTAGCCCTCACATCTGTAGCCTAACCAGCTAATCACATCAGCTCACCTGATATCCCAACAATAAGCAGGGGTTATTGCAGGGCTGGTGGGTGAAGCAGGCTGCCTTTGTAGTGCTTTGCAGTTCTTTCTCCACTAGAAATCAGGGGGCCTGACTTCGACCATTCGGACCCAGCTCTTACTACTTGTGTAACATCAAGCATATAGTTTAACCTTTCTGAGCCTCGATTTCTTCACCTATAAGATGGAGGTAATAATCCCTTACCCACCAGACTGTACACTCCCAAGTAGGTCAAGGACCTTGTCTTTCTCCATGTCCCCAGACATGACACACAGAAAGGATCAGTAAATATAGATTGAAATGAGCTATCAGTTTCACAGGATTCTTGAGAAAATCAAATGAGTGGGAACATTTGTACATACCACACAGATGTGATTCTTGATGCAAGGCAGAGAGAAACCTGAGGGTAGGGGGTATGGGCTCAGGAGAGGCTTAAAGCGTGAAATGGCTAGAGGCTGAGCACTGAAAGCAGAGTGCCTCGGTGTTCTTTCCTGGCCTCATTCTTCTTGGCTTCTGATGTTTCTGCCTCTACAGTCGATTTAGTTATGCTCAGAATTTATGGTCAGTGGAGGAGCAGTCACATGTGCCAGGTCCTAAGGGCACTGCTTTAATTCGGGCCTTCCCGACTGCTCATTCTTTCAAAAAGTGAGTATTGCAGGCCCGGTGCTGTGTAATGACGACAGAGATTTGAATCAGACCTTACCTCGAGAAGTTCCCGTTATGAGGTAGGAGACAGGTAATGACAGTAACAGTAAATAGGCGGTGATAAATAGCCTTTTTTGTTCTAAGGCATGGACAAAATTCTAGGGAACAAGAGGTGGAAGCTGCCATAACTCTGTTTGGAGGTACCCCAGAAAGAGAGACAGTAGAGCTGGACCTCAAAGATGAATAGCCATTCTGTAGGCAGGGACAAGAACACTCTAGTCACAGCGAACTGTGTGCGCAGAGGCGTAGCCACTTGAAGGAGCCTAGCCTGTGGGCAGAAGTCACTGTGGTTAGAGCCCCCAGATAAGAGAGTGGTGAGGGGTGAAGCTGGGCTGGATCTTAAGGGGCCTTTTATATCTGGCTAAGGTACTTTGACTCTGTCTTGTTAGCAGATTAAACTTCAGTTTCCTTATCTTTAAATAAATAAGTAATAACTAGTTTTCTTGTGGGGTTGTTGTGAAAATTGAATTAACAATGTAAACTACCTAGCATAGTGCCTGGTGTGTAAATAGTGTTCAGTAAATGTTAAGCAAGCGTATGATTGGTCAGATTTACATGTTAGAAAATTCTCCCAGTGCCTTGTAGAGGGTGGATTAGGTCAGTGGAGACCAGAAGCAAGGAGACCAGGTAGGAAACGTGCAGTAATAATGAAAGATGAAGACAGTCTGACCTAAAGCAGAGACTGCTTTATGATGAGGAAAAGGAGGAGGGATCTGAGAGGATTAGATAGGGGCAGGGGTGAGAAAGAGGAAAATAGAAGTATGACTGAGAGATTTTTGTTACAAGTTAGGTATTTACTAGGTAGGAAATAGCACATAAAGACAGGCAGTTTGGAGGGAAGAGGGAGATTTCTATTTTGCACATGTGCCTGTGAGACATCCAGGAGGAAAGGCAGGCCTGGAGTTCAGGATGAGATCGGCTATAAAGGTAGGTATCTCTGGGAACAGACAAGAACATCAAGGAGACAGGGGAAGGGAGAGCCACACAAGACAGAGCCCTGAGGATCACCAGTACATGAGGGCAGGGGGAGCAGACGCGCCCACGGCGGAGGTGGAGGAGGGCCGACGAGAGAGATGGGAGCGGCAGGGTTTTGGGGAGTGGTGGTCAGCACCCTGATGCTTAAGTCCAGCACAATGTGGACTGACATGTATTCGCTGGCTTTAGCATTAGGAGGACAGTGCAGAGGTGGGGATGGAAAGCAGCTTTCAGTAGGTGTGGGAACCAGTGGTGACTTTTCCCCCTCAACTGGGGAGACAGGAAGGGCTGACATTTACTGAGTACATGCTATGTGTCAGGCACCATTCTAAGCACTTTTTATATATAATGTCATTTAACTCTCAAAACAAAAGGTACAATTATTATATCCATCTTACAGGTGAAGGAACAGGCACAAAGTGTGAACTTTTGTGAAGGTACCATCTAATAAGTGACAGAGGTTACTGTTGGAGCAGGACCCTTAGAAAGACAGGTGGTACTGGGCTGAGCAGGGGATCTTGGTGTTTCAGCACACCCTGGGCACCTCACAGCCAAGCTGACTGTCAGGCTGAGAGTCCTCAGCAGTCAGAGCGCAACAGCAAATAGGTCCTACCTCACCGGGGCCTCTGAGGAAGGCTGAGGTCAAAGGGTTCTTTCCCTTCAGGATCTCCAACTCCGTCCCCACCTCTGTAGAAAAATCAGGGACTGGAGCCAAAGCAGGAAATGATGTATTTCATTCATTCAGTAGATATTTATTGAACATCTATTGAGTATTTATTGTGTATCGGGTACTATGCTAGGTGACAGGAATATAGTATGAAAGAGAGCTCATCTTTGCCCTCCTCGAGTTCGAAGTCTAGCATGGAAGAACAGTGATAGACCAATTTGCATCAGAACCATACTTAGCTTATTGAATAGAAACAAGTAGACCATCAAAATAGTCACCTCCTTCCCCTCCCAAACTGAATCATTGCTTTGACTGAACAAATTTGCGGAACACTGTGTTCTCAACACAGTACTGGGTACCTCCAGAGGATATGGAGAAGTGCAAGATACAGCGCCTGACTTCTAGGGCTCATGTGCAGGTGGTGGATCAGCTGTGCCTACTTATACAGAGCCCTTGTTTCTGGATGTAAGCACAGAACACCCAGGAGGGCAAGCCCTCCTTCAATGCCAGGCAGCACCTTCCAGCCTAAGATGCTGCCCTGGAGCCACCTTCCCACCCCTACCCTGTCTGTCAGGTTTTGGCCTGTAGGCCCTCAGCAAGTATCACCCAGTGCTTGCTACCTGCCAGCCTCATGGGGCTCTAGGGAGGTAGTGAGGTGACTGAAGGAAATACACCGCCTCTGCCTTTGAGAAGCTTAGGGAATACTGAGGGGAACAAATTGAGAATCATATCAGACTAAATAAGCATTAGCTGGGCTTCCCTGTTGGCACAGTGGTTAAGAATCCACCTGCCAATGCAGGGGACACGGGTTCAAGCCCTGGTCCGGGAAGATCCCACATGCTGCAGAGCAGCTAAGCTCGTGCACCACAACTACTGAGCCTGCGCTCTAGAGCCCGTGAGCCACAACTACTGAGCCTGCCTACCACAACTACCGAAGCCCTCACGCCTAGAGCCCGTGCTCCACGCAAGAGAAGCCACCACAATGAGAAGCCCGCGCACCGCAACGAAGAGTAGCCCCTGCTTGCTGCAACTAGAGGAAGCCCATGCGCAGCAATGAAGACCCAACGCAGCCAAAAATAAATAAATAAAAAAAAAAAAAAAAAAAAAAAAAGCATTAGCCTGTGTTTCAGACTGGGCTCTAGACTAGGAAAAGAGGGATCACTGTGCCTGAGACTTAGAGGAGGGTTCCGGGAGGAGGCAGCATCTGAAGTGACCCATAAAGTATAGACCAATTTGTTAGGAGTTTCAGGGCCTTCCAGGCAGAGGGAACCACTTGAGCAAAGGATTCATGGGCAGGAATAATTTGGAGGGAAGCAAAGGGGTGGTAGAGGTCAGAGGAGATGCTTGTCTGGGGAAGATTTCTAGGTATTTGTGTCCCTTAACTACCTTTATAGCCCAGAGCCCATTGTGGTGCCCAACTTCTTTTTACCTCCCCAGCAGTTGGAGGCCTCCCTGCGGATGCTCTCTCTCTCTACAGCTTTGCCACCACCAGCCACAGCAGATCAGGTAAGAGGACACCTGGCCGACCTCCTGTTTCCTATAGAGTCATCATCTCTTTCATGAAAGCATACAGAAAGCAGAGTGGCCCCGGCCATGCTCCTGGAAAGGCAGCAGCAGTGGTCACTCTCCAAGCTTGTGCTGAGCGTATCCTGTGGGCCCAGCAGTGGGAGGAGCTCGAGAAAAGTGAGGAAGAGCAAATGTGTTAAGAGTAAGGGCATCATGACAGGTAGAAGAAATAGCACAGAAGTGTAAAAACAGGACTCAGCTAAGAAACGCATACTGAGTGCTGTGGGAGCTCCAACTAAGCAAAGATGGGTTTGAATGGAGGAAGCTTCAAACAAGAGATCCCACCTCGGGAGACCGTGGCAGATGAGTAAGGTCTGGATGAAGAGAGTAACAGAGTGTTAGACCTATTTGTTGTTTACAGAATACCTCATAACTATTCGTCATGCAGCTGAGTTAGGTGGTTGGAACCTTGGCGCAAATCCTAGCTGTGCTCTTTTCTGCCTTGACACAGCACTGGACCTTTCTTGCAGGTGGCACGGAAATAATATCTGCTTCTCTAATCATTCAGCATATATTTACTGAGTACCTGTGCTATATCAGGCATTGTGCTAGGTGCTGAGCATGCAGTAGTAAATAAGGCAAACTCCCTGTCTTAACAGAGTACAAACAGTAAACAAAAAATATTTACAAATTGTGATGAGTCCTAGATGTTCTGAGAAAGAACAGGCTTTCCCTGAGGAGGCAGTGTTTAAGCTGAAAACGAGGATCATGGTGGTGCTTGCCAGGTACCCAGCACTGTCTGAAGAACTTTAGGTTAACTCCTTTAATTCAGCAACCTGATGAAGTACATACTTTTATCCCTATTTTAAGATGAGAAAACTGAGGCACAAAGCGATTAAGTAACTTGCCTCACACAGGTAGTTAAGTGGTAGAACCAGAATTAGAACCCAAGCAGTCTAGTTTCAAAATCTGTGTTTCTAACTACTGTGCTGTACTGAGGAGGAGACACAAAGCCCCTGCCTCATGGAGCTTTTGTTTTATTTTATTTTTAATTCCCCTTTTTATTATTTGGGCATGCAGTTTATAAGAGTAAATGAAATCTTGGAGTAAATTTCTATTGGTTGTACAGTTGCGATGGTTAGGCTCATCTCATCTCACCAACAGTCCAATGAAGACTTTTTTTCTTTTTATTTAATTTTTATCTTATATTGAAGTATTGTTGATTTAAAATGTTAGTTTCAGGTGTACAGCAAACTGATTCAGTAATACATATACACATATCCATATTTTTTCAGATTCTTTTCCCATATAGGTTATTATAGAATATTGAGTAGGGTTCCCTGTGCTATACAGTAGATCCTTATTGATTATGCATTTTTTAAAAATATTTATTTATTTGGCTGTGCCTGGTCTTAGTTGCAGCACACAGGATCTTCGTTGCTGCGTGCAGGATCTTTTAGTTGAGGCATGCAGGATCTTTAGTTGCGGCATGTGAACTCTTAGTTGTGGCATGTGGGATCTAGTTCCCTGACCAGGGATTGAATCTGGGCCCCCTGCATTGGGAGCACAGAGTCTTAGCCACTGGATCACCAGGGAAGTCCCGATTATCCATTTTATATATAGTAGTGTGTGTATGTTAATCCTAAACTCCTAATTTACCCCTCCTCCTGCCACCTTTCCTCTTTGGGAACCATAAATTTGTTTTTGAAGTCTGTGAATCTAATTCTGTTTTATAAATAACTTCATTTGTATTGTTTTTTTTAGATTCCACATGTAAGTGAAATCATATGATTATTTGTCTTTGAGTTACTTCACTTAGTATGGTCATCTCTAGGTCCATCCATGTTGCTGCAAATGGCATTATTTCACTCTTTTTTATGGCTAAGTAATATTCCATTGTATATATGTACCACATCTTCTTTATCCCTTCCTCTGTTGATAGACATTTAGGTTGCTTCCATGTCTTTGCTACTGTAAGTAGTGCTGCAATATATATATATTGCAGCACTAGTTACAGTTGCACTATATATTGATATATATCTACAGAGAAAACCATAATCCGAAAGGATACATGCAACCCAATGTTCATTGCAGCACTACTTCACACACACACACACACACACACACACACACACACACCCAGGAGTGGGATTACTGGATCATATGGTAGTTCTATTTTTAGTTTTTTAAGGAGCCTCCATACTGTTCTCCATAGTGGTTATACCAATTTATATTCCCACCAACGTACATTCCCACCAACAGTGTAGGAGTGTTCCCTTTTCTCTACACCCTCGCCAGCATTTGTTGTTTGTAGACTTTTTGATGATGGCCATCCTGACTGCTGTAAGGTTGATATCTCATTGTGGTTTTGATTGGCATTTCTCTAATAATTAGCCACGTTGAGCATCTTTTCATGTGCTTTTTGGCCATCTGTATGTGTTCTTTGGAGAAATGTCTATTTAGATCTTCTGCCCATTTTTTGATTGGGTAGTTTGGGTTTTTTGATGTTGAACTGCATGAGCTGTTTGTATATTTTGGATATTAATCCCTTGTCGGTCACTTCGTTTGCAAATATTTTCTCCCATTCTGTCGGTTGTCTTTTCGTTTTGTTTATGGTTTCCTTTGCTGTGCAAAAGCTTTTAAGTTTAATTAGGTCCCATTTGTTTATTTTTGTTTTTATTTTCATTACTCTAGGAGGTGGATTGTGGAGCTTTGAAAAAAACAATTTCAGAGAATAATACATGCTATGAGCAAAATGTATTAGCTTATTTGTTAATTATAATAGCCAACCCCTATGTAACGCTTACCGTGCACTAGACATTATTCTAAGCATTTTACATGTGTAAACTGATTTAATTTTCCCAAGAACCCAATAAGAGGGGTACTGTTGTTATCCCCATTTAATAGATGAGAAAACTGAGGTTCCCATACAGACTTACAAGGTATTATAGTTTCTATTCTGTAGAAACTGAGACACATAAAGGTTAAGTAGGTTGTCACCTACCCAGGGTCTCCCAACCAGTATGACTCCAAACTCTGTGCTTTCCGTTGTGCCACTTTAAAATCATGACACTTGGCTTACGGTATATTTTTCTAGCTAATTTGCCTTCTTTATATAGGTTTCATTTTGCAGTTAACGTTTAAACATTTTTTTATGCTCTTCCAGGGCCTAATTTGATGACAGATGGGGTCAGTCCAGAAGTATCCTGGGAGCCTAGGGGTAGAGTCCTAAAGAGAAGCCATAAGATGTCCAGTTCTTTTACTGGTTTCCTTCCCCACTTCTCCCCCAGCTTCCCCAGCATCATTTTGAGGACACCTCATTTCTTTGGCACATTGATAAGTCTAAATTCCCACACATCTCAGTTTTTATCAAATTTGTATTCCTGTCCTAGAGGAGGAGAGGTGCCAGTCCCCACCAGAAGCTCTGCATTTCCGTGGCCTTATTTCTACTCTGGTTCAGGTCACGAGTTCATCTCCTTCTATTCTGCGTCTTCCCTTGCATGCCCCATGTATTCACGTCAGCACTTATGCTAGGATAGCAGGGCTGTGTCCAGCACCAAGCACAAGCTTTTGAACAAGACATCTATGACATGAAATACTGAATCTGCGACGTGGCTAAGTGATCTTGGGCAAGTAACTTGACCTTTCTGAGTCTTGGTTGTTTTTAAAGTAACATCAGGCTAATAGAATTCTTACCTAATAAGAGGATGACAAGAATTACCCTAGAGGAAAAACGCAGACACTGTTAGTTTCCTTTCCCTCTTCCCCTCCCAGCCAAGTGGGTGAAATGTGAGCGAGATGTGCCTTGTAGGAAGGGAGGTCTGTGAGTCACTGTGTCCGAGCTGTCAGCTCTCAACTGCCAAATGGAACTGCTGTTCCTGCTTTTGTGTTTCTGCCTTCATGATGTGTCAGCTCCTGGGGGGACTTATTATCTTTCATCTATTAAACATAAGATACAAAGGGTGGGAGAGGGATGTAATAATGTTTACTTCAGTTAAAGGGCAATTCTAGTTTTGAGAAGGTAAAGTCTCATACACTTTGTAGCCTTTTTTCTTTCTTGCCCACAGCAAAACTCCACTGTTTGTCTGCTGCTCTCAGGAACACCTCCCTCCTCGGGACCTTATTCAGGGTCCTAGTTAGGGTAGCCAGTCATCACAGTTCACCCGAGCTGTCTCATTTTCAGCATTGAAAGTCCCACGATCCAGGAAACATCAGGGTGTTCGTCGTCCTCACTGGTGATGAGCCTTTCTCACTACTTGATGTGTTTGTAGCAGCACGTTTTCTGCAACTTATGCTCTTGGCTTCATTCCTTCTTCACACCCTGGTCTCAGTTTATTACCATTTCCCTTCAGCATGAAGAACTTCCTTTAGAATTTCATGTAGTGCAGACCTACTGGGAGCTGATGCTCTCAGCTTCAATTGTCTGAAATGTATTTTGCCTTCATTTTTCAAAGATATTTTTTCACTGGATATAGAATTCTAACTTGAATTGTGTTTGTTTTAGCATTTTATTTATTCATTCATTCATTTATTTTTAATTTTGGGCACACCATGCAGCTTGTGGGATCTTAGTTCCCCGACCAGGGATTGAACCCTGGCCCTCAGCAATGAAAGCTCCACATCCTAACTACTGGACGGCCAGGGTATTACCTGTTTTAGCATTTTAGAACTATCACTCCACATTCTACTGACCTCCATTGTTTCTGATGGGAAGCAGCTATCATCCTTATTGTTATTGCCCGGAATGTTATGTGACGTTTGTTCCTTGGCTACTTTTAAGATTTTTTTCTTTGGTTTTCAACAGTTTGACTACAATGTTCACAGTTGCAGAGGCTGGGAATAGGATGGGGGAGGAAGAGCACATAGGTCTATTCAACAGTATTAACAATGTTTTAGTTCTTAGGTTGGGTTGTGGGTTTATTGATGTTCATTTTTATCATGCTTCATAATTTAAATATGTTAGTATTCTTTGGTATATTACACCATGAAATCACAAAATCGTATGTAATTTAAATTTTAAGAATGGTTGAATGGTGACAAAATGGAGACACCAAGTCCTTCCATAGATTTGGCTGTGAATATGGATCAGAAGTATAGGATAGCGGGTGGGGTAGCATCTGAGATAAGGTAAGTTTTTTTGGTTTTGTGTTTTGTTTTGTTTTTTTATTTGGGAAAGGCTTCAGCTTTTTCTGTACGGCAGTGCAGTGACCAGTAGAGAAAAGAAGAAGGGGAAGATGCAGGAGAGGGAGAGAATAGAAAGACTAGTCCCTGGATCCAGAGCACATGTGGAGATATTAGCCTGTTGAGAAGAAAAAGAAAACTCACCCTATAGCATACAGGCAGACAGAGAAGATGGGTGCTAAAGCAGATAGGATTAGACTTGGTGACAGAGTTTCCCATTTGATGGAAGCTTCTATTTTCTCTTATGTCCATTTATTTATTTATTTATTTTGGCCATGCCATTTGGCATTCAGTATCCTAGTTGCCCGACCAGGGATCGAACCCACACCCCTGGCATTGGAAGCACAGAGTCCTAACCACTGGACTGCCAGGGAAGTCCCTGTTTTCTCTTCTGTCTTCTATTTGTGGTTATGTTTCAGGCACAGTCAACAGCTCAAAGTGAGAGGTGGGCAGGGGAAGGCAGGAGCCTTGTCCTGTACCCCCAACTTGAGGATTCCATCTATTTTGCCTCTTCCTAAGGCTCAGAAGGCTGAAGAGGAGCATTTTGAGAGGCTGACTCTTCTCACCCAGTGTCCTGGGACAGCTATACTTAGCTCACCTGGCTCTACCACAAGATCTAAGGGAAGGCCTAATCCTTCAACCACACTGAAAAATGCACCTGAACCCAGGAACCTCCCAGACAGTCTCCATTTCTAGCATTTGTGAAACAGGTGTTTTCCCCTTTTCCCCACAGTATAGTGGATACAGTTCTCTGTGTGACCTTCGTCAAGTCTTCTGATTTTTCTGAGTCTGTGTCATCTGTCAGATGGGGTTATCAGGCCTCAAAGCATGGTTGCACTGAAGAGCACCAGGTGTCACACAGATAGGGTATAGAGGCCAGCTCTCAGCCCCCCTTCCTCATGACTGTTTCATCTTCTGGTTGTCACCTCTTCAAGAAGAAAAGGAGGGAGGAGGATGACGGGTCTAGCAGGACCATCAAACAGCCATCCAGTGGCACCTTTGAAATTCCTTATGAATCAGTCAGGTTCTGCTGCCTCTGCTTTCTCTTTCCTCTTTGTGATACAGTAACTCTTCAATGGGACAGCTCCCTGGTTTTATGTATAGTTACTTCTGATTCTGTTTGCTTAGCTGCCAGGGGCAAACTAGTTTTATCAACTTCTCTAAAAGGGGAGGTAGAGGATGAGATCGCACTAATGTACATGTTGTTTTCCCCAGACTTATGTCTTCTGCTCTTGTAGATGTTTCTTTGGGGAAATTTCAACCACTTCAGTTATTTCAGTTACTATTACAGTTCGATGACTCTCAAATCCTTATCTTCAGTCCAGACTTCTCTGCCATGCTGCAGACACACGTGGATCCACCTACATCCTAGAAGTGTTTACTTGATGTTACAACAATTCAGCACATCCAGACCTTGAGCTTGTCATCTTCCTTTGCACACCGCCTCTACCGCTGGCATGCCTTATCTCAGTAAACACGACCACGGTCATGTAGTTACTCCTGCCAGAGCATGTGTGTCGTCTTCCCCTCCTCCTACACCTTTATCCCCCACAACCCACCATCACCAAGGCCTGTGAATTCTGTCCCCTAAATATCTTTGAATCCACTCACTTCTCACCATTTCATTATCTAGCCCCAGTTGTTTCCCCCATAGCTGTTTCTAACTACTCTTACAGCCACACTTTCCCACCACCATGCGTCTCCATGCTGCAGCCAGTGTGATTGGCCACTGTAATCTGACTCTTACCCCACTCTGCCACCGGAGGAGGGAGGGACTCTTCAAGGTTGTCAAAATCCAAAAAAACCCTCCATATTCCTAAACCAGTTATTAAATCTGAGTGCCCAGTTTCTTTGATCTCTCAGCGGCATGTGACACAGTTGATCTCTCTCCTGTAAACATTTTCTTCACTTGTTTCTAAGGCATCAGTGCTTCTTGGTTCTCTTCTTCCCTAGTTGGCAGCTCCTGCTCAGCCGCCTTTGCTGGTTCTCCTTCATTTCCCCTACTTGTTAATACGGGTGACCAGGGTGTGGTCTTTAGACTTCTCTATTTACACTTACTTTCTAGATGATCCTGTCTGATCTCAAGGCTTTAAATCCCTTCTATATGCCGAAGACTCATAATGATTATCTTAGCCCAGACCTCTCCTCTAACTCTAGGCTCATATGTCCAGCTGCCTACTCAATATATCCAAACTCAACTCCAGATTTTATTCCTCAGCTCTGTTCCTCGGTCTTCCCCATCTCAGTTAATAGATATTCTATCCTTCTAGTTTAGTTGTTCTTGCCAAAACCCTTGGAATCCTCTCTGATGCCTTGATTTCCAGTCCACCAGGAAATTCTGGCAGCTCTACTTCTAAATTCAGATCCATCCACTGCTCACCACTCCTACCATTACCTGGTCTAAACTGTCATCATCTCTTGCCTAGATTGGTGCAGGAGCCTCCTAACTTGCCTTTCTGCTTCTACCCTTGCCCCCATTCCCCATACAGTATCCTGTTAAGTTTTTAAGACGTTAAGTAAATCATCAAATAAATCATGTGACTTCTCCACTCAGAACCCTCCAGTAACTTACCATCGATGACTAGGAGAGCCCGAGGTGGGTCTGAAGACAGGCAGGCCAGAGAGTAGGAAAGTAGTTTGGGCCTCAAACTTGAAATGTACATCTTTCAGCAAATTACAAAGCCAGTAGTCCTGAGCTAGGTGCAGAAGTAGACAGAGAAGGAGCTGTGGTGCCTTCCCCCGCCAAAGCTCACAGTTCCCCAGGGGACTAAGTTTTATATGTAAGTTCCACCAACTCCCCCAAGTGCCCGTCGTGCTTAAAGTGCTAGATGTGGTGCCATGGACCCTCTTCAGGGAGGTCACAGTTCCTTGAGAGGCACTGGCCACCAAACCACTCACTAACTTTCTCAAATGACATTAGCCTATATTAGTACTTAAAACAAAGAGAATGAGTACAGGGAAAGAAAGAACCATGTAGGGTGGCATGAGTAGAATTCAGCAAAGATGAAGGAAAGGCTTGGAAGGCTGTGGATTTGGAGAAAAGAAATCTCTCAGAGAATCAACAGAATGTGGTAACTGGGAAGTACGAACAGGATGTGCTAGAGAGGAGGTCAGAGCTGGGGAGAGATCAGCCTGGACCAAAGCAGTCAGGATAGGAATCAGAAGTAAAGAGCAAGAATCAACCTGTCATCTGAGCTCCTGGACTAACCACAGGCCTGGGGCCAGATGCTACTGTTCATGAGGAGTGTGTGTAGGAGGCAGGAGGTCGGCAACAAGGCCAGGCACGAGTGTCCCCTTGAAAGCCTTGAGTTGTCCAAACCCCCCGCCCAACCTTAGAGTTCTCACCTCCACTTGGCCAGACCACAGTGTTTCAGACATCATCGGGATCAAGGTGCTCCAGGCAGCTGGGGAGCTGAGTCAGCAAACCTGGTTTCTTTCTTTTTTTTTTTTTTTTAATGGCTGCGTCGGTCTTCATCGCAGCGCGTGGGCTTTCTCTAGTTGCGGCGAGCAGGGGCCCCTCTCGTTGCAGTGCGCGGGCTTCTCAATGCAGTGGCTTCTCTCATTGCAGAGCACGGGCTCTAGGCGCACGGGCTTCAGTAGTTGTGGCACACGGGCTTAGTTGCTCCATGGCATGTGGGATCTTCCCGGACCAGGGCTTGAACCTGTGTCCCCTGCATTGGCAGGCGGATTCTTAACCACTGCGCCACCAGGGAAGCCCAAACCTGGTTTCTTGCCCTGGCTCTGCTGCTGGCCTTCTGAGGTGCTGAACAAGGTCTGAGGAGGCAACACGGACATAATTTGTGGCTATACGTCGCTCTTCTCTCCTACCAGGCAGTTTTGTATAGCGGTTAGGCACATGGCCTCTGAATCCAGACAGCCTAAGTTCAGAGCTCAGTTTTGCCACTTTCTAGCTGTGTAACCTGGTGCAAGTTACCTACCTTTTCTGTGCTTCAGTTCCTTTATCTGAAAAATGGGTGAAACAGTACCTGCCTCCTAGAGCTTGTGTAGGGTTAACTGAGTAAGATGTTAAGTGCTTAGAGCAGTTTTTAGCACATGACATAGTAGGAACTATATGAATTTTAACTATTGTTATTTTTATCATCATTATTATTGAGACAACTTCCCCTCTTGTGCTGTTACATTCTGGGGGGACTAGTAGGAAAAAAATGCTAAGGGATAGGGACATCATCAAAAGCTTAGCACCAGGCGCAGGGAGCCGCAGGGACCCGGGAAGTTAAACCCCACAGGGCAGCCCCAGAAGGATGGAGAGCATTGCTCAGGGCCCTAGCAGTTGATTGTGTGCTCAGTTCAGACCCTGAGTTAGAGGCCCAGGATGACCCACTGCCCCCACCTAAGGGTGGTAGAGCCCTAGCCTCAGAAGTCTGTGGCCTGCCTGCCTTTGAGTCCTGAGGCTGCTTCTTTTCTCCCAGGAGCCCAAAGAATTCTTCTGTCCCTTGGTTTCCCTTCCCCAAGCCCAGAGCCATCTAAGAGAAACACAGTCTTGGTAGAGGAGCCCAGTCCTCCACAAAATCACCAGACCAGATGGTTGGAGTCCAAGAGAAGTTCCTGAGCCTGGTGTCCTCTTCTCAGCCTGTGGTCCAGGCCTGATGGCTGAGCTACCCATCTTGGGGCAAGAAGCCCTGACCTGTTAACCTCACCTCTTTTAGCTACCAAGTCCCTAGCCCTCTGCAGAGACCCAGGAAGAGTCCCAAAGGTCAAAGAGCTTCTGATTCAGGCCACACAAAGCTTTGAGGAGGAGATGAGCTCTCTGGCCAAGGGTGTACAGAAGTCAGGGGAAGCAGCCAGAATTGGCTGGTGCCCACGTTGGCCCAGATGCAGTTTGGACAGCACCGCGAGGGAAAGGGCCTACGGGTCTGCTGGGCAGGTGCTAGGCTCAAGTTGCCTGAGCGCTGAGGCCAGAGTCTGGGAGGAGCCAGGAGTTCCAAGAGTGTTACTTCAACCCTTCCCTCTCACTGGCAGGGAGTGGGTTCAGAAGGTTGAAGAGTCTTGATCTAGTCTGGCATCTTCACGGTGCAGACTGGGAGACTGAGGCCCGGGCTGAGGGGTGACACAGGCCCTGCAGAATAGGCCGGTTGTCAAGGAAGCCTTCTCGGAGGAAGGAAAGGGAGGCATCGGAGGGGTGGGGAAGAACAGGCAGCATGTAGGTAGTGAGAACCACATGACTAGAACTCTGAGGCAGGAATGGAGGGTGAGCTCAGAGCGTGGAGCCCAGCCACACTGCGGCTGGGCTAGGTGGTCAGATTTAGGATTGGCCTCTCAAGGCTGGGCCCCTGGTCTGCGTGTCTTATCCTCGCTTCCCCCCTGCTCTTAGTTGCAGCTGCTGAGTTTGCTACTCTCTTTAGCACAGGGAAGTCCTAGTCCCAGCCTTTGGAGAGGACTCTGGGAGCCACCACAGGGGAAGGCAGCCAGCCAAGTAGGTGAAAGTTGAACAAGGCAGGCGGCTCTACTGAGCCTCACTCATCTCTGAAGCAGCAATCTGTTGGCAGCCCTATCCTAGCCAGCCAGAACCAGCTGGCTGTTTACTTTCTGTTTTCAGCTCTTTGGAAAGTTTTGCTTCCAGCCCCTGAGGCAGGTTTATGTCATTGTAAGGGATCTGCTCCGGGGGAAAAAAACAAAACTTCAGTCCTGAGGCCAGGCCCAGGGGCTCAACGGGTGGGGGGCAATGGTAGGGGGAGAGTATGGCCAGTCCTGGCCTAGCCCTGGGCATCCCTTTGGGGGTGCTGTACCCCAATTCTACTCCAGCTGAAGTGAGGTCTCAGAACAGCAGGGCTTCATTTTGCTCTCTGCAGCTGGTGTCTCCAGCTTATTTAGCCCCTGTGCTTTTGTATCTGGCCAGAGCCTTGGTCACATCTGAATTATATTTCAGCTTCACGGTAGACCTGGGGCAAAGAGGCAAACAAGTTCTCAGCTCCACTTGGTAATGAAGATACTGAGACCCAGAGAGACAAAGTGTCTTGGCCTCAAGCAAGTGGGGTAGTTGGGCTGGGCCACAGACCAGTGTTCCTTCCACTCCACCCCACTGCCTCCCCTCTGAGAAACTCCCAGGGACACCCAGAAGCAGGAGTAAATGGGGGTGCCTGCACCTACCACCCTCCTGGAAACATGTGGCCTATGTAGGGATATCCATCTGGGGACTAGATGGAGGGAACCCAGAACACAGTGGCTTGAATCAGCTCACATTTCGAGGCCAAAGAAGAGGGCTGGAGCCTCCTGAGAGAGCGTTTGGAGAAGATGCTATCACAGGGAGCTGGCCAAAGAGGGAGCCATGGGCCGGGGTAAGTCCCTGGGTTACAGGGCGCCTCCTCCTGTATTACCTGCTCATCCTGATCTGTTTTCAGATGAGGAAACCAAGGCCCAGAGAGGAAGTGACTAAAGCGAGGAAGGAAGTGGTAAAGCCAGGACTAGAGCCACTCCCCCACCAGGGTTACTAGCCTCTTGGTGTGAGGAACCCCTGGAAGCCCCATATTTTCCTGCCACCACTGCTTCTTACTCCTCCCCTGATGCTTTATTTTCTCCCTGCTGGAGTTCTGCCTTTGACATTGAAGCCTCCTTTGAGACGTCTGTCTCAAACAATAGGCCGAGAAGCCTGGGTGTCCAGGTGCCCAGAAAAGAGCAGGTCCCCATATGTGGAAGTGGGAGAAGTTAATAGGAGAGCTGGATGGATTTAATGGGACAATCAGAGCCCCTCATGTACTGTCAGGCTTAACACCCAGACCACAGTAAAGCCTGTTCTGTCCTTCACCCCAGGACAGGGGTCAGCCCTACGCCCCCAGATCATTGGAAGGTCCAAGAGGAATATGGTCAGTTCTTCCCCAGACATTCAGGAACTTGAGCCCCTCCCTTGCTGGGTTTGTCTTCTGCTCTCCATACCTGCAGTCAACCAGTCCCATCCCCCTGGCTTTCCCAGCAAATAAATTCCTTCTCCACACCCTTTGCTCAATCTAAGAACTCTACCTGGAATATCCTCTCTCAAATTCTTTGTTCAGATTCCACCTTCATGTTGTTTCAAGTCCGTCTTCTTGAAAGTACCCCTCCAGGGACTTCACCCCACGTATGACACCCACTGTCCAGACTCCAAGGCCCCTGCAGCCCCTCAGTCTGATGGTTGTGCTTCCATGTGGGCTCCTCCTGCCTTCCCAGGAAGGCTGAGGCTCCTCAAACCATAAGCTATGGTGACAGTTTGCTGGTGCCCCCAGAGCTCCAGCAGGAGCATGGGAGTATTTTCAGAGGAGTGGTGGGTACATGGAGGGGTGTCCCTGCGTGGGCAGCTACACCTCTGCCCAGCCCCGCCAAGGCTGTATGTCTCGGGATAGCAACCCTGACGAACAAAGAGACTTTACTACTAGTCAGGATTTTTTTTAGACCCTTTTGAGGTCAACAAAACTACATGCTGCTGACCTTCCATAGCTCTGCCCTGCCCAGTACACAGAGCCAAACCCCGTCCTGTCCCTGGGCCTGGGCCATGCAGATAAGGCCCCCTAGGTTGCTGGGCCCAGGTGTGGGTACTGGGAGGTTGGCTGTGGCTGGTTCACAGATGTCAGCCCAGCTAGCAGGTGCAGGCCTGTGCTCATGCTGCCCCTCCAGTGCGGTGACCTCACCCCACACACAGCTCTGCTGAAACCCTGCGCGTCTCAGATCCCACCTCTGCATGGAGCCGCCCTGTCCTTCCCAGCTGTCATGAATTGCTCTTTCTCTGTGCTTCTGGGCTCTAAGCTTCCTCTTTGTGACTGCTGGGTAGGTCAGCATTCGTCTCCCCTCTAGCTTGAGCAATCACTGGTTCTGGAAAGAATGAAAGAATGACTGAATGAGATATTTGCTGCAAGAGGCAGTCTCCTCCCCAATTAATTTAAGCTTCTGGTCACCATGGCTTGACCCATTCACTGGTCTATCAGCTACCAAGCTCCCATCTTGGACCTGTCTCAGTGGGAGTCACAAGCATCAGAGACAGGCCATGCCCTGCAGGAGCATCCAGTCTGGAGGGAGAGGGCCTCAGGCAGTGGCTGGGTGGCTGGCCTCCCCAGCCTGAGGCATTATGGGGTGCAGGTGCCTCCCATGTTTTGAAAGGAAGAACTACAAACACCAGCACAGGGTGGGTTTCCTTTCTCCCCTTTTAGCCTAGGCCTGCCTGGAAGATGAGGAGCTGTATGTACTCACCTCTGCTGGGCATGTCCAGCCCCTAGCTCCGCTTTGCTCTTGGTTCTCCAGCAAAGAGAACCTGCCTGTGGGCTGTCAGTGCTGAGAGCTTGTCAGGTTGTATGCACTCCCTTGGCATTTAGAATTCCAGATTGGCAGCGACCCTCAAGGTTGCCTGACTTCCATTCCCCCTATCACTTCCTGGCTGCTATTCTAATTCTTTGAATAGCTCTGTCTCCCCAGTTTAACTCTGAGCTATGGAGACTGAGAACTGTTCATCTCCATCTCCCTCTCACAGTAGGCAGTAAGAAGGTTAAAGAAGTGAAGGAAAGAAGGAATTACTGAATATTACTGATCCCACAAGCAACTCTACTCCCACAAGCGATGGGCCTCAGTTTCCCATCAGCAGAATTACTAAGGGGCAGGAAAGTAGTCTTAATCTCTCGGGTCTCCACCAAGCTGACTCTTGGGGCCTAGGGAGTGGTGCGTGTGCTTTCAGTATTTGGGGACAGGCTGCACGCTGTGGAGTCGGCCACGTTTGCCTGTCGGGGCGGCTCCCATGTCCTTTCAGCACTGCCTCTTCCTCTGCCAGGCCTCCACATCTTCACTGGGGCCTTGCTGTCAGCCACCTGCCTGGGGTGGCTTTCCTGTATCCTTTGAGCTCCTTCAGGGCAGGAACCTGGCACAGAGTAAGCACAGAAACAAGCAAACAAAAGGGTTAGAGGAGCAAATGGGTGAGTCATAGAGGAGTCCAAAGGACCACGATGTCATAACCCAAATGCACTCACCTTAAAGGGGAAATTCGTGATACCCAGTCAGCCCAAGACAGGGAGATGTTTGGTAGCAGGGCTGTGGGTGTGTGCTTCATGTCACCTGGAAGCTCCAGGAACTCCCCAGGGCCATACGGAGAGTGTATTTTTCACCAGCATCTTCTCCCTGGCAGGGTCACACATGGGACAGTCACACTTCAAGGACAAATGACTTGTCTAGACACATGCAGCAAGAGAAGGAATGTCCTGGAGGAGACTGCCCCTCCTTCTCCAGAGGCATAGGAGGAGTCTGAACAGGGGTTTACATCTTAGGTCTGCTGCTCCGAGCTGTGGGACCTTGAGTTTATTTCACCTGAACTTTAGTTGCCTCATCCATGACATGGGAACCATGTACCAACCTGTGGGGTCGAGGTGAGGGTTAAACACACTCAGGTATGTAAAGTGCTTTGTAAATCAGTCAGTTCTATACCAGTATTAGCCAAAGGACCAAAAGACGAGAAGAGTCAAAGTCATCTTTAGGCAGTGCCATGTGCGCAGTGCTAACCTAGCTGACCTCCTCCTCTCCAGGGCAAGAGCGAGACCACCAGGGGAGCCCTGTCCCAAAGGCCTTGTCGTCCCAGACCTAACTCGCTGCCTCCCAGCCTGTCTGAGGAAGAAACTCGCAGGATTGCACGGATATTTTCTTCCCGATACTCCCAGAAAGACTAATGCAACCCAAGAGACTGAGGGAAGGACCACCCACCCACTCACCCTCAGCTTTGTCTGGCTTCCCTCAGGGCTGTGAAAGCCCTGAAACCACCGCCAGCCTTGTCCCTGGACACCAGTCAGCCCAGACTAGAGGAGCGTCACAGACCAGCCCAGTGTCCACCTGCCAAGACTTCAGCTTCCTCCTTCGATGGTGAGGCGAAGGCTAGAAATGGTGGATTCCGGTGCCCAAGTGGCCCACCCGTCTTTTGACCAAGGGACCCAAGCGGGCATCTTTCGGCTGGGAAACTCCTCCCAGTGTCCTTGACCAGAGCCTCCTGCTGACACGAGCCTACCCTCTGCCTGAATATGATAGGCCCTTTTGCCTTAAAGGGGCTGGGGAGGGTGGGTGGAGATTTTGTGCATCGTGCATAGCCAGGGAAATCCTAGGGCCGACCTCCAGTTCATTTGCTTGGGAATAAGGGTATTTTATAGATAAAATTATTTTTATGCTGTGTTGAAATAATCAGTAGGAGAGGAGGGGGAAATTATCTCCTTCAAACTTTTTATCTGATTGTCTGAAACTCTAACCATGCTTTTAACTTATTGTTTTTACCCAGCTCTGAAGGTCATTGTTCCTGCCTGTGCTTGAATAAAATCATATTGGTATTTGTATTCTGTGCACATGTTTACCGGGTCGGCCACTGGACTGCAGTGTCAGAAATTTGCTTGTGCTCTGACAGCCAGAGAGAAAGCTTTGCAACCATACAATCCCTTGGAGAAGCTCATCTGGAATGGGGGGTCCAGGGTCACCATGAGACTTCTGACTCCTCCAAAGATTAGGTTGATGCAGATTAGGGTGACACCTAGTATTTCCTTTGCTGGTACCTCAGATCTATCAGCACAGTAATGGGGCTCATGGCACAGGCCCGCTCAGAATGCCCCATCTCTCTGGGATGAGTACATAGCTCTGGCTTAGACTGTCAGACTCCAAACATTCGAGCAGCTACCATAGAAAGGGCCTGTGGGGAGCATTAGAAGGGGGCAGAAATGTGCAGAGTGGCTGGGAGGGAACTACCTGGAGGGCCCTGCTTTCCACCCCAAAGCTTAGGTCATCTCAGTCCTCAGAACAACTCTATAACCCACATCTTATGATTCCCGTCTTATAGTTAAACTGAAGCTCAACGAAATTAAGTGACTTGCCTCTGTTCATGTACTTAGGAAGCAGATCACACAAGACACCTCCAGACATGTCACAAGGCTTCTGTGCCCAGGACACAGCCAGTTAAGTGCTTTGAATTCGGGGAGTTCCTGGAGGAAACCATGTGGGCTGGAGCAGTCAGAAAAGGCTTTCTTGAAGAGCTAAGTCTGGGGGTGAGACCAGGGAGGAACCAGCAGGGCATGCGGGCCACGGTCCAGCTGGGGAGAGAGCAGAGACGGGTCCGGCTCTGCCACTTCCCGATAGGTCCCCTCCGGCTTGACTGCGCGAGCCTCTATCTATCTGAGCCTCTGTTGCCTCATCTGTAAAGCAAGGTAACAAGCCCAGCTTCACTGGGTTGTTGAGAAGATTAAATGAGATGATGTTTGTGAAAGTGCTTTGCCAGCAACTGGCACTTAATGGAAGCGTAGGAAATGTCAGCCCCACCCACCCATCCCCAACTGACCCGGAGCAAGTCAGTAGATAGGCAGGCTCACCACTAGCTGTGAGGCAGGACATGCCCCAGAGGGTACAGGGTGATGCAGGGCGCCCCCCTCATCGGTCAAGTGCACTCAGACCAGCATGTCCCCCTTCATCTGTTTGTCTCGGCCCCCTAACCTTCGGCCTGCCAGCTCACCTCCTCCCCAGTGTCTCCCTCTCAGCTCACCAGCCGCCTGTCTGCCAGGAGCTTTCAAGGCCCAGGTCTCCGCCTCCCTTGAGGCCACAGAGAAGCTAGGGGCCCAGGCCTGAGGGGTTAAGCCTCAGGTGAAGAATATTCCTTCCCAATCCTGCTCCAGCTCCTGTAAATAACTTGATGGGGTCAAGTTAGGATAAGGACATGCATGACTCCTACCCAGGCTGAGGGCGGCCTCTGATAACACAGAGGCACCCTGAGGGTCTGAAAACCTCCCCCTACACTTACAGAGTGTGTTATTTACCAGTGTCTTCTCCCCAGAAGTTGGATCTATTTTGCAGTAACAGCTCAGACGAGAAACGCCCTGCCAAGCATGCAGCACCGGCTAAGGGCATGAGGTACATGTTTGTTCCACCACCACCAACAGAACTAGCCAGCGTCTCCCTACTTCCCTTTCAGCACTCCCTCCACAGAGCCCTGAAAATGGGTGCTTCTCATCACCCAGAGGTTGGCTGATCTCAGCCCATGGCAGCCAGCTTTGGAACTTCTAGCACAGACTGGATTCTGGGGACATGGAGCTAAAGCAGACAGACCTGGCCCTGCCCTCGAAGAGCTCCCAGGCCCACATGAGCTAAGCTGCCCTCCCTCTGGGTCTCTCCAGGGCCCACCGCCCCCTTGTTTGGGTTCCGACTATTTACCCCTCCCCACCTCCTGGCTGCAATTCACCCACCACTTCCAGACTGCCATTTTCAGCTGGAGCCAAGAACCTACTTCCAGAACGCTCCCCACCTCAGCAGCCCTAGCAGCCCCTTCCCTTCATAGGACTAACCCAACTGCCTGCTCTGCTGACATTGGGGCAGGGACTGCTCCAAGGAGGAGGTCCTTTGCACTTGAGTGTCTGGACTTGTGACCGTGGCCATGGTTCTGCACCCAAGTCTAGAAGTGGCCTCTGCCTGCTCCTCTGCCCCACCCGGTCACCTCCCTTCCCTTTCTACCTCTCTTCTCTCCTCCCCTGCCCCCTGCCCCTCCCTCCTCTTTCCTCAGTCACCTGGATCCCAGGTTCAGATTCGCCCACCCCTTACCCTCCGTGTCTACCAACGGGGGCCTCAGCAGCTGCTGTGAGGGACCCTTCCCGCCCCAACCCTCACACCCTCCCCAGAGCCCTTTGGCTTCAGGCGTGTCCATGCTGAAGCTCCCAAGTGTCATATCATAGAGAACAGATGGGTCCAAAGTACATTACAGTTTGCAGGCTGGAAGTCAGGCCCTGCCACATATTGCGACCTGGGTGAGTCACTGTCCCTCCCTAAGACTCTGTTTTCCCCTCTGTAACCTAAGCATTAAAATGCATGCATCCTCAGCCATAGAAAGGAATGAAGTGCTGACACATGCTCCAACATGGATGAACTTGGAAAACACTGTGCTAAGTCAGAGGCCAGTCACAAAAGGTCACATATTGTGTGGTTCTATTTATACAAAATGTTCAGAATCAGCAAATCTATAGAGACAAAGTAGATTAGTGATTGCCTGGTGTTGTGGGGAGGGGAGAAAGGAAGTGACACTGTTGATGTGTACGGGGATATTGGGGAGGGTAATGAAAGTGTTCTAAAACTGATGGTTGCATAACTGTGAATACACTAAAAACCGTTGAATTGTACCAGTTATATAGGTAAATTGTATGGTATGGGAATTATATCTCAATAAAGCTATTTAAAAAAAAAACTTAGACTCCTAATTGTACCTACCTCATAGTGTTGTGAAGATATAGGAATAATGTATGTAAAGTTCCTAGCACGTGGTAGGCATTAAGAAGTGAGTTATCATTGTTACTATTAAGAGGAGGCCCAGGAGAGCCCTGCCCAGCCTATCATGGAAGCCTTGACCTTTGGACTCTCAAAAGTGACAAGTCCAAACCCCCCACCCCATATATACCCTCATCACCCGAGGAAGCGCTTCTTTAATCAGCTGGAAAGGGCTAGTTTAAAGAACCCCAAGTCAAGGGAGCTGAAGCAGATCTGGAACTCCAACCTTCCCCCTCACCTCCCTGCCCCTCACCAGCAGCCTCTGGTCAAGTGACCAGGCTGTCAACTAGCTTCTCCAGGATAAGGTTTCACGTCAGCCAGAGTGTATAAAGACAAGTGCCAAGCCAGAGGCTGCAGGGACGACAGCAAATGACAGAGGGGTGATCAGGTCCCTGCTGCCACCTCCTGGGATGGAGCCCTGAGGAGCCTTAAAGAGACCCTATGCTTCCCCGACTCTGGCTGGACTCACAGGTAAGACCCCACTCACTCTCCACCCCACCTTCCTCCTCCAAGTTCTCCCCTCGCAGCAGCCTACGGAGAGCAGCCAGGAACTGTCAGGGGTCGCTAACCATAGCAGGACAGAGCCGGTAGAGGTTGAGTCAAGATGAGGGAACGGCAGCCCTGATGAGGGCACTATGGCGGGACTGGGACTCCACCCCAGCTCCTGTGTCACTCACCCAGGACTCACTTCCCCCTTGCCCTGCTGGCTGCCTCTGCTGTGATTTTGCAAATCACCATAGATAAAGAGGTGGCTTTCTCCTTAGTCTGACCCAGAGTCCCGAGGATTCCCCCAGAGCATAAAGCCCTTTCCCCATGAGGCCCCCTCTCCTGAGTAGGGGGGCCACCCCAGCTCTGCTCAGACAGCTTCCTCAGCGGGGATGCAGTAGAGGCTTTGCCAGGAGGGTGGAGTCAGGCAGCGTATCTCAGAAAAGGGGCTTCTGATCCCTGCTTCAGAGCCACCACAGAGAACTTGTTTCTAATGCAGATTCCCAGGCCCCCACTCAGACCTGAATCTCCGGGGCTGAGGGCCAAGAATCCACTCTGTAAACAAGCAGCTCAGGGATCCTGAGCTCTCCCTGAAGTCTGACTCTGGGTGGTGGAACAGGAACAGGTGCTAGACAGACCTGAGCTCTAATCCCAGCTCCATTCCATTAGCCTTACGATTAGCTGAAGCCCTTGAAGCCCCAGGGCCCTTGTTTATGAGGACAATCATAGAAGCTACCTTATGCTGTATAAAGGGGTTGAACTAGTCAATGCCTGTAAAGCCCTCAGCATGGTGCCTGGTGCAGGAAGCACTCGGCAGATGTTAATGGGGCACCACGACTCTGGGCGTGCAGGCTGAAATGTCTCATCCCTCATGTGCCCCAGCAGAGCACAGGAAGGAGGGTCTGCTCTACGCTTCACCTTTGCCAGTGGGAAAGTTCTGCTGGCCGCTAGGGCTCCCTGGGTACCAATTCAGGAGGCTGGAGTAAAGGGGGAAGGAGGTTAAGGAGCACTGGCCTCAGGGCCCCTGCCTGTGCCCACCATTGTGGCCTCCCCCTGCCCTGCCCCCACTTGACCAGTGAAAGTCTAGAGCCCTCCCCACCTGAGTCCACTCCACCCTCCCGTAGGGGGCTCAGGACAGCCTCTGGAATAGGCTCCAGCTTCACCCTTGGCCGCTGCTCTTGACCAAGTTCAGGCTCCAACACCTCTTGCTGCACCATCCCTTCAGCCTCACTTGTCTCTGAGCCTTCAGTCCATCCTTGACACCTACACCAGCCTGATCCAAACACAGGTCTGATGGTGTCATTTCTCAACTTGAAAACACCAACCAGTCCCCATTCTTGCTAGATTAAGTACAGCTGTGGCATTTGAGGCCCTCCACCAAAGAACACTGTGGGCATCTCAGACCTTGTTGCCCATTTCCCCACCTCAGCAAGTGGGGTCCCTTGGTCAACTGGTCCTCCCTGGACCCCTCTGGCCCTGGGCCGTCCCTGAACCAGGCTGCACAGAGAACCAAGATAAGTAGCCCCAGTTCCTGCTTTGGGCCCCCCCCCCCCCATCTAGGCAGGAAACCATTGCAGTTAATGAGTTAATTCTAGGGACCTCTCTGGCGGTCCAGTGGTTAAGACTCCACGCTTCCACTGCAGGCGACACAGGTTCAATCCCTGGTTGGGCAACTAAGATCCCGCATGCCACACAGCATGGCCAAAAAAAAACAGAGCTAATTCTAAAGAAGGTGTGGGACAGAGGCAGTTGAGGACAAAGGAGGTTCAGAAGGGAAGCCGTGCCTGATGGTTCAGCCCCTCTGGCCAGAGGACACAGGCGTCCCCTGGGAGACGGACCCAGCCCATGAGGCAAAGCCCACCAAGTGCTCCCTGCAAGGCCTGGCCCGTCGCAAACACTCCACGCCAGGGGCCAATGGCAGGGAATGCACTGAGTCACACAGCCCTGGGGGGGATCCCACCTCTGCTCCTCAGTTCCTAACTCTGAAAGTGGAATTAAAATACCTAACTTGCAGGATTCTTCTATTAGAGCCTGGGTGGCCACCAAGGTTTTGAAAAAGGGACACTTGTACAACCAGCAAGAGACACTAGAGAACACACCTCCCAAGGGCCTCCCTGCCCTGAGAGTCGGGCCCTCACATTCCTGAAGCCGAGGTTCCCAGCAGCACAGCTCCTGTCAGAGGAGGGGAAAGGCCAGGGCTTGAGGGAAGAGAGGCTGACAGAATGCAGGCACTGGCAGCTGTTCCCACACACAACCAGGCACTTTCATTCCAACCCCAGACAGAGGAGCCAGAGCCTCCCTGCCAGGGACTGAGCCTGCCTGGCCGCTGCTGGGCTTCTGCAGGGTGAAGGGGAAGGAGGACAGTGTTCCCCCCGCACGCCTGCAGTGTTGTCCCCTCAGCCAGGCTCAGCTCCACGCCAGCCTCCCTAGGGGCCAGATCCTCCTTGGACCTTCTCAGGGAGGCAACACAGAAAGGCAGGCAGACAAGCTGTGGGAGGAGCACTGCAGAGGGAGCCTGAGGCCTGACTGTGTGCTGTGCGCTAGTCTCAGCCTCTCTGGGCACATTTTCTTCCTCTGCCAAACTGGACACTGATGCCCACCCACCCAGCCCTCCTCGCCAAGCTGTTGTTCTATGTGCTTAGCACTTAATTCCCCAGAGAGGGGTTTTGCATGCAATTTAAAGGGCTTTGAATGCCCTCAACAAAAAAGCAAGATGGTGGATATCCACACTACCACATCCACTGGGGCCCCTGAGTGGAATGAATGGTGAAGGGGGCCTTATTGCCACCACAAGAAACTGGTTGGAGTTCTGTGAATTTGAGGAAATCTCTTTCCATCTTAAGCCTCTCTTTTCTCACCTGTAAAATGGATTTAAATGCTGTCCTGCCCTCTTTCCAGGGCTGTTTCAAGCCTAGTAGAGCAGAGTGAACCAGGCTCTGACACTGGTGGCTGGTAACACTGAGCAAGCCAACATCTCTGAGCCTCCATTTGCTCAAACGCAGGGAGAGGAAGGAGGAGGCTACCTCTCTGGAAAGTTGTGAGAATTCAGTGAAATTGTGTGTAAAGCTCCACTGCAAGAGCCTCACGCCCCATAGCCATTCCCTCCTCCTACCCTAAGCGGTGCCCTGGACTCTCACACAAGCGCACGCCCTTCCCTGCACCTGGAATCCCCCCTCCCACTTCTCCAGCTGCTGAAATTCTGCCCACCTTTCAAGGCCCTCCTCCCACCCCCCACCATGAAACTGTCCTAATTCTACCTCACAAACAAGAGAGAGGGTTTCTCCCTCCTTGGGGTCCCTTCTTGATGGTTCCTTCCTTCCAACATTGATCCATCCCATCTTGCACTGCAGTTACGTGTGGGTGTGTCTAATGCCCCCACAAGACTCCTTGAGAGTTCCCCACGGGCAGGTCACACAGACTGTTTTTACTCATCTCCAGATTTCCTGGAGCGCCAAGCACAGAACTTAGCATGAGCTGGGTCTTAGGGAGGTCCATAGGCCACAATAAGGACTTTGGACTTTGTTCTGAATAACTAGGCAGGGCTGGGGCGGTTGGAGAGCCTTAAAACAGGGGAGTGACATGATCTGAATTATGTTTGGACACTAGGTTAGGTCCCCATCCAGAAAATCTCCTCCTGCATTTGCTGTCCAGTCCTAACATTCCAGAATCGGTGCACAATTCCCTTTATGACTCAGTAACTTCAAAATGCATACAATCCTTATATGTAAGCTATATCTCATTTTAAAAGTTTTAAAAATAAAAGTAAAATGTTAAGTGCAACTTCATGCCAGGAGAGATCAAAATAAAAGCACCACCTTCCCCGGGGCAGGATTCAAAAGTTGTCCCTCCACACTATGACCCAGGCTTCCAGACTGGGATCCAGTGGCTGGTGAGCTCCCATCTCAACCCATCCTCCATCTCACCTCCTTCATTCCCTTTGGATAATTCTACACCTGTGTTCCTGAATGTAAGCTCCTTGGGGGCAAGGGCCAAACATGATTCATTCCATATCTTTCCTCCCCTAGTACCTGCCATAGTGTTCAAGAAATAGCTGATCATTAAGATAGTCACTTACACCTTAGTATGAATTAGAAACATCAGCTCCTTCTTAAGAACAGACTTTTCTAGGGAAAGGTGACAGCAAGCATAAGAGTCCAGGGAGCCATGTGGGTTGAAGACACAGGACAGGGAGAACGAGAGTTGTAGACCACAGTCCTGAAAGAAGCCTCAAGTGGTCACCCCTATCTTTTGGAATCCATTTCACCACTGGTGAATAGGTAATATATCATTCCCATTTACCCAAGAGAGGTTAAATAATGTATCTAATGTCCCTCACCCATTAGTAAGCCATGAAGACAGGGCAGGAACTCAGGTTTCCTCACCACAGGACCAGAGTTTTTCTATTACCGTAGAGAAGGGGGCACACAGTCAGCCCACTTAACAGCTAACTCTGTGGGACTGGCCCTGGCTCCAGAGGTGACAATGTTGAAGGGTCCAGGATCCCAGCACACTGGGGGGCGCCGAGTGTGTGAGTTGGGGTGCCCATGGGTATGAACTGCCAAGAGATGGCATCAGTACCAAAGGCCTGTGCCAGCTTCCCAAGGTAACCAAGGCTAAACCAGGACCCTCATGTACACATGCCCCTGGTCCACCAGCAGTAAGATGGGTGCAGGCACAAGTGCACCCCTGGGGGCAGGGAGGGGGCACAGTCTCCCTCAGAGCCCTGGGGAGGCCGAGCAGCAGAGGGGCCCAGGGTCAGTCACCGCCCCCCCACCCCGTCCCTCCACAGCAGAACACCAGCCCACGAGTCCTACAGTGTTGGGAGGAAACATCTCTAGTCACAGGCTAAATATCTTTGGTGACAGAGAAGCAATCACAGGCTGAGAAGGACTGTGTTTGTTTTAAGTAAAGAAGAGTACATTCAGGCAGGCTTGGAGGAAACAACTACAACCCCTCATCCAAGATGGCTATAGCAGTTTAACTGAGCCATGAGGCACATTTATTTTGTTGATTTGGGACGGCAGGGCCTAAAGCGATGAGACTTGGCAGGCTCTCTCCATACACCTCAGGGAGCAGGCCTTTCGCAGGAAGCAGCCTGAGGCTGGGGAAGGAGAACGGGGTTGGGTGGTTGCCTGTCCCTGCCTGAGCCTTTATACAGTGAAGACCCACCTCCAACCGGGAGGGGAGAGGGGTCAGGGTGAAGATGGCAAGACATAAGGGAGGAAAGTGACCTGTTCTTATAAGTCAAATCCACACAGCTAAGCACAGCCATGCACAGGCTTTTCCCTTATAAACACCCTCCTGATGCTGAGCAGGGCCTGGGGACGGGCCCAGAGGGCATGGGTTCTATCCCCTCCTCTGGCCTGTCTCCTGCAGCCTCCTCCATGCACTGAAGCCCAGGGCTGTGCAGCAGCCTCTCTCCTTGGACCTCCGCTGGGCCCTGGAGGGACCGGGCAGAGCCCCTGGGACCATGGTTGGACTGAAGCCTTCAGAGGTGCCTCCCACAACGGCTGTGAAGTTCTTGGGGGCGGGCACAGCGGCCTGCTTTGCTGACCTCCTCACCTTTCCACTGGACACAGCCAAGGTCCGCCTGCAGGTAGGCACCCTTTGGCCGAGGGTCATTACTCCCATCAGCAGAGGGGCTGAGTTCTCCACCGGGGCACCTGCAGTGTCTGCCCGCTTGCTCTTCCTCACAGCGGACCTGAGCAGGCCACTCACCCCACTGCCCATGACCCTGCCTCGCCACCCATCACCCATCACCATCACCCAAGGCCAAAAGATCTTAATTCCTTGGCAGGACGTGCCAGGGCCCTTCATGGCCTTGCCCTACTTTGTAAGCCAAAAAGTGAGTAGAAGTAAGGAATTACTGGGTGAGCCTGGGCAAGCCACTGACAATCTGTACCAAGAAAAACAATCCACCCTGTCCTCCCTGAGGATCCAACACCACACTGTGTACAACAGTTTGTGGGCTGGAAACTGCTACACAAAACTGTCATTTTTACCAGGATGTGATGCTGTGATCATGCTTGTTCCGAGCCCAGCCCCAAGCAGGCCCCCCTGCACACAGCCCCATCCACCCCCGACCCAGCCCCTCACACCGCTGCGGGGTGTCCCTCAGATCCAGGGGGAGAACCAGGCGGCCCGGAGCACGCAGTACCGCGGGGTGCTGGGCACCATCCTGACCATGGTGCGCACCGAGGGCCCCCGCAGCCCCTACAAAGGGCTGGTCGCCGGCCTGCAGCGCCAGATGAGCTTCGCCTCCGTCCGCATCGGCCTCTACGACTCCGTCAAGCAGTTCTACACCCCCAAGGGATCGGACCGTGAGTGCTGAGGGGGTGGGCAGAAGCAGAATCTAGGCTGTGGGTCAGAAGACCAGGGCAGTGCAGACTCAGAGGCAGAGCTGGGGCGTGAGAAGTTGGTAACATGCTCATGAGAAGACTCTGAGCCTCCGTTAAGGAGGCTCTGGAACCTTGGCCCAAGAGAGGAAGGCATCGAGCAGGGGAAGCCCCCAGAGATCAGCATCAGGCCCAGAGAGGTGCTGGGTGGTGGAACACTGGCCCACTCACTCTCCTTCTCTCCAGACTGCAGCGTCACTACCCGGATTTTGGCGGGCTGCACCACCGGGGCCATGGCAGTGACCTGTGCCCAGCCCACGGATGTGGTGAAGATCCGATTTCAGGCCAGCATGCACGCTGGGCCCGGGAGCAACAGGAAGTACAGCGGGACAATGGATGCCTACAGGACCATCGCCAGGGAGGAAGGGGTTCGGGGCCTGTGGAAAGGTAGGTCTGGACTCCAGGTTCAGGGGGGCTTGGGCAGTGATTTCCCCACCCTAGGGCTGGAGCAGGGAACTGGGCAAGGGGAGAGCCCAGCACGCATATTCCAGCGACTCTAAAGGAACATCCCAACCATTGCAACATGCCAGCTGACCCGCCACCCTGCCCCAAATTCAGTTCAGTTTGCCAACTCTTCACCACGTGCAGGACTGTGAGGGAGAGAGAAATGAATAGAAGACATCCTTGTGGCTCTCACAGTCACCCAGAGGAGAGGGGACATGTCAAGGAGCAGCTATTCCACAGGACAGGATGTGCTGGGTTCACACGCAGGGGCAGGGCCGGAGGCAGGAGAGGCCATGCAGGCTGGGGGTTGGGGCGTGGGGAGGTGACACACAATCTGGGCCTCAAAGGCTGAGCCGGCTCAGCAGAGAGTGAGCGAAGGGCCTCCCCAGCAAAGGCTGATGACGATGACTGCAGGGCATGGAGAAGAAAGAGAGGCCACTGGGGGAAGCAGCCATGAGGAGGGGGCTTCCTTGGGAACAAGGCTTTAGGGTTCCCTACGTTTCTGAGTGGTGGCCACCTTGACAAATGCTGTTGTCTCTCCCACGTGTGGCCAGGGCTCACGTGAATCTTGCAGAGGAAACAGTGACCCAGTGAAGGTTAAAGGCAGGACACCTGGGTCACAGCCTCACTTGCTGTATGCCTTCCTGGAGCCCGGCCCTCATCTGTGAAACCGGGGCGGGGGGGGTGGTCTTGATGCTCTCCAAGGGCCCTGCCAGGGCTACATCCTGTCACTGTTCCAAGAGCCTAGCCTCCCTCTTCCAAAGAAAGGCTTCCTTTTCTCCCTCTAGCCAGGTCTCAGGAAGGCATATTTTAATTTTGAGAGATATTGCAGATTATCCTCTGAACTGTGGCCCAAACAAATACAAGAGGGCCTCTCTGTTTTTTGTCTCTAAGAAGGACATGGATAACCTGTTTTGTTTTTTTTGTTTTTTGTTTTTTTTCTTGCGTTATGCGGGCCTCTCACTGTCGTGGCCTCTCCCATTTGCGGAGCACAGGCTCCGGACGCGCAGGCTCAGCGGCCATGGCTCACGGGCCCAGCCGCTCCGCGGCACGTGGGATCCTCCCAAAACGGGGCACGAACCCGCGTCTCCTGCATCGGCAGGCGGACTCTCAAGCACTGCGCCACCAGGGAAGCCCAACCTGAGAGTTTTTAAACATCAGAAAGGAAAGTATGGAATCTACCCACCTGAGGTGGGCTCCTCTGAGACCCCTGGAATGGGGCACCATGTCCCCCCAACTGGGGCCTGTGGCCTTGCAGCCAGGGGTTCCATTTCTGCTCTTCCCCACTCATCAGCCCCACCCTCTCCCTGACAGGAACTCTGCCCAACATCGTGAGGAATGCCATCATCAACTGTGCTGAGATGGTGACCTACGACATCATCAAGGAGAAGCTGCTAAACTACCACCTGCTCACCGGTGAGGCCCTGGGCTCCAGGCAGATGGCCCTCCCATAGCAGAGAGGGAACCTGGGACGCCAGAGAGTGGGCACCACCCACAGGCAACTGGGCTTTAGAAGGAGCAGAGGGAGGCGCAGTGCCCAGCACATCATTATGATGAGTAGGAAAGAACCCCGGACAGGAGGCCCGAGACCTGGCTTCCAGCCCTGTGCCATCTCTCCCCGTGCACCTTTAAGCAAGGGTCACCTTCTCTGACTACAGTTTCCTCCAACTAGGTGGTTGGACTGGATTACCTTCCAACCCTGGGACAGCCCAATTCTGTTTTACGAGTCCTTACCAAGAGCTCCGCCCTGGGCACTGTGAGAGATTTGGAAAACACTATCCTTACACTCAGGGAGTTCACAGTTTCATGAGGGACAAACAGTGGACACATATGAAACAGAAAGCAAGGGCACTCCTCATCTCACAGCCCAACATTTGCTCTTCCCTAACCTGCGACAGACAACTTCCCCTGCCACTTCGTCTCTGCCTTTGGAGCTGGCTTCTGTGCCACAGTGGTGGCCTCCCCAGTGGACGTGGTGAAGACCCGGTATATGAACTCACCCCCAGGCCAGTACCGCAGCCCCTTCGACTGTATGCTGAAGATGGTGTCCCAGGAGGGCCCCACAGCCTTCTATAAGGGGTGAGCCTCCCCTCCTGCTGCCAGTACTCCCTCCTAGAGAAGCAGGCCTCCCTTCCTTCCTGCCATGTGGATTGTGTCTACCATGGGTCCACCTGGAAACACACTGGTGAACAGCACAGGTATAAATGCCACAAAGGACAAGTATAAAGACCTACGGAAATGATTTTTAGAAAGAGTGGACCAGGTCTGATTTGGAGAGTCAGGGAGGCTTATCTGAGAAAAAGATGTCTAGGCACAGGTCAAAGTGCCATCCCCAAACGTCCTGGGCAGGGGAGGAGGAGGGAAAGGTGGTTGGTAATCCTGAGACTTTTCCCTGACCCACCACCATCACTGTGGATCACCACAGTCGGCGGCCCTAGTGCCCAATGTGCTTCACGTTTTCTTGCTTCTCTGCCTTGGCATTTACTGTTCCCTCTGCGTGGAATGCCTTTCCTGCACCATCCACATGCTCTACATCTTAGCTGTCCTTCAAGACTAGTTCAAATGCCACCTCCTCCCTAACACTCTCAGGTGTAAACTTTCCCCCTCTGTGAACTTCAGTGATACCTTCCTCCACACCACTTTTATGGGATCTACCACTTCCTACTTTGTATCAATATTATAGTATTTGTAAGTTTAAATTATCCCCCAGGCTAGAGTGCAGGCTCCTTGCAGCCAAGGACTGTGGCTTATACAGTTGACCCTTGAACAATGCAAGGGTTAGGGGCATGGACCCCATGCAGTTGAAAATACGTGGACAATTGATAGTCGGCCCTCCATACATGAGGTTCCTCCATTGCCATGGTTCCTCCATATCCCCGGTTCCACATCCACAGATTCAACCAACCATGGATCCAACCAACCGCAGATCATACAGTACTGTAGTATTTAATATTGCAAAAGGATCTGTGTATAAGTGGACCCTCACGGTTCAAACCTGTGTTGTTCAAGAGTCAACTGTATACATCTTCCATATCCCAGAGTCCCCAGCACCAAGGCACTGTAGACTACACTACAGTGTAGTCATTAACAAGCATCGTGACTGCTAAGTCCCTAAGTATGAGGCCTTTTGCTAAGCACTTCACAAATACTCTCTCACCCCCCTGAACTGGGCCGTGTTCTCCACATTTACTGGGGAAGAGACTGAGGCTCAGAAAGGTCATGGAACTTGTCCCAGCTCACAAAGTTTGAACGGCAGAGCCACGGCTCAAACCCTGACCATCAGATACCACCCACATCGTCCATCCCACGCTAAGCTCTTTGCTTGGCCCTCTTACCTCCACCACTGAGGATAGATTTCTGGAGCCCAGCGTTAGGTTGGGCCCAACAAACAACCATGTTCTTGACCCTGGGATGACGTCACAAAACTGAGTTCCAGCTGACAGTTCTTTTCCTGTAAGTGCCTCCATCATTTCACTCTTCAGCTGTAGCCACTTGTCTCGGTTTGTACTTTCACTTGGCAAACATTCACTGAGCATCTTGCGGGTGCTGGGCCCTGTGCTATGCACTGTACCTTAACTCATTTAATCCTCTCAACACCTCCGTGCGGTAGGTGTTGCTGTCCTCATGTTACAGGTAAGTAAGCTGAGGCTGAGAAAGATTAAGTTCAAGAAGCTGGTCAAGCTAGGATGTGAATCCAGGTCTAACGCCAGAGTTCACATTCGTTGTCCCCGTGCTATATGCCCTGTGAGGGGCTCAGGCTGAGGGTTCAGGAGAGGCCTTGGTGGGAGGTTCTGGTGCCCAAGCTGAGTCCCACGGAGCCAAGAGCGAACAGCCCGGCAAGGAGAGAAGGAGATATTCCAAGCAGAAGGAGCAACATGGGCAAAGGTGTGGGAGGAAGCATCTGGCAGGAGCTGAGAGGACCAGGAGGGGATTAGCGGAGAGAGAGGCTGAAGAAGAGGCAGGGGCCGGGCCGCTCCCTGAGTCTAGAAGCACAGCCGAGGGGGGCTCTCGCCCAGCCGCGCTACCTACCGCAGGACTGGCAGGCTCTCCGGAGTGTAGTTAATTTGGTGTCACGTTGTTTTTGCCCCTCCAGCTGGAGGCCGAGGTCTCCGCAGGGGTGGCCACTCAGGTTGTAAATGAGCCCAGAAATACCCAGCAGCAGAATGGAGTCAGGTGGTTTTAACTGAGCTACTTAACCTCGGTTTCTGAAGAGAAAGAACTGGCAACAATCATAGCTACCTGATAGAACTGTGAGAATTAACTGCCTGACACAGTAACATGGCTCAAAATGTTAGTTTTCTTTCCTTTCCCAACTCCAGCTTCTGCCTAAATTCCTTCAGTAGAGAAGAAAATGACTGAACAATCTCAGAAAATGCTCGTGACTAGCAGAAGGCTAGTCCTTTGGCACCAGCACCGAGTGGGGAGAGCACATAGATCCATGTGGGACTCCAGTCCACCCACCTGACCATGTGGTTGTTTCTCTCATCAGATTTACACCCTCATTTTTGCGTTTGGGAGCCTGGAATGTGGTGATGTTCGTCACCTACGAGCAACTGAAACGGGCCTTGATGAAAGTCCAGATGCTACGGGAATCTCCATTTTGACTAAGACAAGGCCACTTGGTACTTAACTAGGACAAAACCAGTTAAGGATGGAATAAAGCAGCGGGTCCACACACACAAGGACATAGACCCACACATGTTTACAGAACTGTTTACTTGCTGCTGACTCAAGAAACAGAAGAGGAGGAAGGACTGTGATCTTCAGTGCTTTGTCTTAAGAACACCTTTGTTTTGCACTGACAAAATGGAAAATAAATTACATTAATTTGTGAAACCCATCAGGTTGGATGCCTAACATTTAGGCAAGGAAAAACAAAACAGATCCATTTGGATAAAACAGAAGTTTGCAAACTTACGTCCCCTGAAAAATCTGATTAGACGATGAATTATAAACAGGAAAGGGACAGGAGTGGCATGCGATTCACTTGGAAATCAGCTAAGGAGTCTACAGGGGCACCGCCAAAGCAGCATAAAGCTTTTGACTGCAGCCTTCAGTTAGCCATGCATCATCAGCTATATGTGTAGTGTGCCTGCTGTGTAAAACCCACTGGGATTCCAGGAAACGTGAGAAGAAAAGAAAACCTAGAACCTGTGTCAAAGGAGCACTGCTGAGCCAGTGTGAGGCTTAGACCCATAAATGTTTGCTGATGACACTGGAGAATCAAGAGGGCAGCCTCAGTCTCTTTCCTGTAAAATGGGAGTAATAATCCCTTTCCTCCTACCTCACTTGGGGTGTTTATGAGGATCAAGTGAGAAGGTAAGCAAGAAAGCACATTATAAAAGCAAAAGCTCTGTACAAATGTAAATATAAGGACCATATGCCTTGGAAAAGATTTTGTCGGTCGGTGAGGAAGTGCCAGGGGAGAAGTTTTTGAAAGACACAGTTGTCTAGAGGTGAGACCAAAGGAACCAGGGGTTTGGGGGCCAGGGGTGACAGAGAATGATGTGCAGCTGTGGGAGCCCCCCACTCCGTGCTGGACTGTGAGGCACCTTGAAGGGTGTGGAGTTTGGGGACAAAGAGATAAATACTGAGCTGAGAGCCTAAAGTACCAGGAATCAGAATTTTTGGAAAATTACTATGACTCAATACAGGAATTCACACCTTGAGCGTGAGAATGAGAATAGCCACTTTTCTGCCTTCTCTTTCTCGGATGGAATCACCCTTTCTCGCTTCAGGCTTCCTGTGTGTCAGCGCTGGGCCACACCTGGCCCACACACATACACTGCCTTCTGCCCTTCTGCAGGCTGGCTGCTCTGTCGTTTAGGGGTTCGGCGCCTCCGTATGTAAAAGGCAGGGTTGAACCAGATAACCTCCTTCTGAACTTAACTGGCCGTATTTCACATTGATAATTGGGAACCAGAATGCTAGACTTTCTGCTTCTTAGCAGCCTGTGTGGCTCTGATGACAGAACTGGGTTCAAACCACAGACACACACACACACACACACACAACTATTAGCAACCTAACCATGGGGAATCCTTGCACCTCAGAGTCCTACAGAGAAGTGGGAATGACAATCCTCACTTTGCAGGAGGTGTTCAGTGATGTCATCCTTCCTTCCCTGCTCTGACTCCTCTGCACCCTGGGGGAAAACGAACATCCACTTTCTGAAATCAGCACTTTCCTAAATCTAAATCATAATTTTTGAGCATCTACATATATGAAGTGGAAAGTCCAAGCAAAAGCAAAAAAATAAAATTATTTTGATTTAATGTGTGGTTCAGCTTTCAAATAAAAGCTATATTTAAAACTTTCTCTTTCTTTTGACTTGACGGCATTTGCAAATCATTTTTAAACACTTGGTCTTGATTTTTAAGTTCCTAGAGGCCAAGGACTATGCCTTCAATGAGTTTCTATGTAGCAATATTAACCCATCATCTATCCAGAGCATACTATTCAGATGATGCTGCTGAAAGAGAGAGGAGGATAAATGCTTCTGAGAGATATTTTGATTGAGATCAGAAGCCTAGTGACCTCCAACTTCAAGCTTTTGGGAGAGGGAAAACAAGATTGGTGGGAGGTCTTCTGAGGTTTTTCTGGGCAAAATACTAGATCTCTTTCCCCACTTCTTAAAGGCAAAGGTTGAACCAAATGACCTAAGACTAAAGTTCTGTGATTCTAAGAACTAAGAGCTTCCTCCAAGCCACAGGCATTCCCTTCCTAGTCCTGCTTCCCAATTTCTGCCACCAGGAAGCCAGGGATGCAAACTCCTGAGGTCAGATCACCAGCTGAGGCCAATACCCATTCCCCCACTGCACCCTCACAGACACCTACCTCCATCAAGTCATTCAAAATGTTACCGAACCGGGCTTCCCTGGTGGCGCAGTGGTTGAGAGTCCGCCTGCCAATGCAGGGGACGCAGGTTCGTGCCCCGGTCCGGGAAGATCCCACATGCCGCGGAGCGGCTGGGTCCGTGAGCCATGGCCGCTGAGCCTGCGCATCCGGAGCCTGTGCTCCGCAATGGGAGAGGCCACAACAGTGAGAGCGTACCCTGAGAAAACTATAATTCAAAAACAGTCATGTACCACAATGTTCACTGCAGCTCTATTTACAATAGCCAGGACATGGAAGCAACCTAAGTGTCCATCGACAGATGAATGGATAAAGAAGATGTGGCACATATACACAATGGAATATTACTCAGCGATAAAAAGAAACAAAATTGAGTTATTTGTAGTGAGGTGGATGGAACCAAACTTGAATCCTCTCGCCCACACACAGTAAAGCTGATCTACTGACACTGGGTTGTGGTGAAGGAAAGTACAGCACTTATTGCAGGGCACCAAGCAAGGAGTTCAGGAAAGTTAGTACTCAAAACATGTGAACTCCCTAATGGTTTGTTTTGTTTTGTTTGTTTGTTTTTGGCTGGGTCGAGTCTTAGTTGTGACACGCTGGATCTTTCGTCGCAGCGCACAAGCTTCTCTCTAGTTGTGGTGCACGGGCTTGTCTTTAGTTGTGGCACACAGGCTTGGTAGTTGCAGTGCATGGGCTCTCTAGCTGCAGCACATGGGCTTAGTTTCCCTGTGGCATGTGGGATCTTAGTTCCCCGACCAAGGATCGAACCCGCATCCCCTGCATTAGAAGGCAGATTCTTAACCACCAGGGACCACTAGGGAAGTACCCCACCCACACCAGGGATTGAACCAGTGCCCCCTGCAGTGGAAGCACAGAGTCTTACTCACTAGACCACCAGGGAAGTCCCAGCAAAGCATTTTTAAAGGCAAAGTGAGGGAGGGGCATCCCAGGGTCTGTCAACAGCTTGTGCACAATTCTCTGATTGGTTGATGGTGAGGTAACAGGACGATGTCACAGGCGTAACATTATCAATCCTTAGGCGCCAGTAGGTCTGGGGGCTATGGGCTCATCATCATCAAGTAGTTAATTTCTTCCATTTGGTGGGAGTTTTAACGTCTGTAAAACTACTCAGGAAATGAACATCAGATATGATTATCTAGGTAATTCACAGAGGAGCTAAAGCAGAGACTATAGGAGAGGGGTCTGTCTCAGGAAGGCCCCATAGGGTCCTGCTGGGTTATAGAAAGAAATCTGCTTTTTCACAAACTCTTCTAGTATATCAGGAAAAATGAGATAGTTTGACCCCTGACTCAGTCACATTAGTGACATAGTGGATTATTGACTTCACAGAAATCTTGTTAGTAAAAGTAATATTTTTAAAGGAATATTTTATTCAGGAGGAATGAATGTTAAGTAAGGAAATATAATTATACCTCTATAGATGAGTTAATTTGTGTCGGCACACTCTGAAAAGTACAGAGCGCTATACAAACCAAAGTATTCATTGTGCATACATCGTTAGCCACACATTGTACTAGGTGCTGAGGTGAACGAGGCCCGTCCTGCCTTCAGGGAGTTCACTGGGGTGGTGGATGGTGGGGCAGGAGAAACAATGATGCAG
>NW_006773138.1:1327733-1370447 GCF_000442215.2 Lipotes vexillifer | reverse complement strand
GTAGGGAAATGCACAAGGCACTCAAGAGCAGAAACCCAAATGAAGGACACCTGACCTGGTTTGGGGCCCAGGAAGCTTCTTTGCAGAGGACACCTAAAGGACAAATAGGAGTTATCCTAGCAAAAGAGGGGAAAGTCATTCTAGGTAGAGGGAATGGCTTGTACAAAGGCCTAGAAAGAAGCAAGAACAAGGGGCATTCAAGTATTGCCAGCTATCAGCATGGCTAGGTTGCAGACTAAAGGGAAGCAGTGAGAGAGATGGGGATAAAGAGGAAAACAGGGGCCCTGAAAGGCTGGAGAAACCACATATTACGGACTGAATATTTCTGCCCCCAAAATTCATATGTTGAAGCCCCAACACCCAATGTGATGGTATTTGGAGTTTGGGCCTTTGAGAGGTAATTAGGTTTATATGAGGTCATGAGGGTAGCACCCCCATGATGGGATTAGGGTCCTTATAAGAAGAGGAAGAAAGACCAAAGTGCTCTCTCTCCACCATGTGAGGATACAGTGAGAAGGCTGTCTGCAAGTCAGGAAGAGGGCCCCCACCAGGGAACCTAATGGATGGGCACCTTGATCTTACTTCCCAGCTTCCAGACCTTAATGAGAAATAAACTCCTGTTGTGAAAGCCACCAGGTCTATGATATGTTGTTATGGCAGCCTGAGCTAAGACACCACACTAAGGAGTCTGGGGTATTCTGAGGGTAATGTGGAGCCGCTGAAGTGTTTCAAATAGGGATGACTGACTGCAGTGCAGAGAATGAATTAGTGGGGTGGACTCTAGTCACAGGAAGATGAAGCTGTTGTCATAACCCAGACAAGAGTATTGGAAGTGGGAGTTGAGTGAATAGAATAGTAATAAAATCAATAGAAGATTCCATCTGGAAGGAGTAGTGAGAAAAAAGGACAATGCTCACATGTTCTAAGTAACTTAGAAATACCCTCAGTAATATTCCCAGAAAATCATTCTTTGGCCTCTGAACCAAACCACTTGGGTAGTAGCAGACTCACCATCTCCAGCTCTGCCTAGGAGAGAGTTTTCAGATAATGAATCAAAGGCACAGATCTTGTAGCATTTATTGCTTTGCCGACTTCTGTTATTTGTTAAACATATGCTGGGTCTGACATACATAGGGGACTAAGGTGCCCCTCCAACAGGCTCCCACAACCCTGGTCACACTGTGCCCACCTGTCTGATGGTCACACTAGCCTATAAGTTCCTTGCAGGCATGAACAGCGTATTGTTTACACTTGCATCCCTCGCCCTTAGTAGAGTGCCTGGAATATTGCAAACTTAATGAGTGAATGAATGATGTTTTAATTTTTAAAAATTGTAATAAAAGTCACAACATAAAATTTACCATCTTAACTATTTTTACGTGTTCAGTGACATTAAGTTCATTTATAATGTCGTGCAATCATCCATCCTGAGAACTTGTTTCATTTTGCAAAACCGAAATTCCATACCCATGAAACAATAACTCCCCATTTCCCTCTCCCAGGAAGCCCTGGCAACCACCATTATACATTCTGTCTCTCAATTTTACTGTTCTAGGTGCTCATATAAGTGGAATCATATAGAATTTATCTTTTTGTGACTGGCTTATTTCACTTAGCATAATGTCCTCAAGGTTCATCCTATAGCATGTGTCAGAATTTCCTTCTTTTAAAAGGACGAAAAATATTCCATTATATGTGTGTGTGTGTGTGTGTGTGTATGTGTATGCCACATTTCGCTTATCCATTCTTCCATCAATGGATATACTTAGGTTGCGTCTACCTTTTGGCTATTGTGAATAATGCTGCTATGAACATTGGTGTACAAGTATCTCTCTAAGACCCTGCTTTCCATTATTTTGGGTATATACCCAGAAGTGGAATTGCTGGATCAATTGCTGGATCATTCTGTTTTTCAATTTTTGAAGGACTGCCATACTGTTTTCCATGGCAGCTGTACCACTCTGCATTCCCACCAAGAGTGCACACTGTTCCAATTTCTCCACATCCTCACCAACACTTATTTTCCATTTAAAAAAATAATAACCATCCTAATGAGTGTGAAGTGGTAACTCGTGGTTTTGATTTGCATTTCCCTGATGATTAGTGATACTGAGCATCTTTTCATTTGCTTATTGGCTATCTGTATATCTTCCTTGGAGAAATGTCAATTCAAGTCCTTTGCCCAACTCTGAATTGGGTTTTTGTTGTTGTTTTTGAGTTTTAGTAGTCCTCTATATATTCTGGATATTAACCTCTTATGAGATATGTGATTTGCAGATATTTTCTACCATTCTGTAGGGTGTCTTTTTACTCTGTCGATTGTATCCTTTGATGCACAAAAGTTTTTAATTTTCATGAGCTCCAATTTGTCTATGTTTTCTTTTTTTAAAAATTTATTTATTTTTGGCTGCGTTGGGTCTTCATTGCTGCGTATGGGCTTTCTCTAGTTGTGGCAAGCGGGGGCTACTCTTCATTTTGGTGCATGGGCTTCTCACTGCGGTGGCTTCTCTTGTTGCAGAGCACAGGCTCTAGGCACACGGGCTTCAGTAGTTGTGGCTCGTGGGCTCTAGAGCGCAGGCTCAGTAGTTGTGGCGCACGGACTTAGTTGTTCTGTGGCATGTGGGATCTTCCCAGACCAGGGCTCGAACCCATGTCCCCTACATTGGCAGGTGGATTCTTAACCACTGCGCCACCAGGGAAGTCCCTGTCTATGTTTTCTTTTGTTGCCTGTGCCTTCGGGATCACTTTAAGAAATCATTGCCAAATATAATGGTATGAAGCTTTTATCCTGTGTTTTCTTCTAAGAGTTTTATAGGTTTTGGGGGCTTGTGGGGGTTTTTTTGGTCACAAGGCATGAGGAATTTCCCCAACCAGGGATCAAACCCGTGCCCCCTGCATTAGAAGCGCAGAGTCTTAACCACTGGACCACCAGGGAAGTCCATATAGTTCTCTAGATCTTATATTTAGGTCTTTGATCCATTTTGAGTTAATTTGTGTGTATGATGTTAGGTAAGGATCCAAGTTCTCTCTAAAATAAATAAATTTTTAAGAGCTAAAGAAAACCCCTTCCTAAAATACAGCTTTGCCTTTGAGAGCAAAAAAACAATGAAAAATCTATTTTTGCAGAGGGGGTGGGGATCTCTTGAGTATTCAAGTATACATCTCAATTCATGTCAATGGAATGAGTATGAACCTTGTAACAAAAACCAAAGTTAGAATCCCCGTTCTGACACTTATTAGCTATGTGACATGGGTCAAATTCTTGGTCTCCTTAAGCCTCAGTTTATTTACCTATAAAACATGGGTAATAATTTGACAGAGAGCAAAAATCCACAGTGTTGTCAACTAAAAGTGGTAAACTTTGGGCTTCCCTGGTGGCACAGTGGTTGAGAGTCCGCCTGCCGATGCAGGGGACATGGGTTCATGCCCAGGTCCAGGAAGATCCCACATGCCGCAGAGCGGCTGCGCCCGTGAGCCATGGCCGCTGAGCCTGCGTGTCCGGAGCCTGTGCTCCGCAACGGGAGAGGCCACAACAGTGAGAGGGCTGTGTACCAAGAAAAAAAAAAAAGCTTTAAAAAAAAAAAAAAAGGGGTAAACTTTGTAGGAAACAAACTGGATTCCTCATGCATTGTTGGTGGAAATGTAAGATGGTAGAGCCACTTTGGAAATTTCTGAATTTTTAAAAATATTACATATATATTTACCATCTGATCCAGCCATCCTACTTTTAGGTATTTACCCAAGAGAAATGAAATCATATGTCCACACAAAGATTTGTAGATGAATGTCAATAAAAGCATTATTCATAATAGTCCCAAACTGGAAATATGTAATCCAAATGCCCATCAACTGGTGAGTACACAAACAAAATGTTCTATATCACTGTGATGGAACACTACTCAGCAATAAAAAAGGACCAGACTGCTGATTCATGCATCAACATGCATGAACCTCAAAACACATTATGTTAAGTGAAAGAAGCCAGACACCAAAGACTACATTGCACTTATATGAAAATTTTAGTAAATGCAAAGCTGTAGAGACAGAAAGTAGATCAGTGGTCATCCAGGGCTGAGGTGAGAGAAGGAAATGACTGCAAACAGACACAACATAACTTTTGGGGGTGATGGAAGTATTTCAAAACTGGATTGTGGTCATTATTGCACAACTGTATAAATTTACTAAGAATTAATTAAATCATACACTTAGCAATAAGTGAATTGTATGGTATTTAAGTTGTACCTCAGTAAGGCTATTAAGAGTGCAAAAGGTTATGACAGTTCATGGCAGTACTACTGTAATAGACAAAAAGTGGACACAACTGAAATGTCCCATCAACAGTAGAGTGAATACGCTGGGTATACTCATACAGTAGAGACTATACAGCAGTGATAATTAAAGATCTACAACTTCATGTAACTTGACAGAATCTCACAAATTTAATGTTGAGTGAAAGACAGGAAATAGTACAATTCCATGTATATGATGTTTAAGAACAGGCAAAACAGGGCTTCCCTGGTGGTGCAGTGGTTGAGAGTCCGCCTACCGATGCAGGGGACACGGGTTCGTGCCCCCATCCGGGAAGATCCCACATGCTGCGGAGCGGCTGGGCCCATGAGCCATGGCCGCTGAGCCTGCGCTTCCGGAGCCTGTGCTCCACAACGGGAGAGGCCACAACAGTGAAAGGCCCGAAAAAAAAAAAAAAAAAGAACACGTAAAACAAATATTTGATGTTAAAAATCGGTATAGGGACTTCCCTGGTGGTCCAGTGGCTAAGACTCCACGCTCCCAATGCAGGGGGCCCAGGTTCAATCCCCAGTCAGGGAACTAGATCCCACGTGCTGCAAATAAAAAAAAAAAAAAAATCCTGCACGCCACACTAAAATCTGATGCAGCCAAATAAATAAATATATTTTTAAAAATCAGTACAGTAGTTATTCTCTGGGAAAATAGTGACTGAGAAGGGACATGAGAGGTTGTTTCTGCGGTGTTAATAATGTTTCTTTTTAAAATTTTTTAGCTTTATTGAAGAATAATTCACAAATAATGTTAATGTTTCTTGATGAGTACAAATCATACAGAGGCATTCACTATATGAAAGTTTATCAAGCTGTACACTTATGATTTGTGCACTGTTTAATATGTATGTTATACTTCTATAAAAATTTTACTTAAAAGTGCACTCAGGGCTTCCCTGGTGGCACAGTGGTTAAGAATCCACTTGCCAATGCAGGGGACCGGCATTGAGCCCTGGTCGGGGAAGATCCCACATGCCCAGAGCAACTAAGCCCATGCGCCACAACTACTGAGCCTGTGCTCTAGAGCCCATGAGCCACAACTAATGAAGCCTGCACGCTTAGAGCCCGTGCTCTGCAACAAAGGGTAGCCCCCGCTCGCTGCAACTAGAGAAAGCATGTGCACAGTAACAAAGACACAACTCAGCCACAAATAAATAAAAGAAAATAGATAAATTTTTTTTTAAAAAGTGCACTCAACTTGAAGAAGGGACCACTGGTGATCTCCAAGAAGTGTGTGTGTGTGTGTGTGTGTGTGTCTGTAGGGATGATGAGAGGTGCTAGCCACGTAAAGAACTGAGGAAAAGTGTTCCAGGAAAAGGGAACAAGCAGTCCACAGGTCCTATGGGAAGGAGCTTGGCATGTTCAAAGAACAGAAAAAAAGACCTGTGTGGCTGGCATAAAGTGAATGAAGAGATGAATGTGAGATCATTCATTTATTCACTCATCAGATATGTAAGAGTTGTGCCAGAAGCTGACATGTCAGAGGACAGCCAAATGTTCAGAAAGTTTGGCAGAGAAAGAAAGGAGAAAAAATAGCCACTGTAAAAAGAGTAGGAAAGTCCTGAGGGTATCTTTTAATTTATATACATACACACACACACACACACACACACACACACACACACACACACACACACACACACACACACACACAGAGTAGAAGAAAGGAAAGAATGAAGATAGGAGGAAAGGTCCTAGAGAAAACAGAAGAGCATAGAACAATGCGTGCAGGTAGGAGGGATCACTCTGGAATGGATATGGTAAACCTAGAAATAAAAGAGTCACATAGGCAAGAATTTTGAAATGGAGAGAAGCAAAATGAAGGCATTCTCCAATCCTTTGATTGAAATTTGAGGAAGTGTCACATATGAGAGTAGATTAGTGAACCTGCATAATTATTTATAAGAATGATGATTTTAATTTTAAAAGCTCTTTTTTCCTTAAAGTATAATTTAATGAAGAAACTGAGATCCTCTGATGCACCCCTGACACTTTTCTCTGCCGTGCTGCGCTGTCTGGAGCCCTCAGCATGGGGCAGCCGGGCATTCTAAAGTGTAAGGCACCAGGCCTCCTGCAGGCTCCCCACCAGCTGTCCCAGGGCCCTTGCACCATGGATAGGAAGTTCCACATCAGGCACAGCCACTCACGGAACAGGCTGCCCACCAACACATGATAGGGTCTTGGAAATTCACAGAGGAAATATGCAAAGCAGATTGTCCTCTACATACCCACAGTCTGTTATGATACAGAAATATAACTTAAACACGTCAAGAAAGATTGAATGCAAATACTTTGAGGAACTATTACAGTCGAGATTATTTCACGCTGTATATTTACCATTTATTGGGTATTATGGTAAAGGGTCTGAGGATAACACCATTATCAGATTATGCTGAGATTACGCAGGACATTATGAACAATGAGAAAAGTTATGCTTTAGGAGTTCCCTGGTGGCCTAGTGGTTAGGATTGCGGGCTTTCACTGCCGTGGCCCAGGTTCAGTCCCTGGTCTGGGAACTGAAATCCCACAAGTCGCCTGGCGTGGCCAAAAAAAAGTTATGCTTCACGGCCCAATTTTATTAGGGCTGACTAAGTTTTCTTGGCAATAAAAAGATAGCAGTACATTGATATTATGAATGAGTGTAGATCATCAAACGTTTTCTTTTTGAAATTTGAGGAATGGCCACATCTTCTACCAATAAAGCCAGTGGAAACTGCCAAAGAGGCATGGTGAGTGGTATAGGCTGGTCAGACCTCAAAAACGACATAAAGATGTGCATTTTGCCTGAGAAATATACTCAACTCTCTGAATCCCTATATTATGATATGCTACATAGTTTATACAACAAAGGATTTATTTGAACATGTCAATATCTGAATTTTATTCTCCTGAAGGTTTTGTAATGAATTGAGTTCAAGATGACTAGGTGATTACTTTGAAACTTTATATTTCTTTCAATAGATGAGCATACTAATGTTGCAGAGCTTGCAAATGTCCTTGAGATAGACATATCACTGTCTAAGAATGTTTCCATGTATTGCTGCTTAGGTTCTGCCCCTAAGAAGAGACATAAGTAATAAATGTGCAGCAAGTACATTCGTCAAGGTGCAATGTTCCATCTGCAAAAAGATTTAAAAGTACTTTCCATCCACAAAAGATACTCTTTTATTCGACATAAGATGGCAATGAAAGGGACTCCCCTGGTGGTCCAGTGGTAAAGAATCCACCTTCCAATGCAGGGTATGTGGGTTCAATCCCTGGTCGGGGAACTAAGATCCCATGTGCCGCAGGGCAACTAAACCTGCGCACCACAACTACTGAGCTCACGCGCTTCTACGAGAGAGCCCACATGCCGCAAACTACAGAGCCCACGTGCCCTGGAGCCCGCGGGCCACAACTGGAGAGAGAAAACCTGCAAGCCACAACTAGAGAGAAGCCTGTGCGCTGCAACGGAAGATCCCATGTGCCGCAACTAAGACCCGATGCAACCAAAATAAATAAATTAATTTAATTTAATTTTAAAACAAAAAGATGGCAAGGAAAGTAGGAGTCCTGAAAAGAAGTTTTGTCAGCTCTGGTACTGATAGAAATAGTCAAGATCCAGCTGACACAGCCAGTATAGGCAATTTGGATCTGTCTACAGGACTCACAAAGCATATTGCTTTCCTATTTGACTCAACACTTTCCTTTGTAATGATGAGAAATCCTGCACCAAAAGTTGGCAGACTTTCACATAAGTCTCTGGACAGCTTCCTTACAGAACTAGAAAAGGTTCAAAACACTGATGAAGAAACAGTGCAGACTGCAGAGATATTTTGATCAGGCACTCACTCTGAGAAACACCATACTGTCACTGCATCATAATAATGATACAGTCACACAACTACATAGCCAGAACAATCAATTATGGTTTTCTTCTGGATCTCTTAAAAGGTGTGAGAGCCTTCTTGATTTGGACACTGTGACTTGCAGCAGAGTTCTAAACAAAATTACACATGGCTTGTTTCCATGGCTCCTCTCATTTATGAATATAGCCCATCAGCAATAGTACTCCTCAGAATATTAGACCAGTTATCCAGAAGCCACTGCTCAGAAGTCAGATCCCTATTTCTTTTACTGGCGAAAGGTAGAAGACTTTAAAAACCATCAGATATATTTCAGAGCTAATACTGAGTATTAATAATGTTTTGGAGTTATAATCCTGAAGTAATTCCTACTTCAGATTAGCTCAGATGTTAAATGATGGGATGAGAAAAACCTTCTCCATTTGATTAAAACAGAACTATAAGGAAAGTTTGCTGTATCAATATGGAAGTTCATAAAACATTACAAATATTAAGGAATAAAGTAGGCTTGCAGGGATTTCTGTGAATGTGTCACCATATCTAAGCTTCTAGTCAACGTGTAAACAGAAAACCTGGTGATGCTTCTGATGAGGAAGGAGAACCTGATTTACCGTATTTAACTTCTGGCTCAGAGCAAATGAAGAATCCTGTGAAATGGTCATTGAGGAAGCAACAACAGATTCAACAACAAAACACAACTCTGATGTTGCCACAACAGAAGTGACTGGCTTTCTCTTAAGCTGTGCTTTGAAATTGCACTATTTAGCTCTGAATTAAATGAGAAGTTTGTAGGAAAACTGCTACATACAACTTTTGCAGAGAAAAAAGCGATCAAAGACTCTGACATTCCAGCATAAAATTCTCTCTACATGTCCTTAACTTTGTTCACTCATTCAGGGAAGGTGCTTCAACACTGGATATTCACACTGAGGCCAACTTTTTCAAGTCCACGTTACCATCTTATGCTGATACGGGAGTTCTACTTCTTGTAAATTAGAGATGCCATCGTATCAGAATGGTTTAGAGTGTCACCTTCCTCACTTCTCACTGCTAAACTTCATTTGCAGTAATTTAGTTGCACCATTTGTTATTCACATTTGGTGTCTTTTTTTCTTTCTTAAAGTTAGCTTTATAGTGCTAGTCAAAAAAACTATTCTGCTGGTGCAATATAACTTAGACTTGATGTTAAAAGTGTGCTGTATTGATGTTTGGCAAACATTTAATTTTGTCTGGAGTCTTGCTCATTATAGCACATCCTAATGCAACAAAGAGCTCCTTTTTTTTTTTTTTAATTGATCCCTAGGTTGTTTGTTTCTTTTTAACAAAGAACTTTTTAGCAATCAGCACTGTACTTTTATTTTAAGGCAAATCTACACTTCTGGGTGTTTTTTGTTTTGTTTTCGTTTTTTAGGGGTTTTTTGGCCACAGCAAGCAGCATGCGATATCTTAGTTCCCCGACCAGGGATTGAACCCAAGCTCCCAGCATTGGAAGCATAGAGTCTTTTTTTTTTTTTAATTGGGGTATAATTGTTTTACAATGTTGTGTTAGTTTCTACTGTATAGCGAAATGGAGTTCCCTGTGCTATACAGCAGGTTCTCATTAGTTACTTATTTTATACATATTAGTGTATATATGTCAATCCCAATCTCCCAATTCAGCCCACCCTCCCTTTCCCTGCTTGGTGTCCATATATCTGTTCTCTACATCTGTGTCTCTATTTCTGCCTTGCAAACCGGTTCATCTGTACCATTTTTCTAGATTCCACATATATGCGTTAATATACAACATTTGTTTTTCTCTTTCTGACTTACTTCACTCTGTATGACAGTCTCCAGGTCCATCCACGTCTCTACAAATGACCCAATTTTGTTCCTTTCTATGGCTGAGTAATATTCCATTATATATACGTGCCACATCTTCTTTATCCGTTCGTCTGTCGATGGGCATTTAGGTCGCTTCCATGACCAGGCTATTGTAAATAGTGCTGCAATGAACATTGAGATGCATGTGTCTTTTTTTTCCCTTTAATTAATTAATTAATTAATTATATTTATTATTTATCTTTGGCTGCATTGGGTCTTCATTGCTGCACGCAGGCTTTCTCTAGTTGTGGCAAGTGGGGGCTACTCTTCCTTGTGGTGCATAGGCTTCTCATTGCAGTGGCTTCTCTCGATGTGGAGCACAGGCTCTAGGCACGTGGGCTTCAGTAGTTGTGGCACTTGGGCTCAGTAGTTGTGGCTCACAGGCTCTAGAGCGCAGGCTCAGTAGTTGTGGCGCACAGGCTTAGTTGCTCTGCAGCATGTGGGATCTTCCCAGACCAGGACTCGAACCTGTGTCCCCTGCACTGGCAGCTGGATTCTTAACCACTGCACCACCAGGGAAGTCCGTATGTGTCTTTTTGAGTTATGGTTTTCTCTGGGTTTATGCCCAGTAGTGGAATTGCTAGGTCATATGGTAATTCTATTTTTAGTTTTTTAAGGAACCTCCATACTGTTCTCCATAGTGGCTGTATCAATTTATATTTCCACCAACAGTGCAAGAGGGTTCCCTTTTCTCCACACCCTCTCCAGCATTTACTGTTTGTAGATTTTTTAATGATGCCCATTCTGACCAGTGTGAGGTGATACCTCTTTGTACTTTTGATTTGCACTTCTCTAGTAATTAGTGATGTTGAGCATCTTTTCATGCATCTCTTGGCCATCTGTATGTCTTCTTTGGAGAAATGTCTATTTAGGTCTTCTGCCCTTTTTTACTTTTTATCCCCATTTATTTATTTATTTATTTATTTTTAGCTGCATTGGGTCTTCGTTGCTGGGCATGGTCTTTCTCTAGTGGTGGTGAGCAGGGGCTACTGTTTGTTGTGGCACATGGGCTTCTCATCGCGGTGGCTTCTCTTGTGGCAGAGCACAGGCTTTAGGTGCTTGGGCTTCAGTAGTTGTGGCACATGGGCTCACCAGTTTTGGCTCACGGGCTCTAGAGTGCAGGCTCAGTAGTTGTGGCACACCAGCTCAGTTGCTCCGCGGCATGTGGGATCTTCCTGGACCAGGGCTCGAACCCATGTCCCCTGCATTGGCAGGCGGATTCTTAACCACTGCGCCACCAGGGAAGTCTTCTTCTGCCCATTTTTTGATTGGGTTGTTTTTTTTTTTGATAGTGCGCTGCATAAGCTGTTTGTATATTTTGGAGGTTAATCCTTTGTCATTGCTTCATTTGCAATTATTTTCTCCCATTCTAAGGGCTGTCTTTTCATCTTGTTTATGGTTTCCGTTGCTGTGCAGAAGCTTTTTTTTTTTTGCGGTATGCGGGCCTCTCACTGCTGTGGCCTCTCCCGTTGCGGAGCACAGGCTCCGGACGCGCAGGCTCAGCGGCCATGGCTCACGGGCCTAGCCGCTCCGCGGCAGGTGGGATCTTCCCGGACCGGGGCACGAACCCGTGTGCCCTGCATCGGCAGGCGGACTCTCAACCACTGCACCACCAGGGAAGCCCTGTTCAGAAGCTTTTAAGTTTCATTAGGTCCCATTTGTTTATCTTTGTTTTTATTTCCATTACTCTAGAAGGTGGGTCAAAAAAGACCTTGCTGTGATTTATGTCAAAGAGTGTTCCTCCTACGTTTTCCTCTAAGAGTTTTATAGTGTCCAGTCTTACATTTAGGTCTTTAATCCATTTTGAGTTTACTAGAAGTGCAGAGTCTTAACCACTGGACCGCCAGGGAAGTCCCTACATTTCTTTTTATTAATCTAAGGATAAACTTTATAGGCTTTATGATAACTGGTAACATTTATAAGCAGTCACTGAATATTGTTATGGAGATTTTATGTTACTTTAACAAACCTTATTTAATTTTATATTTTGTTACCTACACTTTTGGGGATAATGGAAAGTGATTTAACTCTCCCTGTCAAAAGACTTCTTGGTATTTAGAATAGAAAGAGTATAAAACAATAAACAACAATTACTGAGAGAAGATATGATGAGACATTAAGAATTCCTATGGAGGGAATTCCCTGGCAGTCCAGGGGTTAGGACTCCATGCTTTCACTTCTCCCTAATCAGGGAACTAAGATCACACAAGCCGAGCAGCTGCACAGCATAGCCAAAAAAATAAATTAAGTTAAAAAAAAAAAAAAGAATTCCTGTAGATACCTATAAATTATGTATATCAGCTGAACCTTGTTGAAGGTATGCAAATCAGTATAATTTAACCTTGTTTTATATGTGGAAGATATGCAAATCAGCAAAATTATGTATAATTTAGCCTTGTTTTATAAGGTCTTAATTCAGACTATAAAGTTTCACTGACATTTCACGAGAAATTTTGGAAAACATTCTTTTTTTTTTAACCCATTTAGAATTTATTCAGAGTGCAAGAGCAGTCCTTGAAAGGATGTTAACATGGTCTGATTTGCATTTTGTTTTGTTTCTCTCTTTCTTTTTCTTTTTGGTAGCAGCAATATTGAAATATAATTCACATATCACACAATTCACCCATTTAAAGAGTAAAATTCAATGCTTTTTAGTAAATCAGAGTTGTGCAACTATCACAATCAATTTTAGAACATTTTCCTCATCCCCAAAACAACCACACCCCCTTACCTGTTATCTGTCATGCCCAAATTCCCCCATCCTCCCTAGCTCTACTTTCTGTCTCTATAGATTTGCCTATATAAATGGGAACATACACTATGTGGTCATCTGTGACTGGTTTCTTTCATTTAGCATAATGTTTTCAAGGCTTATCCATATTGTAGCATGTATCAGTACTTCATTCCTTTTTATTGCTTTTTGTACTGTTGAATAGTATCCCATTATTTGGGTATACTACATTTTATTTATCCATTCAACAATTGGTGGACATTTGGATTATTTTCCATTTTTGGCAAACATCCTATTTTTAAACAATGTTTATGTGTAGACTTTGTCACTCACTGTGGGTTTTCTTTTCATAGAATCTCTAAGGAAAAATAGAAATTTTCCATTTTGGTAGCAATGGTTGCTGCATGCTATCACCTTGATTTAAGAATTTTTTGTTTCGTTTCTATATCAACTAACATAAAATTGAATTTGATATTTGCAAACCAAGGATTATGATTTCAGGTTAAAGCTACACATTAGAAGCACTGAGGCTAGACTTTCCTGGTGGCGCAGTGGTTAAGAATCCTCCTGCCAATGCATGGGACACAGGTTCAATCCCTGGTCCAGGAAAATCCCACATGCCACGGAGCAACTAAGCCCGTGCACCACAACTACTGAGCCTGCGCTCTAGAGCCCACGAGCCACAGCTACTGAGCCCATGCGCTGCAACTACTGAGCCCGAGTGCTACAACTACTGAGCCCACATGCTGCAACTACCAAAGCCTGCACACCTAGAGCCCGTGCTTCAGAATAAGAGAAGCCACCACAATGAGAAGCCCAAGCACCACAACGAAGAGTTGCCTCCACTCGCCACAACTAGAGAAAGCCCACGCACAGCAACAAAGACCCAATGCAGCCAAAAAAAAAAAAAAAGAAGCACTGAGGCTTTCAAGATCAAAATACTCTAGTGATAAATCTACTATGAAAACATTATTTTAGGCATTCTAGATATTAATTTATGCCAGTATAATTTTAAAGATAATTGAATAATTTCAAAGGTTTTCTTAATTAATTTGCTCTTGTAGTATCTCAAATGTTACTTAGAAAAATTGGAATCACTTTTTATCAAGTTACCTTCCTTAGGAAGTTTATGTCATGTTTTAGTTTAGTTCCTCTAAAGGGTAATTTTTTACAGTTTAAAATTGTGACCAAATTAACCAAACAAGAATATGGAAAATAGACTCTGGGAATATTATAACCTAAATATTTTTACTGATGGTTTTTTATTCTTTATAAAACTACATGTGCATTTAACTTACTTCTAGAAATATATGTCTTTCTTTGAACTGTCAACACAACCATGTGTTCAATACTATGGCCTATTTATAGGATTAAAAATTTTAGACCAAGTTACCTGTGGCTCAGTCAGTGCTGTACTTGGAGTAAATGTAATAATGTTTAGTTTTCTAATTTGTCTTACATGAACTGGAAACTAAATATATGCTATGCTTATCTACATAAGGAAAACTAATACATACTGTGATGGTTAATTTTGTGTCAACTTGGCTGGGTCACAGTGCCCAGAAACTTGGCCAAACATTCTGGATGTTTCTGTGAAGGTGCTTTTTGGATGAGATTAACATTAAATCAGTGGACTTTGAGTAAAGCAGGTTACCCCCGCCCCCATACCTAAGTGGGCCTCATCCAATCAGTTGAAGGCTTGAACAGAACAGGCTGACCTGCCGCAAACAAGAAGGAATTCTACCAGAGGACTGCATTTGGACTTGAACTGCAACTCTTCCTTGGGTCTCTAAGTACATATGCAGGTCTATGCTATATATTTTGGGCTTGTCAATTCTCCATAATTGCACAAGCCAACTCCTTTAAAAAAAAATCTCTCTTTATGGGGACTTCCCTGGCGATCCAATGGTTAGGACTTGGTGCTTTCACTGCCATGGCCAGAGGTCAATCCCTGGTCGGAGAACTAACATCCTGAAAGCCATGCAGCATGACCCCCCCCACCCCAAAATCTCTCTTTACATATACACACATATCCTGTTGGCTCTGTTTCTCTGGAGAATCCCCTAATATACATATTAATATGAAAATAATTTCTAATCACTGTGATTCTTCCATTTATTCCCTCAATAATTGTTACTGAATTATTGTATATTCCTAGTGCTTTTCAATATATAATGTCTACAGTGTTTCAACTGAAAGTTGTAAGTATTTCATTTGATCAAGGCTCTTTAGTTTTCATTTGCTTTGTTTTACTAGCTATAGTTATTTTATTATCTATGTATTAGCACTCTAAGCCTACTGTAATGTTATGTACCTTAATAAAGGACTGAATCTTTGTAATGGTTGGCAGTGAATGAATTTGCTGCTATATTTCCTTTGAGAAGTAATGGAGGAAAAAATAGGATCTATTAACAATCATGGATTTTAGGGAAGGCACTGAAAAACCATGTGATCAAGTTGTTTCTTATATAAAAATGGAAATGTTAGCCATCTGATCACCAGCTGAAGGCCTATCCTGCTGTAAAGAAACTGGGGGAGGGCTTCCCTGGTGGTGCAGTGGTTGAGAGTCCGCCTGCCGATGCAGGGTACACGGGTTCGTGCCCCGGTCCGGGAAGATCCCACATGCCGTAGAGCAGCTGGGCCTGTGAGCCATGGCCGCTGAGCCTGCGCATCCGTAACCTGTGCTCTGCAACGGGAGACGCCACAACAGTGAGAGGCCCGCGTACCGCAAAAAAAAAAAAAGAAAGAAACTGGGGGAGAACTTGCATTTTCAGAGCTATGAGCAAAATGTGAACAACTGCTATGTTCATGCTCTGTTTTATGAACTGAGCTTTATTTCAATCATACATTAATTCACACAAAGAAGCATCTTTTAACTCTTAACAGTGTTTTCCCAATTTAATTGTTTTTATGTTTTGTTTTTGTTTGTTTGTTTGTTTTTTGTGGTACGCGGGTCTCTCACTAGTGTGGCCTCTCCTGTTGCGGAGCACAGGCTCCAGACACGCAGGCTCAGTGGCCATGGCTCACGGGCCCAGCCGCTCCGTGGCATGTGGGATCTTCCCGGACCGGGGCACGAACCCGTGTCCCCTGCATTGGCAGGCGGACTCTCAACCACTGCACCACCAGGGAAGCCCCCAATTTAATATTTAAAATGCAGGGTTTCTTACTTGACAACAAAGATTCATTAAAGAATTTAATCCAGTTTTGTTGTTGCAAATATTCAAAGTAATTCTACCTCGTTTTGAGTGGCCATTTCCCCCACTTTTTTTTTTTTTTTTTTTAATTATTAAGCATACCCAGAGCTGTCCTCACAAGCTTCCCTGGTGGCGCAGTGGTTGAGAATCTGCCTACCAATGCAGGGGACACAGGTTCGAGCCCTGGTCCGGGAAGAGCCACGTGCCGCGGAGCAACTAAGCCCATGCACCACAATTACTGAGCCTGCGCTCTAGAGCCCACGAGCCACAACTACTGAGCCTGTGTGCCACAACTACTGAGCCCATGTGCCACAACTACTGAGCCTGGCTCTAGAGCCCGCAAGCCACAACTACTGAAGTCCCCGTGCCTAGAGCTTGTGCTCCGCAACAAGAGAAGCCACCGAATGAGAAGCCCAGGAACTGCAATGAAGAGTAGCCCCCATTCGCTGCAAGTAGAGAAAGCCAGTGCACAGCAACGAAGACCCAACGCAGCCAAAAATAAAATAAAATAAATAAATTTACAAAAAAAAAATCAGTGTTTTTCTTGTATCTTTTTCATTTTCAGTGTTTCAAACGTTTTTAAAATTTTAAAGTTCCAAAACTATAATTACAGATATATATATATATTTTCTTTTTTCAGTGAACTAGATGTGAAACAGGTTTGTAAAATGCACTTATCTGTACCCATTGTGGACAAAGAATGTCTGCCTGCCGTGTCAGTAAACAAAGGATGTTGAGACTATCAGTCCATCAGCCACTGCAGCCACCCACAATGGTGGGTGATTCATGGGGATTCATGATGGAGTAAAACAGGATATAATTTTATTTAGCCCAGACCCTTGCATCTTCCCATACATAGAAGAGTGCTAAATTCATTAACTTGAGATATCTGGGTTTTCTTTAATTAGCAGTAATCTTTTGATGTTCAGCTACCTGGTGTTTTTGCAGAAACTCCTATATACCCTGGCTCCTCCCCTACCTCTTCAGAACAGTCCTTAGGTATGAGAGGCTGTATCCTGGGCTTAAGGCCTCAGTAATGCCCCAAATAAAATATAATTCTCAACTTTTAGCCTGTGCGTTTTTTTCAGTTGACACCAAACATTCTTCACTTTCTCCATAAGACATCTTATGATTTGGATGATCTGTACCTCTAAAAATCCAGAGGTACAGTGTCTGTAGCATCACCCTGATCTGCCTGGCTCTATCCTAAGGAAAAGAGAATTTAACAGGACTTCTTAAGAAATCCATGTTGAATCCTGGTGATATCTACTTCTCTTTTTAGTATCCAGACATCATCCTTTTAACAGTCCCTTGAATTTTGCTAGGGATGAACAAACATCTCACAGGTATATAGTCTTTGAAATCCAGATTCTTCCCTGTTTTGGCAATCAGGGCAACACATTTATTTCCAAGCCTTTGTTTTACTCTATTTTTCATGTCTCCTCAAAGATCACCGACCAGTTCAGTAGTCTCACCACAAACTTGCTGAGTATCCTGGGAATCCGTTCATCACAGCCAAAGACAGAAGCTTACATGCAAAAGCTAGGCCAGCATTGGATGGGAGACTCCACAGTGCCAGAAATAAATTTGTAGCTGGATTTCTCAGTTTCCACTTTGTTTCTGCCAGGATCATATGCTCAGTGTGTTTTTTCTTTCCTGCTATAATTATCCAGTCCCATTCCAGCTATAGTCTCCTGGCTGACAATTCCTTATGCTTGTGGACAAAAAATACACACACTGAGCTGATTAACCAGGGCTTAAGTCATGGCGCACCATTCCTAACCGTGTGACATTAGGCAGATGATTTAACCTCTTTGGCATGCATCTGTAGATCAGAAGTTAATACCAGCCTCACAGGGTTATGTAAAGTATCCACACCGAACCTGACCACTGAACATAGTAACTGCACTCACTAAATGTTCATCTTCCCAGATCCTCCCATTACACTTCCCAAGGGCACTTTCAACAGCAGCCCAAACAGCATGCATTGAGCCTCTACTATATGTCAACTGAAGAAAAACACACGACCTAAAAGTAGCGAGTTAAGTTTTATTTGGGGATCTTACTGAGGACAATAGCCCAGGAGACGGCCTCTCAGATAGCTTTGAGGAACTGCCCGGAAGAGGTAAGAGAGAAGCCAGGATAAATAGGAGTTTTTTGCTGGAAAAAAAATGTAGTTGAACATCAAAAGATTACTGTCAATCACAAAGAACAGACCTTTTAAATTAATGATTTTAGTGCTTTTCTGTATATGGGAAGATGCAAGAATCTGGGTTCATTTAAATTATTCCTTAGGTATGCATCTTAACTATCTAGGGCCAATAGAATCCAAAGCACAGAATACTTCCTGTTTTTCTCCACCCTGAATTCCTTTCAGGGCTCACCGTGGGTGGAAGGCTGCCGTGACTAATGGCCAGATCCTTACAGAACTGGAATGGTGGGCAACATTCTTTGTTTACCAGAATGGCAGGCAACGGTCCCTGTCCACATCTAAAGCGGGTCTTAGAGGGTTGTGATACTAAAAATATAGAAAATAGCTTCCTGCTCTAGAAGAGCTTACAATGTAGTCAACGATATGGCTTCCACGACCTCCACGAATTCTTACAACAGTCCCAGACAGCCGACAAGACTGAAAAGAGGTAGAGGGAGTCAGAAGGTACACAAAAGTAGGGACACAGAGTCCAAGGGCGAACATAGACTATCTGCTTCTACAGTCCACGTGCACGTGTTTGTCCGGCCACAGGACACAATTACCGGTTGTTTACGTGTCTGTCACCCCCAGAAGACCACCAACAACCTGAGGGCGACCCAGTCCCGGTTCACCTACCATCCCTTTCTCATGCCGGGGCCTAGACACGCAGCAGGTCCACGCCCTCTTCGGCCTTCTCACTCGAGGGGCTCCTGACCATTGGCTCTTCTGTAAGTGGGGGCGGGAGCGTCACGCTCCGTGACCCCTCCCCGTCCTGAAGTCCCCGAGGAGCCCAGGACAGGACCCGGAAGCAGCGGGAAACCCAGCCGCACCCAACGGCTGTTGGCGGTGATCGGCCACCTGCTGCTGCAGCCCAGATTGGCTCCTTCCTCTGGCCCCACGGCTCCCTTAACCAATCGCCAGGGAGGCCGGTAGGGAGGCCCCGCCCCGCGGGGTTCCGCGCTGGCACCTGGGGAGAGCGGGCGGTCTGCGGAATCACGGGCGGCTGAGTTGGGACCAGCGGACTGCGTGCCTGAAAGGAGAGAGTGCTCTTCTACCCGAGCCTCTGGGCGCTGTTAAAAAGAGCCCTGGCTAGGGGCCAGAGGCGTGCACGACCCTGGGCAGCCTCTGCTTCTTTCCGGGAGTCATTCTTGCCATCTTCACGATGAAGTTGGCGGGGCGAGGGGTAATCCTATGGGGGAACGAAGGGGCAGACGCTGGGATCGGCTCCCGAAAATGGAAGTGGAGGAAGGCGCGGAGAAAACCCTGGGCGTGGCGATCTCTGCGGAAATGCTGCAACTAAATGGCCGCCTCCCCGACCTAGGAGACCGCAGGTCCTGACCCCGCCCAGCAGGCCCCGCCCCATAGATCGAAGTCGCGCCGCACCCTCTGCCCACCTCTCTGCAAGCCCGGCCGGCCGCGCCTTGGGGTCGAGTACAGTCTGCTCTCTGTGGATACGCGCTCCGCCCGCCGACTGACATATCTGCCAGTACTTGATTGTTCTCCCTGCGGCCCGGTGAGCCCGGCCCCGGCCCGCCCCAGCCTTGCGCCCGCTATATCTGCCCTACTCCCGCTACCCCGGCGGAAGGGACCCGCGCGCCACCTTTAATTTCACTCCTCACCTCCCACCCTATTTTGTATTTTACCTTTTGTTGTTTTTCTTTATCTCTCTTCTTTCACTCTTTTCATGTCTTGCTTTTGCTCTTTACCTCTCGCGTTCAAATGGCTGTAATATAAGCCTTCACCCTTCCACTTCCTCTCCTCGGCCGGGGTGGGGGACCTTCAGCGAAGACCAGAATGACCTCTGCCACTCCAGGCGGCCCCAGGCCATTCCTGGGGCTCTTTCTGCTGGCAGGAGGCTTTGAGCTGCTTGATGCAGCCTCAGCAGGGCTCGCTCCAGTCCCTCTAACCTCCTCGCAGCCCCGCTCTGGTTCCTAGTTGACTCAGCGAGTCTCTGACCCATCATGACTCCCCACCCCCCCACCCCACCGCCCCACTCCCACTCACCAGAGTCTGCTGTGTTGCGGGACGCTTCTCCAGAATACTGAGTTCCACTAAAGGAGAAATCTGCAACAGAGCAATGTGTGATTCTAAGAGAGCAGACGGGGGAGGGAGGACTCCTGGGTTCATCCTCTCCTCCAGTGTGTGCACTTAATTAGTCCCCAGCTGCCCTGTGGGAAATGGACCCTGTTCCCTACCCTCACACCCCCTGATAAGGATTGAGTGGGCTTATGTGCCTTGGACAGATGGCCCTTTCCTTGCTGGGGGGTGGTCCTTTAAGGTCCATTTCCCTTTCTAAACTCTCCTTCTTTGCCCTCACCTGCAGGACACATAGTATGACCATTAGGTGTTTCATCTCCCAGCCATTTTCTATGGAAAACCAAAGGGATCAGGCCATGATAGCCACTGGCAGCTTTGAAGAATGGGATGCCTTTAGAGAAGCTTGATCTCGAAGGCCTCAGCGTGAGATCTAACAGAGCCAGGTAAGAGTCCATTCTAAGGGAGGGGTCTTCTACTGCCTCAGCCCTGTGGTCTGGGGGCAGGTTTAGCAGGACATTAACACAAATAACTAGCACCACCATCCCAGTAAAGTCACTCTTAGCGTTCACAAAGCACTTAAGGGCCAGAGCCTTTAAGCTGACCTGACAATCCAAGAGTGATAATCCCCATTTTACAAAGGAGGATATTGAGGCCCAGGTGGGACAGTGATTAGCCCCAGGTCACCCTAGGAGTCAGCAGCAGAGTTAGGACAGGACCCTTTTGTTCTAACTACATATTGTTGACTCAAACTTTTGACTATCCTTAAGATTGCAATTAGTAATCAGGTGAAACTGGTTATTTGCTGGGGATTGTAATATATTATTAACTCTTTCTCGTTAGGCCTGAGTTTAATCTTCTTAGTATGGTCTTTAGCACAGAGACCTTTGCCTTCATACCCATGCCTCTGAAGGACCTGACTTACGGCAAACCCAAGGCAACATTCAAAATGGCAACTTAGCCTTTGCACTTGTCTCTGAGGTGGGCAAGGGCTGGGCCTTATTCTTCTCTGGCCCTCACAACACGTTGCAACCCAGATCAAGGTCAGGACATGATTGACTCATGTCATCATGTCTCTGATGCCCAGAGAAGGGAATTCCGTTTGCCTGAACCTTCTCAGAACTGTCACATTGTCATGAGAGAACTTCGGTGTTGGACCTCCTCGTGAAAGGCCTGGGGCTGAGAAAACAGCAGGAAAGAAATGAGCGGGGCACAGTGCAAAGCAAATAGCATAAGCTTTAGAGCCTGCAGACAGGATGCTTACTAAGTTCCGTTCTGAAACATGGAAGTAAGGGCAGCCACCTCACAGGGCTGCCCTGACAAGTAAGTGAGCTAGTAGAATGTGCCAGGCAGAGCGGGGAGGAAAGGTGTGGAGCACTTCCTGGGGAACGAGGATGTCAGGGCAGGGACGCTGGGGTTTCTGGAACACCTTCATCAACCCCTTCTGCTGCTTGAGTGCCAGTCTTCACTGAGCCTCATGTGGGCCAGGCTCCAGGGAAGCATGAATAAGGCCAGGAACTGACTGGTGAGTCGCCTTTAGACTTCCCTGTTGGCCCAGCCACCTGGGATGAGAAGCCCAGGAGGAAGAAGCCTGGTGAGCGTCTTGTTTCCATGGGTCTGTGTGTTCACAACTGACTGCCACCATGTCATTCCTCTGCTGGCCAGCGCTTTCCTCCCAGCCCCAGCAATGGGGGCAGCCCATTAGGTGAGGCTCAGAGCAGCCACTCCTATGTAGTGAAAGAAAGAAACTCAGGGGAGAGAAGCAGGTCACCCTCCTCCACTGGGGTGCTGGACTCACTTCCTCCCAAGGCAGGGGAGGAAAGTGTTGTTGCAATTCTGAGAACAGAATGGAGGTTTTGGTTTCCTTTGTCACTATAGCTCTGACCTGCACTTCTACATCCCCACCTCTCATGAAGATGTGGATCCCTCTGTGTTATAGGAGGAGAGGAAATGGCCAGAGAGGGAATAGTTTTCCCACCCCCCGGGGTGGGGGTGGGTAGAGCACCTTATGCACTTACTCTCAGCCCTGAGAATTGCTCAGTATCCTTCAAGGCCCAGCTAAATGCTACCTTTTCTAAGTCTTTTCTGATTACCCACCCTTTCTTCTCTCCCAGTGGAGTTGGATGTTCCCTCCTTTGCACTTTGAGACTATGTTCTGCAAGCCCCAAATGCAGCTTGAATCACCTGTCCATCCCATGCCAGACAATAAGCCCCCCTCTAGGGTAGATACTGTCTCCTGCACCTCAGTGAGCCAGTGCCCAGCAAAGCAGACTCCTTGAAAGAGTGCCTCTAGAGAGCCCAAGCTGTGTGCAGGCTGGTGGGGAAGAGAATTAGACTGAATTGAAGGAGCTGAATAGGTCTTGTTCACTCCTTTTTTTTCTAGACTTAGTTTAAGACCCATAGGAACCTCTCCTGCTTAAGACATCCAGGGCATAAGCCTGTGGGTTTGTGCCTGTCAGGTCTTGGTCTAGCTGAAACCTTTTCCCCACTTCTGCCTGCCCTTTAAACAGATCTGCAGCATCAGGAATGTGGGCATCAGTGAAATTTCTGCACCCAGCACACACAGGGCTGGGCCAGTGCCTGTGAGGTAGCACTAGGATAGCTGTGATCCAGACACTCCCTGTGGTAAAAGGGAGGACTTCTCAGGAATGAATTGCTTCTCCAGCCCCTGTTTGAGTGCCTGTGGAGCTCACTCCTATTTGCCCTCCAGGGGCAGGTCTGGGTCCTTCTTAGGGTGGTGGTGCTATCAGGGAAAGTGGGGTGGGGTAGTGAGAAGAGGGGGTCTGGAGCTTCGGCTTCTGATGGACCTTCTCTCTCCTTGGCTTAGATTCCAGCAGAGTTCCTCTGTCTCGTCTTGCTGCTGATTGAAGGTGCCCCCTTCTTTTTCATCTCCTGGGAGGTAGCAGGAATTGGCATTATGGTTGGGTTCAAGGCCACAGATGTGCCCCCTACTGCCACTGTGAAGTTCCTGGGGGCTGGCACAGCTGCCTGCATTGCAGATCTCATCACCTTTCCCCTGGATACTGCTAAAGTCCGGCTACAGGTGAGGAGATGAAGCCTGGGGTTCTGATGGTGGCTAGTCTGCTCCCTCTCCAAGACACAGACTCCTCAAGGGCCAGTGGGGTTTTTCGGGGCTGTAAATTTTAGAGCATAGGGATGGAAGGAGATGGGGAGGGCAACCACCTGCCTTGGCCTTGCAGATCCAAGGAGAAAGGCAGGGGCCAGTGCAGGCTGCGGCCAGTGCCCAGTACCGCGGGGTGCTGGGCACCATCCTGACCATGGTGCGCACCGAGGGCCCCCGCAGCCTCTACAAAGGGCTGGTCGCCGGCCTGCAGCGCCAGATGAGCTTTGCCTCCATCCGCATCGGCCTCTACGACTCTGTCAAGCAGTTCTACACCAAGGGCTCTGAGCGTGAGTGTGGAGCTGGGCCATAGGCTTCTTGGCCTCTTCTCATTGATGGTTGATCCTCGTTCCTTTAGCTGCACAGTTCCTTTAGGCCCCAAGACCTCTAGGAGGAATTTCAGATCAGAGGAACTGAGAACTAGAAGGGTCCCTGATTCTTCTAATGATTCCTGAACACCTGGGCTGTGCCAGGCTCCAAGTAGGGCATCGTCTCATTTCAGTCCTCACAACCACCTCGGGAGCAGGTGGTATCCCCGTGTTACAGATGAAGAGGCTGAGGCTTGCGGGAGGGACTTGGCCAAGGGCACATAATGGGGAGCCAGAAAGAAAACACACTGTGGACTTGTGCCTCCAAGGCCAGCACTCTTCCATTTCACCTTCTCAGCATGCCATGCCCACCCTCCATTTTACACGTGAGGAAAATGAGAACCCAGATCAAAAGGTTGACTTTTCCCAAGATCACACGGCAGGGAGAAGTAGATCAGGGATGAGAACCCGAGTCCTGTGAATCCCAGTCCTTAAGAAAAGCCACTTCTCTCAGAGCCTTTCATATTTGTCAAATGGAAATGATACTTGGGAATTCCCTGGCAGTCCGGTGGTTAGGACTTTCACTGCCAGGGCCCAGGTTTGATCCCTGGTCAGGAACTAAGATCCCAGAAGCCACACAGCGCTTCCAAAAAAAAAAAAAAAGTTTCTGATTTCTCGGGGCTGCTGAGTCGGTAAAATGAAGTGAATGAAAATGCTTTATGAAAGAAAGCATTAAGTCTCATTTTGTCCTGCTCCTCGCTCTGTCCCAGTGCCCAGCACATAGTAGACACTCCCAGTGATATACTGTATGATGCAAAAAGTTCTTAGAGCAGAGCTAGTTTAGGTCTTATTACCGAAAGGTTACGGTGAAGACAGGAAATGACAGTGACGTGGTTTTGGTGAGGAGAGGTGCGAAATGAGTGTAAACCCAGCTGGCCACTGACCCCCATGGTTCTCCCACAGATGCCGGCATCGGGAGCCACCTCCTGGCAGGCAGCACCACAGGTGCCTTGGCTGTGGCCGTGGCCCAGCCAACGGATGTGGTAAAGGTCCGATTCCAAGCGCACGCCCAGGCTGGAGGTGGCCGGAGGTACCAAAGCACCATTGAGGCCTACAAGACCATTGCCCGAGAGGAAGGGTTTCGGGGACTCTGGAAAGGTGTGTACCAGGTGTTTTCCCTTCTCCATCCTCCTCTTCCCCTATTCCTTGGTCTCACATAGGCACCCTTTCTTTCTGCAGGGACCTCTCCCAATGTCGCTCGTAATGCTGTTGTCAATTGTGCTGAGCTGGTGACCTACGACCTCATCAAGGACACTCTCCTGAAGGCCAACCTAATGACAGGTGAGTTAGGGTACATGATGCTGGGTCTCACTTTCCCCCAAACCAGGAGCCAGTGTGGGTCTGCCTGGAGACCACATCTTCTCATCCCATTTCCCGTTTGCTTATGGAATGAGTTTCTCTTTCACTGAATTGAAGCCAACTGGGGTGAAGTTTCCACTCTGCACGTTGAGGCGCTGAGGCTAGATTGGCAAAGTGACTCTCAGAGACACTGGGAGATGTCCCAGCTGCAGTCTCTGTGTCTCTAAAACCACGAGACCGTAGCTACTTAAATCATCTCTTTCCTTCTGGAATTATGGGGTGAGGAGTCCTGACTGCTTCCCCTGCTCCTCCTTCTTGGCAGATGACCTCCCTTGCCACTTCACTTCCGCTTTCGGGGCAGGCTTCTGCACCACCATCATCGCCTCCCCTGTTGACGTGGTCAAGACGAGATACATGAACTCTGCCCTATGCCAGTACCGCAGTGCTGGCCACTGCGCCCTCACCATGCTCCAGAAGGAGGGTCCCCAAGCCTTCTACAAAGGGTGAGCCTCTGATCCACCCCACCCAATTCTAGGCCTCCTGGCCACCTGTACCTACCACACAGGTGGGAGAGAACCACCCAGAACTGAGTGGTTGCTGTGGCAACCACGTGTCAAACTATTTCTGATCCTGGTCCTGGCATTCTCGTGCTCTTAACTCCTTCCTCTCAGAGTTGCTATCATGCCTACTTTGTGGGTGTTAAAATGGAGACTCATAGGGGACTCTTGCTCACAGGCCACAGCTCCATTCCCTGGGCCCTCCCAGCTTCCTTTGGGACAGAGCGTCTGGGTTGGATTGGATGCCAGGGCCCAGCAGGGTGAAAGAGATGACGTGTGTTTTCTCCCCTCTAGGTTCATGCCCTCCTTTCTCCGATTGGGTTCCTGGAACGTGGTGATGTTCGTCACCTACGAGCAGCTAAAACGGGCCCTCGTGGCTGCCTGTGCTTCCCAGGATGCTCCCTTTTGAGCCTCCCCTGCTGATCACCTCTGGCTTTGGCTGCAGCCTGGACCTGCTTCCCTTTTCCTCCTCCCCTCATTCCCTTCCCTCTCTCCCCACCCCTTCCCTCTGCTCCCTTTCCCACCACCTCCGTTCCCTCTCCCCACATTTTCACCCCTCAGCTCCCCGTTGCCTCTCACAGTCCTGATGGAGTTGACCCCAACTGACACTGTGGGAAGCCTGGACAAGCCAGCATCTCAAGCCCTCAGTCCCTTGAGAAGTTCAGCCTGACTCTTCGTCCTGCCTCCTGCCCCTGAGCCCGACTAGCACGTCACCCATAAAACAAGCGCAACCTTGGCGTCTCCTCCCTCTCTGTTACCAGAGGTCTTGGTCTAATGGGCCCTTTTGGCACCTGGTAGGCAGGGGAGGAGCCACCTGACTTGGGAAGGGGGGTGTGACCCATCTTCCTTCAGCAACCTGGGTGGAGGTCATCCGGTCTGCTTCTCTTTCCAGACCAGGCCAGGGCTGAGGCGGCAAGTAAAGGAGCGGCCTGGAGTCAGCAGTGGCCTTGCTCTCTCGCCACACCACTTGAGCTTTCACTCACCAGTGTCTGGTACTCCAGTACCTGCCTTTCCAACCCCCCAAGCTGGCCCCGGGCCTGTTAATCTGCAAAATGAGTGTTCCTGTTTGCCCTGCTTCTCCTGTGCTGCTTGGAAGATTTAGAGGAACTTAGGAACCTTAGATGCTGTAGGCTTATTTTATTCCATTTTACAAATGGGAAATGCACCTTCCCCAAGTCCCAGGCTTAGTGAGGGCAAGTCAGGTTGCTTCCCATCCTCCACAGTCATACCCTTAGGAGGCGGTATAACTGCATTGGGTGGGACAGGCTGTAGAGTAGACACCCAGCCTCAGCCGGAGTCTTTCCAGTTAGAGTCTCACCCTCATCCCAGGCTAGAGATCCCAGGGAGGTGGTGACAAACCAGGGGTGTCAGCCTCCCTGTCCCTCTTCCTACCATCTGTCTCCAGTCAGGAAAGCAGGTGGGCAGGGCTACTTCTGTTTCAAGGGTTAGGGGACTCTGAGGTTCCAGAATCCCAAGGCATCTCGTGAAGGGCTGGGCCCTTAGAATTAAGCCATCCGGGCCCATTTTATAGATGTCTGAAGAAGCTGAAGGCTGACACAGGTCATGCAGGCAAAGGACACATAGGAAATCAGCCGCTGAACTGGGACTAGGACTTAGATTCCGCCCTCCCCCTGTGCACTTTTCCCCTAGGGACTGGGGTCCTTCAGGAATCCTGTTGGGCAGCTGTGGAGCCAAGCCCAGAGAACATGACCTTCCTGTTTAAGTCAGCTGGTGCTACTGTGTCTTCCCCACTGGTCAGAGCAGGAGGCTGGGCCCTTCAGTGCTTGGGCAAGGGCTCCAGGATATTAGGGTTGTAGAGAAGGAAAGAGGGTCCAGGATTCCTCACCTTACTTTTTATTTTTATTGAAGTATAGTTGATTTACAACCTCACCTTTCTTTTGAGCTGAGGTCTCATAGTCCCCAAGAGGGACAGGGTTGGGTGCATGAGTCAAGCCAGGGTGAAGGTGGCAGGGAGTCGGCATAAGTGGAGGACCCGGTCAGTGTACTTAATGCACCTTAATTCTCACATTAATCCTCTGAGGCAGGATTTGTTTTGCACCAGAGGAAACAGGGGCAATTTGTTGCCTTAGGCATTGTCAGCTGGCTCATTCACCAGCCTTGTGTTTCAGACACTGGCATGGACATGAGGCCACCAGACTTCATCACGGTTCTAGGCATGACCCTGAGACAATGAGGGGCTGGGAAAGGTGGGAAGAACCACTGGACAGCATACCAGGAGGCCTCAGTAACTCCTCAACCCTTAATGCCTATAAAATACCTGACTCACAAGGTAGCACTGAAGGCCACACTGAGGTAATAACAACAATCTCATAAATGGCTCTCACAGGCCTGAGAGTCTCACCATGAGGAAAAGGTTAAGAGCAGGCCTTGCTGCTGCCCTAGAGGACAGCTGGAGCACCAGAGTTTCACAAAGCAGGCCCTCACCCACTTGCTTGCTCTCAGAGCAGGGCACCTACCGCCACCTCTCCACCTGGGTCCTACCTCAGGGCAGTCTGCTTCACTTCTCTGGTTTCCACAGCCCTGCAAGATAGGGATTGTAAATAGCTCAGAGGTGAAGCGATTTGCCCGAGGGTACACAGCTGGTTAAGTAGAACACCTGAGGTGCATCTAACTCCAAAGCCCTCATTCTTTAGTGAACCCTGGGTCAGACTCTGTCTCAAGGTCTGCTGCTTTCTCCCTGATGGTTTAAAAATGGCTGACTAGTTCTACTGAGCCCCCATTTAAGAAAAAAAACCTTAAGCTAATATGATGCTTTGAATGGTGGAATCCAAGCAATATGGATATTATGGGGCCCTTTTCTGGCACCTTTTTTTTTTTTTTTTTTTTTTGCTGTACGCGGGCCTCTCACTGTTGTGGCCTCTCCCGTTGCGGAGCACAGGCTCCGGACGCGCAGGCTCAGCGGCCATGACTCACGGGCCCAGCCGCTCTGCAGCATGTGGGATCTTCCCGGACCGGGGCACAAACCCGTGTCCCCTGCATCGGCAGGCGGACTCCCAACCACTATGCCACCAGGGAAGCCCTTTTTTTTCTTTTGAGGGTTGTTCTGCGCAGCTTGCAGGATCTTAGTTCCCTGACCAGAGATTGAACCCGGTCCCTCAGCAGTGAAAGCACAGAATCTTAACCAGTGGACCACCAGGGAAGTCCCTCTGGCACCTCTTTTTATTTTATTTTATTTATTTTTTTTTTTTTTCTTGCGTTATGCGGGCCTCTCACTGTTGTGGCCTCTCCCATTTGCGGAGCACAGGCTCCGGACGCGCAGGCTCAGCGGCCATGGCTCACGGGCCCAGCCGCTCCGCGGCATGTGGGATCTTCCCGAAACGGGGCACGAACCCGCGTCTCCTGCATCGGCAGGCGGACTCTCAAGCACTGCGCCACCAGGGAAGCCCCCTCTGGCACCTCTTAAGTCACTTCACAAAAGTGGCCACCCTCTCTGTCATAAGCTTGGATCTCTCCTAGCCCAAGTCCAGACTCAAGTGAAGGGCACCTCCCCTGGCACAGAAGAGGTGCATGCTGCACTGTTGATAGAAGGCAGGCTGGGGAAGCAGGTGTGGTCTGCAAAGGCCCCGCTGGGCTTGGAGGCTGGCACTCCCCCAGGCCACACTGGTAGCAATGCTGTAACCCTGATAATCTAAGCAGTGAGTTCACTAAGCACTTTCACACCAGTGAGCTGCCTGAGGAGGGTTATGGGTTCTGCTTCACTAACAAGATGGAGCGTAACATCCAAAGGGTGAGCGGCAGGACTGGGAGCAGAGCCCAGTTCTAAGACCTGCCTAGAGGCAGCCCAGGCCAGGCAGAAACCAAAGCCATTTCTAGCACTTGTGTCCCTCGTGCTGCCTCTAATCGAAGCAGAGTGAGGCTGTGGGAAGTGGCCTTCAAGGTTCTGATGACAGCTTTGCCACTGAGCCCTGTGTGACCTGAGACAAGGGTTTTGTTCTCTTTGTGCTTTGCTTTCCTGAGTACAACGTGACTATATCACACTAGAGACTGCCCTTCCAAAGATCGTGTGTCATGAGAAATAGAGCTGGGGACCCTCAGAGACGATGCAGCATTGCCCCACGCTATCAAGGTGGGAGCACAGAGGCTCTGAACCCTCAGGGACCTGGCCAGGCTCACACAGCCAGGACAGGGTCCCAGGTCCTCAGCTTCTTGAGCCCTGCCCTTCCCTCTGCTCCACAAGAACGGCTGTATGAAGCTCTTCTCCCTCCAACACACACTCTCTTGGGTGTAGCTGGAGGATAGGAAATAACGCTTTATTGTATCAGTTTAAAATCCCATGCCATCCGGTCCTCACGTCATCCCTGTGCAGTGGGCTGGCTCCCGTGCACACCCCGTGCTGGGGGTAGGGGTGGGGTCAGGCCCAGCTAGCCTTCTCTTCCCCCTGCTCCAGTCCCCAGCCCACCAGAGTTATGTCAGCAACGCCTGGCGCAGCATCTGCTTCTTCTGGGGTGTGAGGCGGGTAGGGAACTGGATGTCAAAGAAAATGAAGAGGTCCCCCTTCTTGGTGGGTTCCTCTGGCAATGGCATCCCCTCACCTGGCACCTTCTTGAAGTACTTGGGGCTGAGACGGGAAGATGAAAGAAGGGGGCTCAGAGGGCACCCCAGAGCAGCACACGCACCCCTGCCCAGAAAACCTCAGGTGTGGGGCATTCAGCAGCTTCTAGAACCAGTGGGAGGGGAGAGGAGACTGGCTTGTTCCAGACAACTTGCTCCCTGAAAACCATTTACACTGAGGCTCTGATGGTGGATTCCAGGAATCCCATTTTAGATGGGAAACAGGACAAGCAGCAGACCCTGGGTTGGGGTGGGGGAGTGCTGGGCTGCTGAGCTTCCCATGCAGAGGGGCTTGCTTGGAAAAGGGCTTAGGAGATGCAACTCAGAACTCTAGAACTTCTAGAGGATGAAGGCAACAAGGATTTCCCAACACAGGGGGCCTCTGGCCTCCACAATGGCTTCATGCAAGTTAGAAAAAGGCACTTCATTTGCCAAGTGAATGTGGCCCACAGCTTGGCCAGAGAGGGGGCTGGATTTCAGTCTCTCTCACCCCTTTGTGCTGGGTACAACCTGAACAACTATACCAGGCCAGCCTGTCCAACACACCCTCTAAGGACCAGGCTGCCCTTCTGCATATTGGGGCCCAAGCAGATGGACTCACTGGACAATGTCATTGATGGGGATGTTGAGTAGACGGTCATCTAGGGTCTTCACCTCCACAGTGCAGCAGGTCAGAGCCTAGGGGACATTAAGGCCAAAGGTGGGAGTGGGGGAGGTCCCCATGTCCATTCTCTTTAGAAGGCACTTTATGAGACTATTCAGTGCCAGACCCTACACACTGGAGACAGAAAGATGTTCAAGGACTAATAGGTGAGTGAGCCAGGCTCCCACCTGCCCTCAAGGAATTCACAGTCTGGGAGATAAGAGTGATGTTGATACATGTTATGACAGAGGGAAGTAAAGGGGTCAGTGGGAGCCAAGGTGGCGGGTCCACCGAACCATTCTGGGCTGGGGCAGGAGGGCTCCATAGTGGTGGTAGCAGCTGATGAGGGCCTTAAAGGGTGAGGAGGAACCTGCCAGTTAGACAAGGTGGGCAGACAGCACTCCAGGCAAAGGCCCCAGCATAAGCAAGAGAACGAGGGTGTGAAAAAGAATGCACCCAGAGGGCAGGAGCTCTAAGTGGCAGTGGCTGGAGTGCAGGGGATGAGATCAGCAGCGGCCAGAAAGCAGAGGGCCTTGAATGCCATTCAAAGATGTTTAGACAGGAGTGTGGCAGGGTCAGATGACTTTGTGGAAAGACCCTGGTGGGGAAGTGCCTGAAGGAGATGACAAGAAAGGCAGGAAGGCCACTGAGAGGGCTGCTGCATACACCCAGGTGCACAGACCTGGACAGTGGAGCTGAACAGAAGTGGACCAAGTGGAAAGAGATTTGGAGGTGGAATAAACAGGACTTAGTGCCTGACCGCAGGTGGGGTCGGGGAGGGGCGGCAAAGTGTAGGCTGGTGCCCAATTTCTTGCTTGGGTTGTGAGGGTGCAGAGGGTCCACTCACACTCAGGAGTGAAGACAGCCACAAAGGTTTTGTGTGGCACTTATCACGTTCTGAAGGCCTGCGCCATGCACCAGGGGGAGAGGGGAGTGAGGCCTGCTTGCCTCGGGGCCTCCCAGGGGTGGGGGAGACTCGCTCTGATCTGCCCACCCCTTATCCCTCCACTTTGCCCACTCACCTTGCCCAAGGGGATGGAGTTCACAAAAAAGAGGTTGTCGTTCTCCCTGCGGAAGCGGGGGTGTAGCTTCTCCTTTACGATGAAGATGACATCAGCCGGGATGATGTTGGGACCCTGGGCAGGGTGAGCCAAGGGATGACAAGGCCTAATTGGCTGTGTGACTTTGGCCAAGTTTCTGTTTCTATTGTCCCCATGTCTTCCTCTGAACAATGAGGAGATTAGACCAGGTTTTCCGGAAGGGCCTTTCCAGTCTGGCTTCATAGCCCTCCTCTGAGAAGCCTACCCAAAGAATCCTGCTCTACCCCCATCACTGTCCTCTACTGAGCAGCCCAAGTAGATGCACGCAGCTGGAGGGCAGAACACTGTCCTGGGGACAGAGAACTGCCTGCAAGTCTATCCTGCCAAGCTTCATTAAGTTCCAGAACACTGCTGGGTCTCTTCTGGGCACTGGGGACAGAGGGATCAGACTGGCCACCACCCCCAAGGGCTTCCAGTCTAGTGGAGGAGACAGGCACACAGTGAATCCTCAGCAGGCTCAAGAATGTGATAAAGGGAACACAGAGGCGGGAGCTCAGAGAGGTGCTGACCCAGAGGGGAGGTCAGGGAAGGATGCCCAGAGCATTGGAGCTGGGTCTTGAAGTGGGTTTTTCAAAAGTAGGTGTTTCATAAGTGAGAAAGGGGGCAAGAAGTACAGGCAGAGGAATTCATTACTCTGGCTCTAAAGACACCATCATCCTGCCTCTTCTCAGGACTTGAGGATTCGGCATGCCTTGGACAATAATTTTATATTTTTATTTAAGTAAGTATTTAATTTAAAATTATTATAAATAAATGGTTTCTGCGTAGCTCCTATAGTTGGGCTTTACTCAGAGAAACACTAAAGAAAATCAGGAAGAACACTGATGTTAGGACTGGATTCTCCTTTCAGCTCCGGTGCTCTTGCCCAGGGAAAGTCTCTTCCCTCTCTAGGCCTCAGTTTCTCACTCTGCAAAATGGGGAGAAACCCTGGGCTACCCAATCCCAGAGGCATTGTGAGAGGCTCTGTCCCTCGGAAGGGACATTAGGGATCAGCTCACCCACGCTGCAGACCGGTCTTCCTTCCAGACCAGGGCTCATAGGGGCAAGAAAAAGCATTGCCTCCTTCCCCCCTCAGTCTTTCCACCGAATGAACCCATGTGACTGTCCCTAGGCAGCTTCCCTTCTTCTCACCTGGTCCCCTTCCTTCTCGAAGGTGATACGTGTGCCCTGCCTCCAACCAGGCTTCACATCAATCGTGAGGATCTTGTCCTTGATGGTAGAGGAGTACCCATCCTCATTCAGCACCTGTAATGAGATGACAGGGGAGGGAGATTTGCTCAGGATTTCCCAGCTGGCCTTTACACACGTGAGGGATGCTCCATGGGATCTGTGCTCAGCTCAGTTCTCTAGCAATGGGGAGAACTTGCCCTGAGCCATCCCCACTCCCACCCTATTCCACTGGAACCAAGAGCTTATGATTCCAGGATGGCAGGGCGTGTCATGGGGTTAGGGCCTGAGGTGCCAAGCAGTCACCATGAGTCGATCAAGGCCACAACTCCAGCCCTAGAAATTACAAGGCCCTGGCTTCTAACAGACACACAGTGAACACGCACTCACTTCCTCTCCCACCCCAGAGGCTTTGGCCCTGAGCCTCTAGCAGGTCTCTTAATCCCAAAGGGAGAAAGACCACAGAGGGCAACATATCTCAGCCTCACCCAAAGCATTCCTCTGTTATGTCATCCATCTATTCTGCAGTCACATACCCAGATGGGTGCCATCTGTGGAAAGCATGGTTACAGCTGGCATCTCCTCTGTTGGGCAAAGGTGTGAGGTGGCCTTGCTCATGTGCCTAGCACAGGGCTGGACCATGGGACAGGGCCAATGCAGGGTCTGGACCCTGGGGCACTGAGGGTCTTCTTCAACCAGTCCCCTTGGGAACTGTCCCCCAGCCCACCGCCCATGCCCACACAGCTCCTTCTTACTCATGAGGCAGACTCCCAGATGAAACCCAGAGGGTATGGTCTGGTAATGCCCAGAGAGCAGAATTCACAGGAGACTCCTCCCACCCACAGCCCTCCCTCTTCCCTCAGGGATGGGGCTGAACTGAGAAGAACTGAAAGAGCTTGTCCCTGTTAGAAGCACACAGAGGGGATTCCTGCACTAGGAAAGAACCAGGCTAATACCCTCAATTGTCCCTTTCAAACTTCAGATTTTAGAATTCTACCATCTCCAAATCTAAGATTCCATAATTCTGTGAGAGACCGTACCTGAGGTCTCCAGTTAGGGTCAGGGAGGAGGTAACCAGTAGGGTTGGAGGGGACAGAAGGTGGCTCCCAAGTACTCACCCTTCGGGAGATCTTAATTTTCTTGGTGCAGCCAAAGAATAAGTCCTCCAGGGATAGGTAGAGGTCTCGTTCGATTGGGGGGTCCTGTTTCTTGACCCCTCGGCCCCGGAGTCCCCCAAAATTCAAGTCCACCTCATTTCCTTCTGCATCAAAAAACTCTGCAGGTGGGGAGAGGCGAGGAGTAGGAGAAATTGTGTCCAGAAACTCGGATTCATAGCCAATCCCCCCACCTCTTCAGTCCCCAAGTGTAATACCCAGACTCCCATTCCCACCTCGCAGACTCAGACTGTTTGGCCGGGCCAACGAGCTGCCCTTGTAATAGGGAAGAACCTTTGTATTCTATCACAAGTTAATCACTAAACAGATGTTACCTATAAGCTTAAATTATACGTAATGGCCCATCTCTGGGAACCCTACCTCCCAGGTAATGAGCATTAAGCTAAAATACCCTTGTTTAGCTCACAGGAAACATCCTGACCAGGCTCACCTGTGAATGACTGCAGGGAGGAAGAAAGTAACACCTCCCCACCTGAGGCTGACCGGAGCTAGGAAAAGTGACTTTACCGCCTCCCCTTTTGGTATAAAGGAAGCCTGAATTCTAACTCAGGCAAGATGGTTCTTTGGGACATGAGTCCACATCTTCTTGGTTTGCTGGCTTTTCAAATATAGTCACTATTCCTTGCCCCCAACAACTCATCTCTCAATTTATTGGCCTGTCCTGCCGCGAGCAGTAGAAGCTTGGACTCAGTAACATCCTCAACTGTAGATCCAAGGATTACCATCTCTTGATGCCCTCCACTTCTGCTTCATTCCCCACTTTGGACTCCCTTCACCCACACTTCCCTACCTCCATCCCCCACTCCACCCCTACCTCTGGGGAAGTGCTCCTCAACTCTGGCTGCCTCAGAGGAGACAGGAGTGTCCTCTGGTGGCAGTGGCTGGTAGTGCCAGAAATGATGTGCTGTTAGCTTTTGTGGAGGGTCACAGCATGCCAGTCCTCCCTACCCTTCCCCAGGCTCCATTGTCCTCCCTGTTCAGCCCAGCCCAAGACCACTAGAGACCCCAGGCTCAAATTTCTATGAATTCAGCATCTGAGATGGGGAGAGACAGGGTTGATCCCTAACAAATTAGAGATGTGTCACCAACATGCTCCCAAATGCCTCTTTCCTCAACTTCTTCTACCCCTTCCCAGCTCTACACCCATAACCCCTCTTGCTGCCCCACCTTCCATCCTAGTGCAAAGAGCCCCTGCTCTTGAGGTGCACTGCAATCGTTCGGGCTTCAGTTTCTCAGTCTGTGGGATGGGGTAACATGCTTGACCTGCCTTCCACAATTAGGATCAGATAACAAGATGATGATGAACTAAAACTAGCTCAGAGGGACCTCCCTGGTGGTTCAGTGGCTAAGACTTTGCCTTGCAATGCAGGGGGTGCCAGTTTGATCCCTGGTCGGGGAGCTAAGATCCCACGTGCCTCGCAGCCAAAAAAACCCAAAACATAAAACAGAAGCAATATTGTAACAAATTCAATAAAGACTTTAAAAGTGGTCCACATCAAAAAAAAAATCTTTAAAAAAAATAACTAAAAACAAAACTCGCTGAGAGCTTACTACATGTCAGGTGCTGTTCTCAACTCTTTGCGATCTTATCTTATTGGCCCAGAGAGGTCAAACAAAATGCTCACAGTCCCACAGCTAATGGTATTAGAGTTGGGATGTGAACCCAGGAGGATTTGACTACAGAACCTGTGCCCTTAATCACTATGCTTAATGAAGCCTTTTGTAAACTGCAGGCGTCACTATCATAATTAAGATTTCCTGTACTCTGCCCCTCCTGGTTAGTGTAAGAACTTTGCAGGCTAGAATGACCTTAGGCTAGGGAGGGCAAGGTGGTGTCACACTCTGTCCCCTTAAGATGTGATGAGTCATTGACACAGATGTAGAGAACAAACGAATGGACACCAGGGGGGGAAAGTGGTGGGTGGTGATGGTGTGATGAATTGGGAGATTGGGATTGACATATCTACGCTAATATGTATAAAACAGATAATTAATAAGAACCTGCTGTATACAAAATAAAATAAAATTCAAAAAAAAAAAAAGATGTGATGGGTCATCAAGAGGCCTGTGAATTACCGGGTCCCCTCTTTCATGGTTGAACTCATTTGTTCTCCCAGCACCTATGGTGTGCCAGGTCTCAAGACACCCCAAAAGCCAGGTCACAGGAAGCCAAACCCCTCAATTCTGCAGGGAGATGCGAAACAAGAACCCCTAGGGTGAAGCACTATAGCAGTATAACTCCTGGGCACTGCCTGAGGGACCCCCGTACCATGAATTTGACCTTCCCTAATGAGCAATGCCCCTGTAAGCTCTGGTTTCGCTCCCCTGAACAGCTTCTTCTCCATGCACCTGTCCCTGGGAGAGAGAGGCCCATTGTATGGCATTTTTCTCACTCCAAAGCCCATTTTCATAAAGATCATCTCATTTGATAATGACCTGTGAGGAACTGGCTGTTTAACAATGAGGAAGCTGAGGTTTCAGAGAGGTGAAGAGATTTGTCCAGGATCACACGGCTCATAAGCGGTGGTGCATGGATTTGAAACAGGCCCTCTGACTCCAAGTCCCTTGCTTTTCCAGTTTCACCTGGAGTTCCTCTGGCAGACAGGTGAAGGCAATGCACAGTAGGAGGGGCCTCTGAGCAGGCTGTAGCCCACTTAACATATCAATGTGGAGAAGAGGAAGAGGTAACCTTTGAAATGCAGACAAGCTGTAGTACAGCCAGGGAGAAGGGGCTGGGGGAGCCAGGCAATGAAAATCTAGACTCTGTGAGTTGCTTAACCGGAGCCAGGAAGATAGACAGGTCTGAAGGTGAACTGTCCTTGCATGATGATTCGGAGCCTTGGAAATCAACTCTTTGTCAGTTTGCCTCAAACCTGGGATCATTCACACATCCATCCCTGTATTCATCTCACTAACACATGCTTGTACGTTGAAATTTTATGCAGCCATTAAAATGAATAAAGTAGATCTGTTTATAATATAATGTATAATAAGATAATCTCCAAGATATAAGTGAAAAAAAAATCAGTGTATATAATGTGGTCCCATTTCCTTAACAAAATAAAAGGCTATGTAAAAATAAATATAAGCTCATAAATCCATAGAATACTTCTAGAAGGATACAAACACTGTTAACAGTGAGTGGTGGCTTCTGGGGAAGGAATGGAGGACTGGAATTTCTTTTACAATAATTTTTTTTTTTTTTTACCATAGACTATATATATTTCTTAAAGTAAACAAAACTACTCAGAGAAAAGCATCTTCTATAGTTATGTCCTTCCCAGTAAGGCAAAGGGGCAGGCAGGACCTCTTACCATTAAAGGGGTTATCTCCCCCGAAGAACTCATGGAAAACCTTTTCCGGGTTGCCGTGGAAGACGTAACCAGTTGTCCACGGGGTCTGCGATCCAAACTCCACAGGAATTCCGCCCTTCAGGCCTTCCTCTCCGAACTTGTCATAGATGCCTCTTTTCACAGCTGTGGATATGTGTCACCTTGAGGAGGGATCCAGCACAGGGGCTAAGAGAGCTGGAGGGCTGGGAAGCGGAAGGATATGGGCCAGAGAGGAAGGGGCGGGGCGAAAACAGCCTTATTTCTAAGGTGCCTGACTCTAGAAATTAGGGATTTCATTTCGTCTTGGGTGGACCTAGGTATGATCCCATAGCCCAGAGGAGAGATGACAAAGCCTGAAACTTGCTGGGGGAGGGGTGGGGATTGGAGAAGACAGTGAGAGACTGAGGGTCGGGCTATCATCCTGGGGTTTGGCTTAACTCAGTCATCACAGCTACTGTCTTTTGTGGGGTAAATAGAATCCTAGAGCCTTGAGATTGTAGGATGTAAGAATTCTAGAGCTTCCAAATTCTAGAGCTTTGAAATCTTAGAGTCCGAAGTCCTGAAAACTTGGGGCTGGAGAAACATAAGTGATCTTCTGGCCATTCTTCTGCACAGTATCCATGATTACAGTCTCCAGGGCAAGCCCTTAGGGAACCCATGTGGGCACTGCTTCGGGCAGGGGCGGGGGATCTCTTTGCCTAGGCTTCAGTTTTCCATAGAAGAGAGATTTCCTAATCACAGACCCCTCTCTGTCCCTTTGTACGTATGCTGTCCTCGAGGAACTGGAGATTTAGCTTCTTAGTAATCAGGGAATAACCGGGCGTGTCTGCCTCAGCCTTAGCCTTCTTTCCTGGGCAGCAAGCATCTCACTCTGCAGTCCTGCAGGGGACGGGTGGGGCATGGGGCATGTGGGGCGGGGGCGGGGGGCGGCCCTGCCCCAGGTCCTGCACTGCTGAGACTAGGGGAGCACGTCAGCCTAATCTGGGGGCTCTCCACACCACGTCCTCCACCTTAGCTTGTGTCTACTGAGAAAGGCAGTTCATTATGTTTTCTTTCTCAATTTATTTAGATTCTGGGCAGGGAAGAGGAATGCTTACTCTCTGTTGGGCCCCCTCAGAAAGCCCAACGCTCAGAGACGTGAGGATGATGTTAACAGAGACGCGGGACAGAGAAGCCGCCCTCCATGCTCAGTCCCAGTCACTCACGGTCGCTCAGCACGTCGTAGGCCTCCGCTATTTGCCTGAATGCCTCCGCTGCGGATGGCTCAGTGGACCTCAACGGGTGGTTCTTAAGGGCAAGTTTCCGGTACCTAGAGGGAGGAGGGTTAATATCCTGAGGCACAGACCAAGGTTCAGAGCTGGCTCTGCTGTCTGCTGCCTGGTGGTCTCTCGGAGCTTTGATGTTCCAGCTATAAATCAGGGCTGTGGTGGCCAGGGAGGCACAACACTCAGATCCCCTGGAAGAGAACCCAGTGTCGGGAGCACAGTTGACTGACAGTCCCAGTAGCTGCCCCACTGGCCATTTGTGCTGAGTCTGCACTGGCCCCAAGCTGCTCCCAACCTATGCCTATGCTTGTTGGGGTATCAGTGCTGGGCCAGCCCTATAGGACCCAGGCCTCCTCCAATGCCCAACCTCTGCTTGAGGCCTCCCCATCAGCTTGGCTGAGATTTTCTCTGGATGACGCCACAGGCCTCCCTACCCAGCCCTTCCTTCCCTCTTGCCTTTCACAAGCATCAGACCTGCACTATGGTCTGAAGGCTCCCCGGCACATTCCTAGTCCCGCTTCATCCTCACAGTTGTTTCCCTCAAACACTTATTGCACATCTAATTCTGTCTTGGTGTCTGAACTGACACACAGGCTTCTTGGGAAGATTAGATAAAATAAGGTGTCAGTGGGCCTGGTACAGAGAGGCACTCAGCACAGATCAGGTTGTCTCACTGTCTGCCCCTCTGTGCTCATTCTTTCCCCTATTTCTTTTTTATTTATTTATTTGTTTGTTTATTTATTTGCCTGTGTCAGGCAGGTCTTAGTTGTGGCATGTGGGATCTTCGCTGCGGCATGCAGGATCTTTTGTTGAGGTGCTCAGGCTTCTCTCTAGTTGTGGTGTGCGGGTTCCATAGTGCGCGGGCTCAGCAGTTGCAGCACGTGGGCTTAATTGCCTCGCAGCATGTGGAATCTTAGTTCCCCAACCCGGGATTGAACCCGCGTCCCCTGCATTGGAAGGTGGATTCTTAACCACTGGACCACCAGGGAAGTCCCTCTTTCCCCCATTTGTGTGTCTGCCCAATCCCACCACACAGTGATGCCACACCTGCAGCATCTGGGGATCTGTATCATTACATCTCAGGAGGAAAGACGTGGCATGAGCTGGAGATTTGTGGAGAGTTTAATAATGGACCACACACCAAGGTGTGAGAGGTGGGGCAGGAAACCACAAGGGACAGCACAACCCCTTGAGGCTACAGTCCTGAGGTGTCCTGACCACCCATGAGCCTGTAGCAGTGAGGGGAGGGGGAGGTTACTGAATCCCACAGGAGAGAGTGTGTGGACAGGGCCTTGGTAAAAGTTGTGATCTTTGATTCAGGGCCATAGCCAACCCGAAGAGATGCCATAAGAAGGAAGCTGGGAATAAATACCCCTGCCCCACTCTCCTCCCTCCCAATCTCCTGCCTTGTGCTCCTTTTGCAGGATGCGTCTGGAAGCCTGAGGGCCAGGAGGTCTACTGATGCAGCTCATATGGGCCAGTCTCCCAGAGCAGAGAGCAGGGTGCAGAAAGGTGGGGCGGGGCTCTGCAGGAGCAAAAGGAGGGCATCTGCACAGCCTCCTCAGTCACTCAGTACACATGTAGTCCCACACACGGTCCGCCGGGTCACAGGGCGTCTCCTCAGCCCTGCTCACACCTTCCATACCAGTGACCCCAGAGCTCTGCCGTGCTTCTTACTCCACTCCATACACACTCCGTGGACAAGCTTAGCTGGCCGACAGCTTTGAGCACCAGCTACACGCTGATGATTCCCAAGTCTCTATCTCAAACCAGTTCGCTCCCTTGGCTCCAGACCTCTGTACGTAGCTGCCTACTCGGTACCTCCTCTCCAGTGTCTCACGGGCCCCACAACCTCAATGACCCCAAACGTGCACACATTTTCATTCCCTAAACTTTTCCCCATTTGTCCAGACCCTGAAGCAGAAAAACTGAATATATTCCACTCCAAGTTCTCCTTCGTCCTCTCCACGCCCATCCCATCAGTCACCAAGGCACATCAGCTTTTCCTTCTAAATAATGTTTTCTTGCTGCTTCTTCATCCCTACAACCATTGCAGAACCATGTCTTCCTGTTTCCAGTTTCCCCCTCTCCAGTCTATTCTGTGTGCTGCCACCAGTTTGATCTCTCTCTCTCTCTTTTGTTAATTTGATGTTTTTAAAATGCTCCCTGACCAAGTCACTCTCCTGCCAAACCCTTTACTGGTTCCCCCTTTGTCTTCAGCATAAAATTCAAATGTCTCTGAGATTCAACTTCCGCTTCTCTCTCTGCCCTTCTCACTCACAGCTCTCCCTCCCTGCTCCCACGACCTCTCCTGTCCTTCTCTCCAGGCTCCAAACTCCACACTCTGCACTGCTCATGGCTTTGACATTCTCCTCCCTTTACCTGGAATGCTCACCCCTCTCCGGCCCCTTTCATCTCCTCCTGGCAAATATTTATTCATCTTTCCACATTCGACTCAGGGGTCAACTCCTCCAGGATGTCTTCCCTGACTGCAGTTTCCAGTCTAGATTAGATTTTCTTTCCCACATCCCCAAGTGCCTTTGATCCTCATACTTAGCACGTGGTGCTTCAGTTGTTTGATGGATCTGTCTCCCCCCCCAGCCTGTGAGTGAGTCCCTCCAGTTGCCATGTCCAGTTCTCTGTGTCCTCAGTGCCTAGCACCAAGTGCAGTGAGTAAACATTGTGAAATCACTGTCCCACAAGGCAGCCCATTTCACTATGGGGCCAGTCTGACTTTTAGGCAAAGCTTTCTCTTACTGAGCTGGGTCTGCTGTCCTGCGACTCTGCCTCCATCCACGAGGGTCCTGGTCCTGACTCTGCCCTGGGGGCCCTTACAGACAGAATCTGCTCTGTCTACCTTGACAGACTTGAAGGCAATTTTCACACCCTCCCTGAGACTTCTAAACCAGCCCTTCTCAATTACAAAGGTTGTAGTCAGGTGTGAGAATTGCAGGAAAACTCTTAACAGTGAGTAAAAGTAAGGAGGTTTGAGTTCAGTTTTCCATATAAACTTGAGTGGTTTTAAGCTCTGCAGTAACATCACTCTCATTCACCTGCTTTCCTGAGTGGGAGAGAAAGGGGCGAAGTCACAGCCCAGATGTGGCAGCCTCGGATGAATGAGTGAGAAGTTAATAGCTGGGCGATAATGAATCATCGTGGTGCTTGTCTTCATTATATAAGTTTAGCCTTTTTTGGGGGGAGGGGTCAAAATTTAGGTACTCCCATGGGAGAGTGTGTCAAACATGTGACTCATGCCTTAAGAGTTGTTTCAGGGGGACTTCTCTGGTGGCGCAGTGGTTAAGAATCCGCCAGCCAACGCAGGGGACATGGGTTCGAGCCCTGGTCCAGGAAGATTCCACATGCCGTGGAGCAACTAAGCCCGTGCACCACAACTACTGAGCCTGAGCTCTAGAGCCCGGAAGCCAAACTAGTGAGTCTGCATGCCACAACTACTGAAGTCCACGTGCCTAGAGCCCGTGCTCTGCAACAAGAGAAGCTACCACAATGAGAAGCCCGCGCACCGCAATGAAGAGTAGCCCCCGCTCGCCACAACTAGATAAAACCCACGTTCAGCAATGAAGAACCAACGCAGCCAAAAATAAATAAATGAATAAATAGATAATTTTTAAGAAAAAGAGTTGTTTCAGGGGAGAAAGGTTAAGGACTGTTGTTTGGAACATATATGGTTCTTTTAATCACTCTTTATAAGACATGGTTTCAGACACAAATGATTGCTGGGCATTTTCATGCTCATTATCTCATATAATTCTATTTCAATACCACAACAATTTTTATTTTTCATTTTATTTTTTTCAAGAGATGGGAAAACTGAGGCTCAGAAAGGTTAAGCAATTTTCCCAGGTCACACAGCTAGCAGATAGGAGAACCTAGGTTCAGACCTGGCTCTTTCCAGTGCTTAAGTTGGGGTTATCTTTATGCATTCTAACTGCCCTCCCCCC